>NC_082665.1:2473103-2782241 GCF_025265405.1 Mesoplodon densirostris | reverse complement strand
ATTTGTTTTCATTCTTATAATTTATAATTACTTTGTTCCTCTGAGTTTCCAGGAATAAGAAGCTGTGCCTATCAAACAAATTAAACAGCAAATTATTTATGTTTATATTGTTATGTGAGAAAATCTTACACTTGCAATTAACAAATGGACACACTGGGGCAGCTTCTGAACAAAGCTGCATTTTAAAATACTCAAATGAGTAATGTCCGGCCCCGGGGCTCAGGTCCCCTCTCCCTGACTTGCAGACTGTCCTGTCCCCCAGGAGTGCCAGCAGCTTGTAGCCAGGGTCCCCATGAGGCCACCTCTGAGCAGACCTCACACCAAGGAATGTCCCGTCCCTTTTTTGAGAAGCAGGAGCTGGGGGGGTCCTGCCTCAGAAGCAAAGCCTGAGGCGGGGGTTCTTTTGAAGGTGATTTATTGGGGGAACTGATCCTGAGCTTTATGGAGTGAATTAAGTTCCCCCAAATTCATATGTTGGAGTCCCAAGCCCCAGACCCTCAGAATGTGATTGGACTTGCAGACAGGGTCTTTACAGAGATGATTCCGTTCGAATGAAACCAGCAGGGTGGCCCTAATCCAATCTGACTGGTGTCCTTATAAGAAGAGGAGATTAGGACACACAGAGGGGTATCCAGGGGCGCGGGAGCGCAGACAAAAGACCACGTGAGGACACAGCGGCAGACCATCTGCAAGCCAAGGAGAGAGGCCTCAGAGCAACCCACCCTGCCCACACCTTGATCTCAGACTTCCGGCCTCTAGATTGTGAGAGAATATATGTCTCGTTTAAGCTGCCCCCTCAGTGGTGTTCTGCGGTGGCAGCTGTAGCCGACTAAGACACGGAGGGAAGGGAGGGCAGGAGGGTGACAGGGTCAGGAAGGTGGCTAAGCTAGGGCATCGGCCGAGACAGCTCCAACCGGGTCCCACCGGACTCTGAGGGTGGGCTGCCCTCGGGGGGACCCTGTCCCATGGGGTCTCCAAGTGTGAGCTGCACTCAGGGGGGACCCTGTCCCATGGGGTCTCCAAGTGTGAGCTGCCCTCGGCGGGACCCTGTCCCATGGGGTCTCCAAGTGTGAGCTGCCCTCGGGGGCACCCTGTCCCATGGGGTCTCCAAGTGTAAGCTGCCCTCAGGGGCGATCCTGTCCCATGGGGTCTCCAAGTGTGATCTGCCCTCGGGGGGCACCCTGTCCCATGGGGTCTCCAAGTGTGAGCTGCCCTCAGGGGCGACCCTGTCCCATGGCATCTCCAAGTGTGAGCTGCCCTCGGGGGGCACCCTGTCCCATGGGGTCTCCAAGTGTGAGCTGCCCTCAGGGGGGACCCTGTCCCATGGCGTCTCCAAGTGTGAGCTGCCCTCAGGGGGGACCCTGTCCCATGGCATCTCCAAGTGTGAGCTGCCCTCGGGGGGACCCCCTTCTAGAGTCCCGGCAGCTGTGAGCCCCTAGCGGCGCATAGCTGGGGGTGGGTGCCACCACCCAGCCAAAGGGATCGAGTGGGAGACCGACAGCACCCACTGCTTCACCCAGGGCAGCTCTGCTGGCAGTTCAGCCTGGCTCTTGGGAGCTGACGGATCACTGCTCCAAGCAGGATATTGGCGTCTGGATGTCAGAGCCACAGAGGTGGAAGCCACATGGCCACGTACACAGGGACTTTGTGGGGAGCAGAGACCAAACCCTGGCTGGTGGAGGGGTCTCTGCTGCCCCGTGTCCTCTGGACTCCGTCTTCAGTATCTGTCTGTCTCAGGGAGGAAAAGAAACCTCTGCTCGCTGGTGTTTGCAAAAGCCTTAGACTCTTTTCCCGAGGAAATACAACCGATGACAGGCTTCCCTAGCGGTCTCTGCCTCAGTCTTCTCGTCCACGAAACCAAAGGGCGTTTCCTGAGGCTGTGCTGCCTGCCCAGTAGCCGTGATGATTATTTTTCTTTTAATTTTTAAAAAATAAATTTATTTATTTATTTTTGGCTGCTTTGGATCTTTGTTGCTGTGCGTGGGCTTTCTCTAGTTGCGGTGAGCGGGGGCTACTCTTCGTTGTGGTGCGCGGGCTTCTCATTGCAGTGGTTTCTCTTCTTGTGGAGCACAGGCTCTAGGCACATGGGCTTCAGTAGCTGTGGCACATGGGCTCAGTAGTTGTGGCTCGCGGGCTCTAGAGTGCAGGCTCAGTAGTTGCGGCGCACGGGCTTAGTTGCTCCGCGGCATCTGGGATCTTCCCGGACCAGGGCTCGAACCCGTATCCCCTGCACTGGCAGGTGGATTCTTAGCCACTGCGCCATCAGGGAAGCCCCTAGCCCCTAGTGACGATTAAATCAGACCCTCCCAGGCCCAAGAGGGGCGCCCTTGGTGACTGTCCGCCATCCTCGTCCCCTCCTGACCACCAGGCTCAGGAGCCCCAGCACATCACGTGTGGTCCCCTGGTCCCCAGACCCACCGCTCCCCACTGCTCTTCACCACCAGGGCACTGGGCACAGCCGGGTGGCGCATTGGGCACAGCCGGGTGGCACAGTGGGCCCAGGTGTTGATGGTATCAGTGATGCTTGTGGTCTCTATGTGACCGTCCTCTACCCCCCACTGACAGGGGTGTTGGTGGGACCAAGACCCATTCGCATCTCTCGTTTAATTACAAACCAGAGCAACAATTAACACCCTGTATTTGCATGGTGCCCTACAGTTTACAAGCCCCACAAACAACCATGATCTCCTCCCATACTTCCGAGGCATGACAGTTACCCTCCCCATCTTACAGACATGAGAACAGAGCCCAAGACGTATAAATGACTTGCCTGATGTGGCTTCAAATCCCTTTCCTCTCCTGATGGGTGCCCCTCCCCCAGGAACTGTCATCACAGATCTCACATCTCACCTGAGTCCTTTGCAGAAACACCAGGCAGAGTGGAAGGGAAGCTCGGACCACCCCCAAACCTGACTATTTTATAAATGAACACTTTCCACTATTGGGGTCAAAAGCCCAGGGCAGAAAGACAAGGAAATATCATTTCCTTTTAAATCACAACAAAAGCAGAAGCAGTACCACAGCCATCATGATGGAAATACCTGCTGTCTGGGATGCCCTGACCACCTCCACCTTACAGAGATCAAAAGCTAGCGTTTGTCTTCATAAAGTGAAGCAAACACTTACGTGAAAGCAAACACAGCACACACGTGCATGTCCCACCTGGCAGCCCAGATTGTTCATTACTGTTAATTCCCAAACCTTGTAGGATGTTTTCGGCCTCAGTGGTTTGGGCTGCGGCCCAGTCGCTTGGGGTGGCATGGTGGGGGGCCTGGCCCTCCTGAACGCTAGCAATCTTCATTCAGGAGAGCGGGCCCTGGGTGGGTGGGGTCCCTGCATGGACCCTCGGAGTTCATAGCCCAGCCCAGGGGTCTGGTGAGTTGCAGCCTCTTTGTTTATAACTGGGATTGGTCCCCTGTGAACTCGGGTGACAATACACATAGAAATAAGTTTTAGCCAAGAATAGGGTGAGATAGGGGAGGGAAAGACAAAAAGGATCACTGTGCCAGAAGGCGCTGAGGTTTTGTCTGACGGGCCATGGAAGCTTTGAAGCCTGGCTTGGCCAGACAGCTCACCCCGGGCCGGGAGAGGGACCCCGGCCCACCCTCTTGCCCTCTCCCCGCAGAGCAGAGGAGGGCTGGATCCCATTCCCCCACCCCCCGACCCCAGCCTGTCCACGACCCCTTTGCCTTTCGTGGGGGGACCGGCCCTGCCGCCTGGGACCCCGCAGTGGGTGAGGGACACAGAGGGCTCTGGGCGAGATGTCCCCTGCCCTGTGAGTGCCACGACTGCTTAATCGAGATGCAGGGCAGGATCTGAGTCACGGCTCACAGGGGTCTGCTCGTTTTCCCAGGGACCGGTGTCCAGGGGGGATTGCCCTCCTGTGTCTTTTCTCACGACCCCCTCCTTCCCTCTCGTGTCACATTTCACGACGCGGCCTCTCTCCGTCACACGTGGCGTCATCCTCACTCTCCCGCACGGCGTCAGCTGCTCAGCGCCACACAGGCCGCCTGAGGAGGCTGAGGCCAGCCCACCCCCGGCTTCCAGGGCAGGAAATGCCCCACAGGGGAGCAGGCGCTGCTGACTTGGCCCTCGTGGCCGCCCGTCTGCGTCTCCCCAGGGGTCACCACCCGCCGCCCACTCTCCGCAGCCCCAACGACTTCTTCATTCCCTGAACTGGACGTGCTCCCAAAGCACCGTCTCGGTGTGAAAAAACGAATCACACAGTGAATGCGCCCGGGAAGCAGCTGTCAGTGCTTCTGGAAAATTAAGTGTTCTTTTCTGGGAAAAAAAGAGTCCTTTGGAAAGTGAATAATCTCTTCCTAATGTCCTTAGTGGGAAGATGGGTTTTGGGCGTTAGGTCTCCTGAGGGGAGACACCCTCTTGGGATCGTTCAGGATGGAATGTGGCCCGGCGGGTGGCCCTAGAGTTTATTGTCCAGCTGGGGCCCTGAGGGCCAAGAGGACCTTGGAACAGAGATGCTGGACCACAGGCAGCAGGTGGTCCCACCCCGGACCAAGTGGTCTCCGAGGTCACCCTGAGCACAGACGATGGTGTTGACCTTCCCTAAGGGCCTGTCTTTGCCACTGTTTCCTAGAGTCACCTCCTGGATTCCAGGCCTCTTGGTCCCCAGTCCTGGGGGGCCTTTCCCTCCACTCTCCCGACCATAGTCATGTGATCATCTGGTTTCTGAGGCCACCAGCTCAGCAAGAGAGAGGCACAGGGGTTTCCCCCAAGAGCGTCTTTGCTTCCAGTGCTGCCGGGCCAGGAATGCACATGGCCTTGACATGACCGACCCAAACCTCCTTCCCGCCTGCTCCTCCTCATTTCACTCTGGCTGAACATTTCCCATCAGGCAGCAGCGATTCAAAACGTGTGTCCCCCGAGGCAGGCAGGGGCAGCACGGGCCGTGCGCTCAGTGGTTCCCTGTGATACATCACGTCCGGAAAAACTGTCCTCTCCTCCTGGGACCTCAGAGGGATCTGGGCTCCTCCAGTGGCCGTGCTCAAGAAAGTGTCCCCAAGGGCAGGCTGGTGGCCTCTCCTGTGTCCCGAGGGCAGTACAGGGGTGGGGGTGGGTGCTGGTTACAGGTGAACCAGCAAAGGCACAGCCGCAGGAACCGGTGACCCCGTTCCTCTCCACCCTGCCTCCCGCATCTGGGTCATCGGGGGCTGACTCAGGCCAGGTCAGCTTCCCCAGCCTGAGGGGCCATCCCTGTGACCTGCTGGGAAGGGGAACCCTGGAAAGACAGCAGCCGCTCCGAAGGCAGGTCACGCAGCTGGACAGAGGGGCTCAGTGTGCTCAGAAGACCTGGGCGTTCGGGCCAAGGAGGAGCCCACCGCATCTCGGGGGTCAGGACACTCCTTGGGGCGCATGGCTGGGGACCCCTCACTGGGCTTCACCCTCCAGCTCAACTCCTGGTCCCAGGGAAGGCAGGGGGCCCAGCCCCGTGCCGCAGGGAGATGACAGTCCCTCAGAGGGCCTGCCTTCCCCACGCTTTGTCTTCCCTCCTCTCTTGTGCAAGAGAGGGGGGCCTGCACAGGAAGATGAGGGGGGCCGGCCTTTGGCTCCCTCCCTGCGGGGCCCTGGACTTCCCGGCCCATGGGTGGCAGGCGTGGGCGCCTGGAGGCTTTGGCCGGTGAAATGATCACAACGCCCCCACCCGCGTGGAAGCCACAAGGGCCACCGGCAGCGCCAGCAGGCTCTGTCCCCTGGGCTACAAGGAGACGGCCCCAGGGCAGGATGACTTCATCCCGGTCCCGGATGAAGGGTCACAGCTGATCTGCCGCCAACAGGCCAGGCGGGCAGGAAATAAAGCTCCCGTCACAAAGCACGGTGCGTTCGCGGGCTCGTGCTGGGCACAAAGCGCCTGCCCTCAGCCCTGCAGGGGCTCCTGCCTCCTGGACGGGACGGCCCTCTGGTGAGGCCAGGGCGGTCCACCCTGGCACCCACGTGATGGCAGTGTCGCTGGGATTGTGGCCCCGAGAGGCCCCCCCACAGCTGGACACACCTCAGGGCCATGAGCTGTGACGGGTCCTGCCCCCGGAGGCCCTGCTCCCAGCTGCTGGCCGGAAGAAGCCCGGGCCTGGGCGGGGTTGCGGGGGGGCAGGCCCCCGCCCACCCACCCCTTGACACAATGAGCAAACTGCTCAAGGGCATCGAGCTCCAGAGCCAGGCAGTCTGAGGAAACCCCCTGGAAGATCAGTCGGGGGCTGGGGGGCAGCCTGGTGGAGTCCTCCCTGTCCATGAATAATTCATGCCATGGAGGATTCCCAGGTCTGGCGCCAGTCCCTCCACCAGCCCAGCCCCAGTTCTGAAGGCCAAGTAACAGCCAAGGGGAGGGGGAGGCGGGGGGCGGCGCGGGGAGGCGGGGGAGAGGGCACCGAGCAGATAGTGTCTCGAGAAGGACACCAAGGGTCAGGGTGGCCCCTGGTCTGACCTGGTTGGGGGTGGACGGACTGCTATGCCAGTGGATCTCCATGGCAACTGGCCAAGATGTCACTGATGAAGAGTGAGGACCCCAAGGCTGTCTGGACCCTCCCGGGTCATGGCACGCAGCCGGAACCCCGCTCGGGGACTCTAGAACTGGGCACTGCCCTTGTTCAGGGCAGACTGGTTGCGTTTCCTGTGCGTGAAAGGCTGTGCTGGGGGCAGCGGGGGCCGCCCATAGCCCCCAGACCCCTGCCTGGGTCTCCAACAAACGCGGCCCAGGGCTGAGCCGCCAGCCGAGGCCCCGCCCACCGCCCAGGACGCCCTCCTCAGATTTTTGTTTCTGTTTTTGCTGTTCTTGGCCGCTTTCATTGTCTCAAGTCGACTGCCTCATGTATAAAGTCTAAACTATGGAAACGGGGAAAGCCCAGTGATTGACAGGGGTTGGGGGCGGGAGGGATGAACGGGGGGAGCACAGAGGATTTTCAGGGCAGAGGAACTACTCTGTACGACCCTTCAGCGGTGGATGCCGGTCCAAACCCACTGAATGCACAACACCAGGAGTGAACCCTGATGTACTCTCAGGACTCTGGGTGAGGCTGACATGCCCGTGAAGGGTGTAGGTCCGTCGGTTGTGACAAGGGCACCGCTCTGGTGGGGCTGCTGACAGTGGGGAGGCTGTGTGTATGTAGGGGCAGCAGAAATGGGAAATCTCTACTCTCCACCCAGTTTTTCTGGGAACCTAGAACTTCTCTAAAAAATAAAGTCTATTTAAAAAAAAAAAAAAAAAAAGCATACACCTGGAAGTTCTTCATCTTTCCCCAAAATTCAAATGTATGTTCGTTAACAAAGTACCGTGTGTTTATTTTAATTTTTCAATCTTTGCAAACATCCCTGTAGCGACTGTATGACTTGTTCTCATTCTGTTCAAGACAGCGAAGACCATCTCAGGGGTGGGCGTCCCTGCCTGCCCCTCATGACCTCCAGGGAGAGAGAGGCCCAGGGAGAGCTCAGGAGGGGTCCCCCAAGCCTAGAAGAAGTGCCCCAAGCCTCCACGTGGCTCAGCTTCCTGGAGACTCCCCAGCACCCTCTCCTCTCACTCCACTTTCCATCCTTCCAGAAGCTTCCCTGACTCTGCCCCACCACCCAGGGCCTGGCAGAGGCAGGTCCAGGTTTTCTGGGCCTGACGCTGACACATTTTAAGGCACAACTTTAAGAAAAAGAATACAAAATTATGTCCACGCGATGTAGGCGCAGAAGTGACTATTTAGAATGAGAAAAATATCACAGCAAA
Source organism: Mesoplodon densirostris (assembly GCF_025265405.1). NCBI lineage: Eukaryota > Metazoa > Chordata > Mammalia > Artiodactyla > Ziphiidae > Mesoplodon > Mesoplodon densirostris. The sequence continues at coordinate 2,774,518 of NC_082665.1, read as the reverse complement.
GGACAAATTTTAAACGCCGTCCTGAGGACAAAAGTAGGACAAACTTTCATCCGTTAATCGACAGATCTGTATAAATCCCTTTTTTGCTACATTTTCAACTGGATCCTGTGATTGTCTTTTCGTGTGACAAGGACATTATAATATTTCCTATAAAGAAAGTAAAAAGATAAGTCAGGCTCTCCTATCACATGGTTGATCAGAATTTTTTTCTAACTCATAGAAAAGTTTCTTTACCGATGATGTCAAGCGTGTTTTTAGCATCATCAAATTTAGGAAAACCTCGGGCTTCCCTGGTGGTGCAGTGGTTGAGAGTCCGCCTGCCGATGCAGGGGACACGGGTTCGTGCCCCGGTCTGGGAAGATCCCACGTGCCGCGGAGCGGCTGTGCCCGTGAGCCATGGCCGCTGAGCCTGCGCGTCCGGAGCCTGTGCTCCGCAACGGGAGAGGCCACAGCAGTGAGAGGCCCACGTACCGCAAAAAAAAAAAAAAAAAAAAGAAAAAGAAAAAAGAAAAAAATTGAGGAAAACCTCTGCCGAGGTGCCCTGTCCTGTCTTTGCTGTCACATTTGGAGGAACGTCCCACAGACGAGCTCTGGCTGTGTCCCCAAGCCCTGTCTCTCCTGTGCCGTGCACAGACCTCTGGGACCCAGAACCGCCGGACGTGCTGGGGTCCAGGTCCGACCTCTGACCCTGCAGCCTGTGTGTCGTGGCCACTGGGGCTGGAACACCAGGGATAGCATGCTGACAACTGAGGTGTACCCCGCAGACCATCGGTACAGACATCCCACTACAGCCCAGCAAGGCGTGGCCCCCACTCTGCCCCCATACGCCTGGGCCTCCTGCAAGGCTCCAGAGAGGACACGCCTCGGGTGGGGAGGGGTCCAGAGTGGAGGAGTGAGATCTTAACCGATTGTCCTGGAGCATCTCCCTTCTGCAAACTTTATGCCAACCCGGGAGGGCCCGGGGCCCACACTTCCCCTGTCCAAGGCCCTGCCTGTGCCTCATTCGGGGAGCATCACCCAGAAACAGCACCTGCAGCTAAGGGAGGGCTCCCTGGATGTGCGGACAGGCCAGCGGGAAACCGCCACCAGAGGGCAAAGGCCTTGGTCTCTTCAGCTCCAGCGGATTTTGCTCCCATCTCTTCAAGGAAAGCCCAGCCCGGGTCGGCAGGTGGCACATAGTAGGTGTGTCTGGATCTGGAGACCGTGGTCCGCGGGCAGTGGATGGGTCCCCTCCCCGGCCTCCCTTGAATAAGGGTGACAGTCGCCCACGCAGAGCGTGAGAGGCACCCCCTGGAGAGCAGTGCCCCCCACGGCACAGCAGGGCGAGCAGGGAGAGATGGGAGCGGGCGTTGAGGGGGGCTGTGCCAGGGGGCCTGTCACACGCAGCTCGGGGACAGCGTCTGGGCCGGGAAAGGAGGAGTCGAGGCGGGGTCCCTGAGGGCAGGAAGGGAAGGCCTGCCGAGGGCGCCCAGCACTCTGCCCGCATCCTCCTGAAGGCTAATGGCTAATGGGATTGAGAGGCAGGGAGGCCAGCCCAGGCGTCAGCAGCGAGGTGACCGGGCGTCTTGGTGGAGAGAGCCCTGGGCTTCCGTCCCCGTGACTTTGCCGGTTGGGGGGGGGACCAGGATGCGCTTCTGCTTCTAGAACAACAGTGGATGGTGGGGAGCGGCCTTCATCAGTCACAACAGGCAAGGCCATGCTGAGGTAACAAGCAGCCCCGAGGTCTCCGAAGCTTAAGGCCTCCTGATTTCTGTCTCGCTCCTGGGACACACCCATCACGGTGGACACTCCCGGAACACAGGGTCACCACGGCAGGAAGACAAGGGAGACTTGGAGGTGGGGTGCAGGGCCCCTAAAGGCCGCCGCCCGCCCCCCCCAAGGGAGTCTCGTGTCACCCGGCTCAGTTCCACGGGCCAGACAGGCTGCTGCCCAGACCCGCTCCTGCCCAGCGTGGACAGAGAGCTGGGAGCATCTAGGGGCTGCTTCAGGAGGGAGGCTGTGAGGGGGCGACCTGAGTCTGTTTGGGGTACGGGGTGGGGCTGAGGCACTGAGTGGACCAACCCCATGGAGTCCGGGTTGAGCTGTGGACCCACTGGTCTGGGGGTGATGGCCGCCCAAGAAGGGGAACAGGTTCCAGAGGGCTCGCTCCTGGCCCAGACAGCAACAGCCCCAGCCACGCGGAGGGGCAGCGCCATCCAGAAAAACAAGCAGAAAGTGCCCCCGGGGCCAGGCTGGCCCTGCGTCCCCCTCTTACTGGGCGTCCCACAGGGAGCGAAATAATTCCAGTGATCTCTTTATTGGGGTTTAAGGCCAGTTTTAAAATGGCTGTTTACCCCACAAGCTGGAAAACAATTGCTCTTCCTCACGCTGCAGCCACTTCACACACCTACCTCACGTCCACCTGAGGCCTGGGGAGCAGGGCTCCGGGCCACCCCTCCCTGCCCCAGCCCAGCTCCCTAAGCTCTGCTCGTGGTCTCCCCACCACCCAGGACCTCCCCCCTCACTCACACACCATCTCCTGCCCGACACGCCTCTCCCCTTCCTCCCCTGACAAGTACTGTGTGTTCCTCCAGACACATCACCGATGTCACCTCCTCCAGGAAGTCTGCTGAGCCTGCTGCACCAGACTCAGCTCCGTTATCTTCCACCAGAGGCGCTGGCAGGCCTCACAGTGCCACCACAGCTCCCCCTGTACCCCATGGGCCTCCACAGCCTAAGGCCAGGCCTGTCCTACCCACCCTGAATCCCCAGACCTGGTCCACATCCTCAAGTAAGTGGTCACCATGAGGTGACCTGGCAGGGCTCCACGAAGGGACAAGACCTGTGACAACTGATGAGACCGATGTAGAGGTTTGGGGACACCAAACCCCCAGCAGAGAGCCTGGCCTCTGGCCGCCACGTGTGCTCGGACAGTTAGTTTCCTTGGGCGCCTCCCAGGGCCATGTCTGCCCTGGTCAGGGCACCCCTCCCACACACAGGCCGGGCCTCGGGGCGCTGGTATTGGGGTGAGGGTGGGCGGGGCAGGAGGTGGGGAGCACTGAGGCAGCCTAGGAGGGAGCTGTTTCTATGGTGACGACAGCCCCTCCTGCTCTAGGGGCCTTGCCAGGCTGGGGGGCCAGGCAGGGCAGGGCGTGCATGAATGCAAAAGCTCTCTTCCAGAAAACGTACCCAAACGTTCAAGGCTGACCCTCTGGGCGGTCGGATCTTGCGTTGTATTCATTTTCTTCGTTTTGGCGGATCTGAGACTGTCAGATTTTCTCAGCCACCTTTGTCTTGGGGAAGGTATCTGTCAGGGTCTTGCCTTGGTCGCTTCAGGCCCTGTGGGCTCGCCCCTCACCCAGCCCGGTCCCACCTCAGCCCTCGTCCCAGGAAGGCAGGGTCCTTCTTCCAGACAGAGCCCTCACCCTTGGGGAGGGGCCGAGGAGGTGGCCGCCAGGGACCAGGGCACTGTCCCCTTCCTCGATGAGCCCCCTGGAAGCCCAGCTTCTTCATTTGTAAAATGTGAGCTGACCTTCCCCCGCCCTGTCCCAGGCTTGCTACAAGGATTAAATCCTGATGTTCTGGGACACGACGGTGCTGTCTGGTGTAAGGACTCCAGCAGCAGCAATGAGGGCTTCACAAGCTCCAAGAAGCACAGTGGCAGGAGGCCCACTGGGCTGGACAGGCTGGCACGAGGGGACAGTACCTGCTGTGTGCAGGGTCCAGGGGAATTGAGCCCCACCAGCCTCCTCCTTCTGCCTTGTTAGCTGATTTCCAGTGCAAACAATGGGAGGGGACCCAGCCTGAGTCTTATGCATGACAGGTCTAGGCCGGCCATGGTAACCCCACTTCCCCTTGGCAGTAACTGGAGGAGGGGTGGGCCCAGAACTCAGTTCTGGCTCAGTCATAAGGGAAAGTCATCAGGGGGTGTCAGTGTCTGGGAATGATCTCCTTCTCTGATAAAAGGAGCTACTCAAGGAGAAACTCTTCTCTCCTTTCTGTTGTGTGAGGATGTGATACTCGGAGCTGTGGCAGCCGTTTTGTGATCAGTAGGGAAAACCAGAAGAATTGCTGAGAAAGGGCTCCAATGCTGAGCTGCTGAGGTAACCAACCCTGGAACATCTCACCCCAGGCTTGTCAACTGAACCATGCTGACTCAAATATTCTGTTGTTTGTAGCCACAGGCCTTCTAAGGGACACTGTGTGTTCAAAGGTACTTGGAAAGTACTGTGATGGAGCTCTGAGAGGAATACAGCCAGAGGTCAGGGCAGGCAGTGAGCTGTGGCTATGGTATTGCCTCCTCGGTGGGCGTGAGAGTGAATCCCACACGACCTGACTTCTCTGGTCCTCTCCATCCCCCGAGCTGTGTTCTGGGTGAATTTCCAGACTGCCTTCACCAAGTGCCTCTCCAACTGTATCCCAGGCTGGTGCTTATCCCACTGATTGAGGGTTTGGTGTCCATGGTGGCATCCATGATGGCTTGATGGCTTACACTTAGCAGACCATGCTGGGTGTTTTCCTTGTGTCAACCCTCTTCTCCCCACCCCATGGAGGAGGAGATGTGAGCTGCAGGGAGGGGGCGAGACTGCTCAGGTCACATTGCGGGGAAGTGCCGTCCATTTGCCACCTGACGCCCAGGGACCAGAGCCTGTTTCTAGAGACCCTCTGAAAGATGCTTTCTTCCATTCTCCTGGTCTCCATTCAGACCTGTCCACCCCTTTTCCATGACTCCTGTCTGTTTCAGATGGGCCTTTTTCCTTCCCTTTGCCTCTTTGGGGACATGAATCATGAGTATAGACACAGCCAGTCAGATTGGCCTGCTCGATCCATTTCCTTGAGAGCAAGACTCCATCACGCTGGTTTTCCTCCAGTGCTTTGAAAACACTGTGTGTGGGGGGGGGGGCGGGGGGGCGGAAGAAGAAGGGAGTTTTCTTTCTTTCTTTCCCTCCTCATGTATTAGGTTTCCGTGGCTGCAATAACAAACTACATCATCATTTGTCACCACCATCCCAGAGTTGAGGTGAAAAGTGCCTGGATTCAGGTTGTAGCAGCAAAATTGGGCAAAAAGGGACAAAATTGAGAGATAGTATGACGGAATAATGTACAGACTTAGAGAAGAAATAAATGCTGAGGCAGAAAAAGAAAAGGGGAGTTGGAGATGGCCATGTGGTACCCAGATTAGGTGACTGGGGAAAAGAGAGAAGATTCAGGGGTGGCATCCACAGAGGCTGGAGGCCTGGGAAAGTGGGGCGGGGCGGGGCGGAGCGGGGCGTGGGATGGGCACGTGGGCAGGAGAGGCTGGAGCCACAAGGGTGACCGAGGGACTGTTGATGAGGAAGATCAGAGGGTCAGGAACGGAGACTCTGTGCTCAAGATTAGGCTGAGGATTTGAGTCAGAGAAAGATTCAGAGGAGGAGACAAGCAGGAAATGGGAAACCAGAAGAGGAGACCTGGAGTTTTGTTCCTTTGTTGTTTTGGGGTTGACGTTGATTTGTTGTTGTTTTTAGGATAAAGAAGGTCTTCACCTGCGTCAACCAAAGTGATCAGCCCCTCATTTTTCTAACAGAGGAAAGAGGGGGCCCCCTCTGGGGGAAGGTAATCTTTACTCCAGTGTCTGCAGTTCTTTTAAATACAATGTGCAGAAGACAATCAAAAATTATGTGACATGAAAAGAAGGAGAAAAATGTGACCCTCCATCAAGAGGAGAAATTTGGAGATAGAAGCTGAGTTGTACACAGCTCAGATGTGAGAGTTATTGAACAAGGACTTTAAAATAGCTATTAATATTAAATTATTATTGTTAAAGAATTTGGAGGAACATATAAAATAAATTAAGAGATGGGGAATTTCAACAGAGAAGTGGAAACTGAAAGAGAACCACTGGGCATCCTACAGCTGAGAGCTCTGGGTATGAACTGAGGGATTTGTTGCATGGGCTACACAGCAGACTGCACACAGCAGGAGAAAGGAGAGTAAGACAAAGAAAAGCCCAAACTGGGGCTTAAGCAAGAAAGATGAGTGAACACAGGGCCATCACATCATCTATGTGTTTGATTTATGTGAATTCAAACAATACAGTTTGGGTAAACACAGGTCAATAGAAATTATCCGAAGTGAAACAGAGAGAGAAAAGAAATGAGGGAAAAAAGAACAGACTTTTAGAGACATGTGATATAATAACAAACAGTCTATCATATAGACATGTAATTGAAGTCCCAGAAGGAGAAGAGAGTGAGGATGGGACGTAATAAATATTTGAAGAGAATTTTTCAAAATTGGTAAAAGATATCACCCCACAGACTTAAGAAGCCTAGATAATCCCAAGGAGGATAAAGACAAAGAAAACCACACCCAGACACATCCTAGTGAAGCTGCTAAAAACTAAAGATACAGAGAAAACCCTGGAAGCAGCTAGAGAAAAATGACACATCGCCTCAGAGGAATCACAATTAGGAACGAGGGAACCCAGGGACAATCAATCCAGCATCAAAGTACTGATGGAGGCAGCTTCTAACCTAGGATTCCATACCCAGTGACAAAATGAATGCAAAACAAAGATATTTTCAGACAAATGAAACTGAAAGAATTTATCACCAGTAGACCTACACAACAAAACAGGACCAAAGGAAGTTCTTAAGGCTGAAGGAAAGTGTTCCCAGATGTGAACACAGATCTTCAGAAAAGAAGAGAGGGCACCAGAAAAGTCCAGAAAGTAGGAGGAAAGGATGAAACAGGAGGTGGGACAAATGGAAAAACAATAGCAGACGAAGACGTGAACCCAACAAGTCATTACATTACATGTAAATGGACTAAACATTCCACTGAAAAGACAGAGCTCGTCAGACTGGATAAGAAAATCATGACTCCACCATAAGCTGTTACCAGGCGACACAGTTTAAGTATCAGGACATGAATAGATGGAAATTTTTTAAAAAGGGAGAGATAAACCATACAAACTCTAACCATAAGAAAGCTGATAATACAAGACAAAGTGGACACGCCTCCTCCTCCTCCTCTCCCAGGCCTGCTGGGGGCTTTCTGGAGCTGGACTCTGCTCTCTCCGAGTGGAAAGGCTCACTGGGGAAACTGCAGGCTGGGAGCCGGCTCTTCAGGATGAACGGCAGCCTGATGCCCCGACAGCTGGACCCTGGCCGCACATGCAGGCTGCCTTCCATCCGGGTGAGAGGTGGTCTCTGGACAACCCTGAGCTGGGTCAGCCATGCAGAAAGCTGGGATGTGTGTGTGTGTGTTGGGGGGGGTGGTTCCCTGGGCACCCCACAGGCTCAGTCCGCCGCCTCGGGTACCAGGGTGCTTGCTTGTTGCCGCGTCCTTGTGGAGACCACCTGCCTGCCTGCGTGCTTCCTTTCCGTCTGCCACCCGGGCCGTCCCAGGACTCAGGGTTGGGGAGAACACACAGGTGCGATGGGGAGAAAGTGACGCCTGTGCTCTGCAAACCTGGGATCGGATCCATTCACGGACCTGCTTCCAAACACAGCGTTCGTACTGACACTCAGAACGTGACTCAGGGAGACATGGGCGCCAGACAATAGGGCAGAGGTGCGCTCTTCATCTCCGACAGCCAGGGAGGGTGCTTCAAAAGCAGACGGGGCTGTCCTGATTCTAGGGGAGTCCAGGCCCTTGGCAGGGCCAGGTGGGATGAGGTGCCGCTGTGGCCGTGCTGGGGTCCCTGACCCTCTTCGGGGAGGACTCACCCCAGCCCTCAGGCTCTTCCTGCCTCAGAAGCCCCCAGCCATCACTGCCCAGGGCAGCAGCCAGCAGGGACAAGCAGGCTTGTCGTGGCTGCTCTGTGTCCCTGTGGGCTGCCCTCCTGTCCTCTAGGTCAGGCCCCTGAAGTATACTGTTTACAGGCGCTGACACAGGGCTCCAGCGGGGAACAAACCCTCGGGGGTTCAGTCTCCATGGGAGACGGCCCTATGCAGATGACCAAGGGGACCCAGGCTCTCGCTGGTCCCGGGCTTGCTCTCAGAGCCCTCCTCAGCCCTGTGTGTCCCATCACCCAAGCATGGAAACCAGAGCCCGGGACAGGCCTTAAGGGGGCCTGCTAAAAACTTACTAATCGGGCTTCCCTGGTGGCGCAGTGGTTGAGAGTCTGCCTGCCGATGCAGGGGACACGGGTTCGTGCCCTGGTCCAGGAGGATCCCACATGCCGTGGAGCAGCTGGGCCCGTGAGCCATGGCCGCTGAGCCTGCGCGTCCGGAGCCTGTGCTCCGCAACGGGAGAGGCCACAGCAGTGAGAGACCCGTGTTACTGCAAAAAAACCCCCAAAAAACAAAAACAAACTCACTAATCAAGATGGGTACTATTCCAGGGCAACACTTTTTTTTTTTTTTTTTTTTTTACGGTAGCGGGCCTCTCACTGCTGTGGCCTCTCCCGTTGTGGAGCACAGGCTCTGGACACGCAGGCTCAGCGGCCATGGCCCACGGGCCCAGCCGCTCCGTGGCATGTGGGATCCTCCCGGACCAGGGCACGAACTCGTGTCCCCCGCATCGGCAGGCGGACTCTCAACCACTGCGCCACCAGGGAAGCCCTAACACTTGTTTTTTAAACTGAAGCATAGTTGATTTACAATGCTGTGTTAATTTCTGCTGCACAGCAAAGTGATTCAGTTATACATACATATATATACACATTCTTTGTTTAATATATATTCTTTCCCATTACGGTTTATCATAAGATACTGTGCTCTACAGTAGGTCCTTGTTGTTTATCCCTCCTATATATACTAGTTTGCATCTGCTGACCCAAAACTCCCACTCCATCCCTCCCCCAACCCCCTCCCCCTTAGCAACCACAAGTCTGTTCTCTACGCCTGTGAGTCTGTTTCTGTTCTGTAGATAGGTTCACTTGTGTCATATTTTAGATTCCACATATAAGTGATGTCATATGGTACTTGTCTTTCTCCTTCTGACTTACTTCACTTAGTATGATCATCTCTAGTTGCATCCATGTTGCAGCAAATGGCATTATTTCATTCTTTTTTATGGCTGAGTAGTATTCCAATGCATATATGTACCACGTCTTCTTTATCCATTCTTCTGTCGATGGACATTTAGGTTGTTTCCATGTCTTGGCTATTGTGAATAGTGCTGGTAGGAACATTGGGGTGTATGTATCTTTTTGAATTGTAGTTTTCTCTGGGTGTATGCCCAGGAGTGGGATGGCTGGATCCTATGGTAACTTCATTTTTAGTTTTCTGAGGAACTTCCCTACAGTTTTCCATAGTGGCTGCACCAACTTACCTTCCCCCAACAGTGTAGGAGGGTTTAGGAGAACACTTTTAAAAACTCAAAATGTTCATGATGAACAAAGCATTCAAACCTTTAAACAAAGGCAGGCTCCAGCCCTGACCCAGCTCGCCCGGGGCCCCCGGCTGGTGCTGCCCTGGAGTCCACGGGGACCAGCCCAGGTGCGCAAGCTGGCAGTTCAGGGCTCTGAGACTGGGACGGGGAATCCCTGCCAGGAAGAGACTCGGCTTCCTGGGCTTCCTGCGGAGGGAAAACACTATTCCAGGGATGCAGCGAGGAAATCCCTGCTCCCGGGGAATTTCCCAGGGCGTGGGCGGGTGAATCCAACCTCCACACAATGGGAATGCAGCCAGGGCGTCCCTGGAGCCCTCAGACCTCTCTCTCCAGGGGCTCCTGGACCCCCGAGACCGTGTTTCCCACACACAGAGGAGAGGCTGAGCGGGTGACCACTGAACTGAGCAGGGTTTTCTGACACGCTGCCCTGCGAGTAATTATTTACGGAGGTTGACCACTAGTAAGGAGAACATACAAAACACTGGCATCTGAATGCGTTTTATTAAAAGTTCTTACCAGTCGCTGATGCTACTGAGGATAAATCTGAGGGAAAAGTGAAAGCTGCTTCCAGATTTCTCCAACTGGGAAAGGCCTGGGAAAGTCCTTTCTGAGGGCCGTTGGCTGTGTCGTTATGGGGGCTGCGGGTGGGCTCCAGGTGTGGGCCTGACAGGAAGTAGATGTTACCATCAAATTGGGACATTTGAGGAGCGTTTAATAAAGGGACAATTTGCAAACGTGTACACAAGCCTTAGGAAGCAAGGCAGCGATGGGCAGTGTCCACCCCTAGAGCTGGGGGAGGGGAGGGGCAGGGCTGACCTTGTGGGCCTTTGCTGGCCACGGGTTCTGATTTGGGGGCCAGCAATACGGTAACAGTGAGAAGGGCCTCAGGGGCAGGGAGAGCCTGCCTACCCACCCTTCCACCAGTCAATCCTGCTGCCAAGTTCAGTGCTTCAGCCTGGGGCAAGACCTGGAGGCCGAGAGGCTCCCCACAATTCCCCAGAGCCCACACGCTCCGCTTGCTCTGGCCATACAGCCCCTATGGGCAGGAGCGGCCAGTCACTAAAGGTTGTACCCACCCATACGCCACCAGGCATCGTGCGAGGGGCCGGGGGTACAGAGACACCTGAAATGCACAGCCCTCCCGCCAGGAACGCATCCATTCTGCTGGGGGTGCGGACACTGCCCAGTCTCCTCCCCTCTGCCAGGCACCAATCTCTCTTTTCTATGGGGCTGACCCTACTGAATAGAAAGACAGACACATACCCCACCTTCTAGCCACAGTGGTTGGTTCTGGGATGCTCACGTGACCCAAGTCACATCATAAGAACCCCCTCTGGGACTTATCTGCAGAGTGACGGGAGAAAAATCAGCCTGTTCCCACCGGGGCTGCTAATTCAGTAGGAGGCAAATGTGGGATTGCCAAAGGCCACCTCCACTCCGCGGGGAAAGAGTTGACACCCAGAGTGAAGTCAGCCGAAAACAAGCAAAACCGAGACATGAAGAGATAGGCAGAGCCTTGAGGCCATCATTTGGGCTCCTGGGTCCAGCCATGTCTAAAGCGGCTCCCAGGCGATATAGTTCATGTAAGCTAATACATTTCCTTTGTACTTACATTCATTTGAATTGGGATTCTGCACCAAGAGAGTTCTACCTAAAACAGAGAGGCCAGGAACACCACGTTAACATACTAGGCGCTCAGGTAGGCATGTGCACAGGTACCGTGGAAACAGGGCAAAGGGCAGGGCTGGATCTTGAAGGACACATGCAGCTACCCAGGCAAAGGCCTGCAGAGCGTCCCAGGGAGGGAACTGCATGAAATCGGAGAGGATGGGGGCAGGGGCTACACACGATTCGAGATGTCCGTGAAGGGCCAGGATGGGCACGGAATGGCAGGTGTGGAGGCCGGTGCTGCAAAGAAGAGAGGTGGGCAGTCTGTGGGTGGCACCACCTCTTTCTACCCTGGATCAGTGAGGCGATTAAATATACTCACAGCAACCAAACAAAATGTGCAAATAAGTTGCTGGCCTGCATTTTCTTCCAGAGGCATGACTGAATTCCTGGACCATAGCACCTCTTCCTAGAACCCCCGTATTCCTCCCGTTCCATCCTGCCCAGCAGAACTGACACTTCCTCACCCAGCCTCCCCCAATTTAACCACAAATGGATCTCTCCTCCCCTCTCCTCCCACCTCTCTGTCTCCCCTCCGCCACCTTGAATCAGGGGGCCCCTTAAAGGTCTTTGGGCAGCACCCTCAGCTTCCAGGCTGGGAACCCTCGACCGCAGGCCCCCGTGGGCTCCACAGGTGCGACCCACACAGGTGCACAGGCCCCTCACCTGGTGCAGCACTGCTGTTGGTGCCTTGATTGTCTTGGTCGTTTCATGCCTCGTTTTCCCCCTGTACTGGGCCTCACAAGTAGTGTCGCCGGCTGACTCCCCCATCCCCGGACCCTCCATCCCCGCACTGCCACCTTGCATCTCAAGCCAGAACTCGCCTAGGGAGCCCAAGCATAGGGAATGTGGACTCCAAGCCTGAGCCACCACCCTGCCCTGGGTCCAGGGGCTGGTTCACACCAGGGACACCCAGGGACACCCAGGGACAGGGGAAGGCCTTGCCTCAGAGCCCCGGGAAGGCTGACAGGGGTTCCCGGCATCCAGGGCCAAGCCAGGAGCTTGTCACGGCCCTCAGTTTAGGGTGGATGCAGTGACAGAGTGGGCCTTGCCTGGACAAGCCAGTTGGATGTTCTTGACCCAAGGTCACGAGCAGAGTGCCGTCAGAGTGAGGAAGGAAGCTTCTCAAGGGCTCTAGTGCCGGTATGAATCACCCCGAAAGCACTTGTCCCAGGTGCCTCCCTGACAACCCCAACCCATCCCCACTTGGGTTAGACCTCAGGCGAGAAGGCCGGGAGGGAGCTCCTGCAGGAGCTGTTCTGGAGGCTTCCAGACCTCCTGAGTGGGTTGGGTTGGGGCCTTGGCTGAGCTGGGGCCAAGGGGAAGGGGGGCACCTCCACCACAGCAGCCCCAGGGGGCTGAGACCACTCTTCCAGGTCCCAAGACAGGGACCCGGGGAGGGGCCTCCCAGCAAGCAGAGCCTCAGGGACCAAGGGGCCACCGCCTCTGACTTCCAGAAGGATCTTGTCCAAGGGAATTCAGGGCCAAGGCTGCTGGGTCTCTGCATTTGGCTCTGAGTCTACTCCCCAAAATAAGCACAGAGAGTGTCACCTAAGTTTCCAAGTCAAGGATGAAATGCCCCTGAAGGGGACCCATGTTTATGCAATACTTAGAGTAACATGTGTGCAGAACATCAGGCGAGCTCACGCCCGGCAAGTGACTCAGCTCTGCACTGAGGCCAAGGCCGGCTCCACAGGACAGGGAGGCGTGCGCGGGTGGCCGAAACCCCAGCTGCCGGGCCAAGGGAGAGATTCTCAGAGCCCCACACTGGACGGAGCTGGCCCTCCGCACATCGGGTGCCCTGCTTGCCGCCAAGCGCCAGCCCAGGTCCTCCCACGAGGGCCTTCTTTGAGGCAGGTCTTTATAATAATATTTGACAACAAACTAAGGCTCCAGGGAACCCAGTTTGCAGTAAACTTCCACTTCCTTCTGCCTGGTGCACAGGGTTCCAGTGGACCAGGAAAGGGAAAACCCGCTTTGTGGTTTCTGGAGCAAAGGTGGTGCTGGCCTCAGCGGCCACGTGTGACACAGACCTTCGCCTGGCTCGGCCTCCAGCCCCTCCAAGACACTTTGCACTCTTGTGACCATGTTGCATCTTCCCCATAACAACAGAGGTCTTAGACTCAGGAACACACACCTGCGAGCACACGTGGACACACGCACACATGCACACTGAGACACGCACACATGCACACGCACAGGCAGGCAGCTTTCTGTACACGGAGATTTCCTTCGTCTCAGGCAAGCACAGCCCTGCCTGGCTGGTGGCTGGCATGGGTGACATCAGCAGCTCGGGGTCTCACGAGCTGTCCTGACCATGGGGCGGGGTTGGGGAGGGTGGGACACCTGGCCCAGCAGCAGAGGGTCCCTGAGGCGCTGAGGATTCTGGGCTGTGGTAGCCGGGCAGCCCCACGCCAGCCCACGGGGCCAGAGGCACAGGCCTGCTGACCATGGCCTCCCCGTGCCCTTTTCCCAGGGGGTCTGCTCCCTCGTCCCGCTCTGCGGGGTGGGCGCTGCTCCTCCTGGGTCCTTCTCCTCTGACAGTCACCCCTCCCCTGTGGTCTCCTATCTCCAAGGCCACCTCTCCTGTGGTTGCCTCTCCCCTGTGGGGACTTCTCCCCCCGAGGCCACCTCTCCTCCCGCGGTCATGCTGACCAACATGAGACGCCCTTCTCCTGCCAGGACCTCGCCCACCCAGCCCGCATGGCCAACAGCACTGTCCCCGGACTCCCGGGCGCCTGACCTGGAGTCACACCGGCCACAGCAGCTGGTGAGCTGGCCTGTGTCTGAGTCACTGAAACTCCCAAACCCCAGCTTCCTCCTCGGCAGCACGGGGTCCAAACATTTGCTTTCGAGCCTGTTTTGGTGACCAAGTCAGAACAAGTAGGAGCACGGTTTCTGTGCCTGCGTGCGCCCAGGTCCGTGCACGTGAGAGCCACGGTGTGCAAATGCACACCTAACAGAGCGGCCCGCTCGGGTTAGATCCTACAAAGCCTCTGCCAGCCCATCCTGTGCCCCGGCCTTCTCAGAAAAGGTGGCTGGGCGTGTGCCTCCCACTCAAGGTGAAGCGGGAGGACTCGGGGGGGCCAGGAGAAGTGGTGGGAGCCCCAGGGGCGCAGGCGCAGCCCAGAGCCCTCTCTTCCGCTTTCTGCAGCCGAGCCCTGGGACACGAGTGGCCATAAAGGCGAGTGACCGTGAGTGGCCGCCGGCACAGCAGCCCTGCACGGGGTCCTGCGCCCTGCTCGCCGCGGGGCTGCAGAGCCCGCTGAGCGTCCCCGGCACTGGGCTTGTCACCCACAGGTGGGGACGCCACCCCTGAGGATCCCGGCTGTGGTGGCCCTGCTTCGGCCCCTCCTCTGGCCTCAGTTTCCTGCCGGCTCCCCGCAGCCCTTTCTGGGGGCCTCTCCTGCTGTCCCCTGGCCTGTGGACACGGGTCCACACCCCGGCCACCTCTGGAGAGGTGTTTCCAGCCGTCCTGAGCTCGGGGAAGACTCTCCTTATGGAGGGATCACTGTGTCCCTGAGAGCAGACAGGGTCCCTGGGGCACCAGGGCCACAGTGCTGCGTCACACTTCTGCCACCTGTGCCCGAGTACCCCCCCCTGTGAACTGTGGGAACAGGAGTGGGATGTAAGCCTGGCTCCCCCGGGCAGCACTGCTACCCGGCAGGCCTTCACTTGCTGCTCTGGAGGGGCCCTACCCCAAAGGGGGAGCCTGGAAGCCGAGGGCAGCGGAGGCGGGTGATTAGAGGGTGCTGCCCTGACAGTTTCCACGCGTGTCCGGGGTTCTGCCTGCAAGTGGGCAGGGGGCCCAGTGCTCCTCCCTGGGGGCCCCTGAGGTTCTAGAACCAAGACCAGCCCAGCGCTCGCTGCCTGCCTCACCACCTTGTGACTTTCTGTCCTGCACTGGCTCGGCCGCCTGGGGCCACCCACTTCCCTCTGTGCTTTCATTTCCCTTTTTCCCACCAGCCCCCCGCCCAGGACCGGCCCTCACCCAGGGCAGCAGCAGATCCAGGCTTGGGAGGCGGGGCTCCGAGTGGGCCTGGGGCACCCAGGGGCAGCGGGGAGTTCGGGGACTCGGCGTCCTCCTTAAATTCATGGAGGGAGAGGCACCAGCTGCCCCAGAGGGGACAGGACTCAGGGCCGACGTCGGGGCCCACAAGTCTGGCTGTAGGCAGCAGCCCTGGAGCGAGGCTAGGGGGACAGCAGGGTGCGTGCCTCCCGCCCGCGGCGTCCCTCCGTCCGCCTCCCCACCAGGAGGCCGCCCTGCCCTTGCCATCCCCAGGTCACCCCAACACGTCTGCTGGGTCCCCACCGGCCCGAGCAGACCAAGAAGAGCACCCCCAGCAACCTGGGCCCCCGTGCCGAGAGGCGGGATGAGGCTCTGTAGCCAGGACAGGTGGGGCGTGTGCCGGGGGAGCCCCTCTGCAGCCCCCTGCTCACAAGCCCCACGGCAGCCCTGCTCTAGCCACTGGCCGCGGTGCCGGCCCCTTCCGTAGCTGCGGCGGGGCAGACCCTGTGCCAGGCTCTTCCATCTCCTGGGCCGGCCGGCACTCCCCACCCTACTCAGTGGCCCTCGCCCGGCCTGAGCCTGTCCTGGGTCTGCCCTGCTGGCGGCTCCCTCGGGCCCCGAGCCCTGGGCCCTGGAAGCAAGCCTGCCCCGAGTTCCCCTGCAAGCTCGGGGGAGCCATTTTCCTGATAAAACCGGGCCTCACAGGCAGCCTGCTCTGTTCACCCAGCAGCAACTCAGGGAGGGGACAGTGACGTTTGGTCCAGGAGAAAGGGGCGCCCTGTGTCCCCTGCTCAGGTCCAAGCTTCGGATCCACAGCCCGGGCACACTTGACCCCCTCCCACAGGAAGCACGTGGCAGTGCTGGGCTGGCATCTCACTCCCCGCTCCCCGAGACGCAGGCTGAGAGGAGCCGGAGCTCCCGAGAGGAGGGCAGGAGGTTGGCAGGGAAGGGGCGGCTGGGTCCTGTCCCCTCTGTTTTCCCGTCCGCCTTTGCCCGCCCCAGTAGGACAGCGTGTCCATCTACAGATGCCCCTGCTCATGACACAGTGCGTGTGTCAAGCGGAAACACCAGTCTTTGGTAGGAGGAGGGGTCATTTCCTTGGGAAAATGCTTCTCCACCACATGCCTCTCGGCCCCCGTGGCTCTGGGCAGGGTGGCCATGGTGGGCAGCGCGTCCCCGACCTCCGGCCGGCCCCCGAACCTCCCTGCACCTCTGCGGCACGGCTGGCTGCGAGCCGCAGGCTCTTTGAATTCCCGGTGGCCGACGGCATGCCATACCCATGAGAGGTGATAATCACCGCCTGACTCAGACAGGTGAAGATTATCGGGCTGTCATGCCTATTTCAGGAAAATTAATTATACCCCATATGGAGAGGAAACTCACCCATTAAATGTCTTCAATGCACCGGCCCGGAATCCACCGCACAGCCTGCCTGCAGCTCTGGGCGCAGGACAGGGTGGACAGAGACGCCGAGGGCGCCAGGCATGGGGCAGGGGTTCCAGCGTGGTGGCCAGCAGGGCTCCAGACCCTTCCAGCTGGGCCCTTACCCCGCCACCCATCTACCACGGATGTGGAGAGCTTCGACCGTCGCCCAGGGAGTCCCCCTGGGAATCTGAGTCTCTGGGCAGGCTCACTGCTGGGGGGCCATGGGCGGGACAGGCTCGAGAACCTGGCTGGCCCCGTGTGCCCGGGGGGGCTCCTCACCCCCGAGGCTGAGGGTGACCCCCACACGGGGGAGGTGGCCTCTGTGCCCGTTTGGACAGCCCCCCTCCCCCTCTTTTTCCCATTTGTTCTTCAGGGTCTTCTGATTGTCCAGTGAAAGGAGATGGACAGCAGGACCCTCCGAGGACCAGGCTGGGAGCCAGGCTCAGCTGGCCCCGGGCTCAACCACCAGCCCCACGCCTAAGGTCCCTCCTTCCCCACCCATAGGAGCTGACAGTTGGCAGTGCCTGCGAAGGTCAGGGAGAAGCTCCACGGTGATAAACAGCAGCAGCTCACATCACCCGGAGTCCCTGTGCCGCGTCACCCGTGCCTGCCCTCCCTGCTCCTCGGGCAGCCAGGGCACAGGGAAGAAGGGAACGGAGGGCTGCAGCCCAGCTTAGCGGGGGAGTCGGCGCCGCCACCCACTGCAGGCCTGCGTGCGCAGGTCAAGTCCAACAGGTGGAACCGTGCTTGGAGCTCGTGGAAAGATAGATCCACTGGTCCCAGCTAAGTCTTTATCTCCGCATCCAGCAGTGAAGCCTCATGTTTGCAAGTGGTGGCCGATCTTTTGTCGCTATTGTTGCTGTTACCATAAGAAGAAATCTTACAAGAACACTGTTGTACAAAACATGATAAAAGTGGTGGTGTGGCTGTGTGTCCACAGTCTGACCAACGGGAGGCAGACCAAGGGAACGTGCGCCACACCCCTCCCCACGTGGAGACAGACGGTGTGATTAAAATGCAGTCGCGGGGCTTCCCTGCTGGCGCAGTGGTTCAGAATCTGCCTGCCAATGCAGGGGACATGGGTTTGAGCCCTGGTCCGGGAAGATCCCACAGGCCACAGAGCAACTAAGCCCATGCACCACAACTACTGAGTCTGCGCTCTAGAGCCTGCGAGCCACAACTACTAAAGCCTGCATGCCACAACTACTGAAGCCCACGTGCCTAGAGCCCATACTCTGCAACAAGAGAAAGCACTGCAGTGAGAAGCCCGTGCACTGTAACCCCGCTCGCTGCAACTAGAGAAAGTCCACGTGTAGCAATGAAGACCCAACGCAGCCAAAAATTAATAAATTAATTAAATAAATTTAAATATATATATATATATATATATTAAAAAATGTAGTCGACGCAGAAGACATCTGAAGAGGTCATGACAAGGAGCGAAGAAGAGAGGAGACAGACTGGAGGGAACAGTGGGTGGCAGGCAGACACACCAGAGTCACTAGTTACAGTAAATGTTAAATGAGCCAAACACAATGATTAAAAAGCAGAGACAGGCTTCCCTGGTGGCGCAGTGGTTGAGAGTCCGCCTGCCGATGCAGGGGATACGGGTTCGTGCCCCGGTCTGGGAAGATCCCACATGCCGCGGAGAGGCTGGGCCCGTGAGCCATGGCCGCTGGGCCTGTGCGTCCGGAGCCTGTGCTCCGCAATGGGGGAGGCCACAACAGTGAGAGGCCCGCGTACAGCAAAAAAAAAAAAAAAAAAAAAAAAAGCAGAGACGCTCGGGCTAGATAAAAATTCCGGACCCAACTACATGCTGTCTACAGGAAACCCACTTTAAAAGTGGGCTAAAAGTGTAAAAATGGTAAAAGATGTACCATGCAACCACAAACCCAAGAAAGCTAGAATCTCCATATGGAAGTAGACCTCAGAACAAGGAAGATTAACAAGATAATGGGGGACAGCTCATAATGACAAAAGGGTCAATTCATCAAGACACAACAATCCTGAAATGCAGGTACTGGGTAAGAGAGAGCTTCACAACACATTATTGTAAAACTGAAAGAACAGAAAAAAGAGACAAATCCACACTATAATCCACGTGATCTCAACACTCCTCTCTTAGTGTGAATAGAAAAGAAGACAGAAAATCAGTAAAATGGAGGAGAATTCAACAGCAGCATCACCCACCTTGACCCAACTGACGGTTATAATACACTCCACCCAACAAGAGCAGGACTCATGCCCTTCTCAAGAGCACCTGGAGCATTCACCAAGATAAACCACACTCTGGGCCGCAAAACAAGTCTCAATGAAATGGAAGGCATTGCTGAAGAGCCTACAGACAATAAAAGGATACTAACTTAATGTAACTTAAAGGAAGAGAAATAAAGCCAACAACTCATTTGAAATGGACAAAGCCTTGAAAGACATAAACTCCCAAAGCTCACTCAAAGATGAAACAGAAAACCTGACTAGTTCTAAACCTATAAATGAAATTGAACTTGTAATTTAAAACTTTCCCACAAAGCAACTCCAGCCCCAAATGCCTTCACCGATGAATTCCAGCAAACATTTAAGGAAGAAATAATGTCAATTCTACACAAATAAATAGATTTGATACAATTTATCGAACTTGACAAGATGATTCTAAAATTTATACGGAAATGCAAAGGACCTAGAGAATCAAAAGTAATTTAGAGAAAGAAGAACAAAATTAGAAGACGTACATTACCTAATTTTATCAAGTGTCAATCTGTAATAATAAAAATAATCAAGGCAGCATGGTACTGCCATCAGATATACATGTAGATCAATGGAACAGAGTCCAGAAGTAGGTTCTTAAATTTATGACAAATGTGACCAATTAATTCAATGGGGCAAAGTAGAGTCTTTTCAATAAATGGTGCTGGAAAAATTGGATATCCATAGAGAAAAAATACACTTCGACTGCCATCCCAAAACATAGGCAAAAATCATCTCAAAGTGGATTGTAGATGTGGACAGAAACATTGAAAGTATAAAACGTCTAGAAGGGAGCAAGGGCATCTTCTTAACTTTGGGGTAGACAGAGCTTTCTTAGGACACAAAAAGCATTGACCATAAAAGATAACATAAGTCGTACTTCATAAAAATTAAAACCTTCAACTCCACTCTTCAAATGAAAAGCAAGCAAGCCACAGATGGGAGAAATAGTCTCTGTGTGAGTCTGTGTGTACATACATATACATATATGCATATGTGTATTTGTGTGTATATGTACATACATATATACATCTATACACACATGTGACAGAAACTGATATGCAGAATATATAAACAACTCCCACAACTTAATGAGAAGAATTCAAACAACCCATTTAAAAATTGGCAGACTTAAATACACTTGAAAAATAGGACAGCCGATAAGCACATAAAAAGTTGTTGAACATCCCCAGTCATCAGGAAAATGCAAAATGAAATCAGAATAGCCGACCTATTAGAATGGCTAAGGTTTTAAAGATTGACGCTACCAAGTGCTGGCAAGGATGCCGAGCACCCATAAATTCTGGGTGGGAATGTAAACCGGTGCAGTCACTTTGGGTGACAGTCTGACTGCTTCTTATAAAGCTAATAGCTATCATACGATACATACAGCCATCGCTTCTACCTGTCACCCAAGAGAAACAAAACCTATCCCCACAAAGACTCACACACAAACACTCATCATTTGCAGCACCATTTGTAATAGCCCCAAACTGGGAACAACCGGAGTGTCCCTCGACCCGTGAGTGGATAAACACACTCCCCTCTGGCCCATCCACACCGTGGAACTCTACCTGGCAGTGAAAGAGCTGAACTAGTGATGCCCACAACACCTGGGCGGGTCTGCAGGTAATTCTGTCAACTGAAAGCACCCAAATGGAGAACACACACCCTGTGACCCACTCGTGGGAAATTCTACGAACTGCAGACTCACCCACAGAGATGAGAGCTGGACCCAGGAGAGGGCCCGGGGGCTCTCCAGGTGATGAGAACATGTGTACTGATTTTGGCGGCCGTCACACCGTCTGTGCCTTGTGGAAGCTCGTTGACTACACGACGGGGGCGTTTCACTGTGTGTCAGTCACAGCTGACTGGCTCTGGGGGCACCTTGTTTCTGGGGGTTTGCAGCCCCTGTTATCCTCGCCGTCTCCAAACCTCCATCCAGTGGCACCAGGAGCCCCGGGCTTTTCACATAACCCTTTGCTGCTGGAGGTGGACACACTTGGTGAAGGAGGAAAGATACCTTCTCCTCTGATTGAACCCCAAACCCCCCAAACCTGCTGGGGAAGTGCGGCTGGCCTGGAGCTCGTGGGCCTCATCCCAGCACACGGCTCTTCAAAGACAACGGAGGTAAAGCTGTCCCCAGAGCCTCCTGAGTGATGTGTCTATTTTTTACAGAAATCACCTTCAAATAAATGAAATGATGATAATTAAAGAGTGAGTCAGACCGAGGCCGGGGAGTTCCCCTGAGGGGAGGGATTGAACATGCTCACTCTTTTTCTCCCCACCCCTCCCCCTCCCCACCCCTCCCCCTCCCCACCCCTCCCCCTCCCCACCTCTCCCCCTCCCCCTCCACCTCCCCACCCCTCCCCCTCCCCACCTCTCCCCCTCCCCCTCCACTGCCCTCCCAGCCTCACAGTAATCAGCTCAGAGTCCAGGCCCCTCTGGTTTCCGCCCTCTTCTCTCACTGTGGACAGTAGCCCACAGAGCCAGACCTGGAAAACCTCAGGTGGGCCCACTAAGACATCTCCACCCTGGATACCCTCTTCAGGATGCCCTCTCAAGGTCAAAGGTCGTGCCGCAGGTTGGAGGTGCCCCCCCCGCCACCGTGCGCATCTGAAACTCCCCACTGTTATCCTGGAAGGAAAACTAATGGGCCAACACTTTTCCTTCCACCCCCAAGCGAGCCAGTTCCTCCTAGGTCAGGTTCAGTCCCCGCCTCGGGGAGAGATGAGCCCCGGCACCCCAGCCGGGAACCTCCCTCACTCTCCGACCCCTCCGACCCTGCCGTCCCTGCTGTCCGTGCCCCCTCCTCCCCTATAGAAGCAGCTCTCACTCCGAGGTGCCCAGAAAGGCTTCCTCCCAAAGCAGGGCAGGCTCTGGCACACACTGTCCCGTGGCCCAGCTGGGAGGGCGCCCCCAGCTCTGGGCAGCAAGAGTCACACCGACCACGGCAGCCGGCGCCTTCAGGGCGAGGCTTCCTACCTCTGCGGGAGGATTCAGTATTTTCAACACCAGCGTGGGGATGAAAGGGGGCCAAGCCTGGGCCCCCTGGCCCCCTGGCCCTTCCTCCCTGGTGGACACGTGCCCTCTGGCTGCGGCGACCCTGCAGGGACCCTGCGGGGCACTGCTGTGTTCCTGGGCGCTCCTGGTGTGCCTGGAGCTGTGCTAAGTGGTTCCCGGGGTGTTTAGTGGTCACACCCCCCTAAGGGGCATCGCGAGGCGTGATGCCCTGAACACGAGAAAGCCGACCAGAGTGCTGCCCACACGCAGATGTGCAGTCGCGTGCTAAGGGACGTGCCAGAGCCTGGCTCGGCCCCGCCAGGAACGCACCCATCCACAGCATCAAATCCTCGCAAAACACCTGAGAAGGTGGATCGTCCAAGGTGCAGAAATGCTGGGAGAGCAAGACGCGGTGGCGGGGCCTTGAGAAGACCCTTAACGCACCGTGAGCCTCGCCGAATCCCACAGCCACTGGCCTCCTGTTCTGGGGGACGGGAGAGTATCCGTGAGCAGATCTGTACGCCCAGGACAGAGTTCCGATATCCCGTGGGTCTACATGAGGCTCCCTGCTCCGGGCTCATCTCCAACCTGGGAATTCTAGGAAGTGTTACATAACGAGAACAATACCACCACCACCACCAATAATAATAATGGCACGCCACACCATCCGTTCGGAGGAAGCAAGCCAGCTCGAGAACAGGGGCTCACTCAGCTGCCGGCTCTTTGCCGAGGGGCCACGCGAGCCCGCCTGTGCTCGGGACAGTGGGAGTGGGAGTCGGAGGAGATATGAGGTCCCCACCAGGAGCTGAGCGTCTGGTTGGGAGCCAAGACACGGGCATGTCAAGTTATTAACATGGCGCAAACACGAAAGCCAAATATGTCAGGAGGTCCAGACGCATTTTGCTTGAGTTCTTCCTGGTTTATAAGACTCTCCGTCCCAAACAGTAAACTGGATTTTCTGGATTTCCCTTTAAGTCTTCTCGACAGCAAGCCACAGGGCCTGAGTTCAGTGGCCGAGCCGGCCCCCTCCTAGGTGGGGGGACAGAGGTGCCAGGGCGCAGAGCCAGCTCCGTGGGCCACGCCCCAGGGAGGCCCGAGCACGGGGGTCCGCTTGGGGTCGCTGAGCTCTCCTGGGGGCACGTCTGACCCGCCCTCCTGCCGGAAGCCGGCCTCACGGCTCAGTCACTGTGAACCTAGCTCCTGATCTAAGGTGCTAAAACTCTTCTTCAGCAAGCCCCCAAACCGCTGAGACTCCCCAGAAAACAGGGAGCCTTTTGCTGGGGGGACTCCTTTCCACGGCCGTGAGGACCCCCGCCGCTCAGTCCCTGTGCACTGTCGGAAGGGCTCGTCATTTAAGCAACATGCACCGTTATTCCCAGAATGTGTGGAAACAGACTCTGAGCTTCCACGGGATTCCCCGTGGATCTAACCCTACGGCCGTCTCACTCGTTTGCCCACTCCTGGCCCCTGGATGGCCCCTGGAGCCCCTACTCTCCACGAGGAGGCTGCTGTCCACCTCTCAACCTGTCCCCCTGAAAGAATCTTTCTTCTTTTCATTTGGGCTAAACACACATAAAATTTACAATCTTAACCATTTTTAAGTGTACATTTCGGTGGCCTTGGGTACATTCACGTTGTGTAGCCATCTGTTGTGTAACCACCATCTGTCTCTAGAACTTTCCCTCTTCCCCTGACTGAAACTCTGTCCCCGTGAAACACTCCCTCCCGTCCCCCCCCCCCCCGCCAGCCCCTGGCCCCCACCGTCCTGCTGTCTGTCCCTATGAATCTGGCTCCTCCAGGGACCTCACGTAAGCGGATCGTACATTATTTGTCCTTTTGTAACTGGCTTATGTCACTGAGCATAACACCCTCGAGGTTCATCCGTGTTGTAGCAGGTGTCGGAATGTCCTTCCTTTTTAAGGCTGAACAAGATTCCATTGTGTGGATGGACCACATTCTATTTATCCATCCATCCACTGGTGGATAATGGGCTGCTTCGACATTTTGGCCACTGTGAACATGCTGCCATGAACATGGGTGTACAGATATCTGTTTGAGACCCTACTTTCAGTTCTTTTGGGTCTATGCCCAGTACTGGGATTGCTGGATGATATGGCCCTCAGTTAACTATCTAAGGACCTGCAATACTGGTTTCCACGGCAGCTGCACCATTGTACTTGCCCACAAGCAATGCACAAGGGGTCCAATTTCTGCTTCCTTGCAAACACTTTTGTTTTTATGACAACGACCATCCGAATGCGTATGAAAAGGGTTCAAGAATTTTTTAATCAAAAAAGATTTGCCAGGCATCAAAATGAAGAGAACCCTTTGGTCTCCTGGCAGCCCCATCTGCCCTGTTGCTAGAAGGTGGTGATGCCAACTTGAAAAGACCAGGAACTAGTTTGGCTGTGAGATTCTTCCAAAGCCCGGATTTCTGGGTGGATTCAGAGAACATTATGGGTGAAGAGTGAAGCGTGAATGGTGCCCTGGGAGGGGAGGAACCAGCTGAAAACACACCTGGGTGTCAAGACATCCAGCGATTAGCAGGGCTGCCACCTGGGAAGGGGTCTGAGCGCCAGCGGGCCTCCCGCGCCCTCCCCCACCCAAGCCGGGGCCACCGAGCGCCCGTCCCTCCTAGCGGGTCAGGGCTCGGGCCAGCAGCTCGGCTGAGCGCGGGAGCTGGCACTGCTTGGCCCTCTTCTCCAAGACCTGAAACTCATCGAACCTGGAGGAAGCGGCTCGGAAGGAAGGAGCCCCCCACAGAGAAGAAGCCGGGGAAGGAGTCAAGGTTTCTTCCCCAAATGTTTTATTTAAATATTAAATTAAAAAACATACATCCACTAATCATTTGGCATACATTTCTCATGTGAACATAAGAAATAAAATAATTAATTCCATTATGGTAAAAAACCCAAACTATGTACATCTTCATCGGATGGCGTGGTGCCTTGGGACAGGCTGCCGCGTCCAGTCCGCGGGACAGCGCTGCTGAGAAACCCGCAGCACACGCGTCGCAAACACTGGACACAACACGACACACGTCTGACGGTGACGGGAGGAAACCGCTGAGAGTAAAGTGCTTGTCATGGTTCTGAGGCCTTTGATCAGTGGCGTTAGAACAGGTGCGTTAAGGAGGGAAGCGGCCTCGGGGGAGTCGACGGTGCCTCCAGAAGGTGGAGGCCCAGGCTGGTGCCCCGGGGCCTCCGGCGCTCTCCTGGCCCAAGCCTTCCCAGTCACGGGAGGCTTTGGTGACTGCTTGGCAGCCAGGTGCAAGGACAGTGCTTTGTCCCACTCCTGGACACAGCTACAGAGCAGCGGCGGCGGGGCCGGCGGGAGCTAGCCACACGCACAGACCCGGGCCGCCTCCCCGGCCTCTGGGGACCCGGCAATCTTTGGCTTCTACACGTGCCACCTTCCTGGTTCGGCATCACCTGGGCCTAACACTGCGGGCTGTGAGAGCCGACACGAGCTGAAGGCACCTGCGCTGGTAAAGGGACGGCGCTGACTGGCCACAGGGATGGGGAGGGACGGTCCTCCTGCTCAGTCCAGCAGCCTCCGACGGACCAAGCCACCACCCGAGTCCACCTGCCAGGTGAGCGTGCGCCTGGTCTGCTTCCTGCTGGCCCCGCCTCCACACGGACCTGGTGCCAGAGCTTTGTTACGTTACCAGAGAGGGAAGTTCAAACCAGGAACACAAAAAACGTAGTAAAAAGTATAAAAAATAAGTAGTGTATGTTTGTCTCCTATGTATATACATGTACAGTATTCGCTTTAAAAAAAGAACAAAGCTTGAACAGCACTGACCTGACCCCTCACTTCATTTTCCTAAAACGAAGGCCCACCAAGCGCAGGGCCTGGACAAGGTGGGCCGTCCCCCGACCGCAAGCGGCCCATCCCTGTCCGTCCCAGCATCACAGAATCGCCGTATTGCACGATCCCCCCTCCACCCCAAGTCAGTTGTTCTTTTTGGACCCTGATAATGAAATGCATAAAAACGTAATTAGCAGCGGAAATAAGAGGTGCAGGAGGAAGAGACTTCCCCAGCTCCCTCGGAGGTGCCCTGGGGCTCCAGGCCAAGTGACCGGGGCAGGGGGCGGACAGCCCCCACCTCGCGGTCACCCCACCCCACCCAGGTTCCTCTTTGCAGCCCCTCCGAAGAATCCTGGAAAACCAGCTCCCGAGCAGTTTATAAAACGTCTCCTCTCAAATAAGAAAAACTATCCTCTGGGCTCTGATTTCAGGGCAGAGAATTCCAAGAATTTATAGATTATCTTCTCTCGGGCTGGACATTAGAGCTTTTCAAGAACTGATACGTAAAGCAGAAAGTTCACAGTTTTCAAGTGAAGCGTAAGTGTTCCAGGAAGTGGAGAATTGTGAACTAAAAAAACCCACTAACACATGCACGCGCACACACACGCAATGGGGACGCACGGCTCACACCACGGTTTCCTGGGGGCAATCGGCGACCCCCGCCCCGTGACCCCGACCACAGCACTGCCAGCTCCACCCGCTGCCCTCCTCCCGCTTCCCGTCCACCCGCCCCAATGACAGGCCCCTGGATTATTATTTTTCTTCAAAAAGTGTCTAGTCCCTACTCGGAGTTACAGTTGCTCAGTGCAAGGGGAAAGAAAAAAAAAAATCAAACAAAAAATAAACTAAAAAGCCAAAACACCAAACGTATTGCTTGTTTTCCTGCTGAAAAGTTCTTGGCTTTGAGTCCGGAAACGTCTTCACATACTCTGAAATTATTGCTTCGAGAAGTCACAGCCCGGCCGGGCCCCTCACTGCACCAAGACGAAGGTGCCCGGCGGGCCCGAGGTCAGGTCCTCCATCTCACAGTCCCCCTGGGGCAACCCCGTGGGCTCCAGGCTCGGGGACAGCGTGGCGAAGCGTGGCCGGGGGGCCGCGGCGGCAGGGCCGGGGGCCGTGGAGCTGCTAATGCGCAGGTGGGCATCCAGGAGCTGGGCGGCCGACGCCACCGGGGAGCCCCCGGCCTGCAGCAGGGGGGACGGCAGCAGGCCAGGCCCCAGCCCCAGCTCCTTCTGCAGTCCCGACACGAGGAGGGGGCCATCGCAGGGGGCAAGGACCAGCGGGGCTGGGGGGGGCTGCGCGGCCGGCTGGCAGCCGGGTGGGGCCGCCGGGTGGTGCTGCAACTGGAGCAACCTGTCCAGGCCGAGGGACAGGGAGGGCAGGTCAGTGATGGCCGGCGCGCGGCTGCCCCGCCACCCGGCCAGGCTCCCACACGATCGGGTTTCCACCCGCCAGGGCTGGAGGGCCCGCCCCGTGGAAGTACGGGCTGGAGCTGCTCGGAACACGCCACTCTGGGCGTGACTCATCCCCTGAGCAATTCCTGGCATTTCATTCCCCGTCTTGCTTTCGTAGCAGCTCAGAGATGCCAACCAGACGTGACATTCTTACCCGCCGCCCCCTCCCTCCCCAACTGCGGGCCGATGCTCCCCACCCCCGCCCCCCAGCTACCGGGAAGGAGGCGCACAGATCTCCCCCAGCCTGGGCAGGGCGGCGCTTGTCTGGTTATGTGCAGAAGCGGGGGCTCAGCGGGTAAGGCCGCTCAGAAAATCCCAAGCCACATGAGCCCTGCCCGGGCCCCAGCACCAGTGCCAAGCAGGCGTCTTACCTCTGCTGGTGCAACACCTCCTCCAGCAGGCTCCTGCCCTCCCGGCCGCCGGCCCCGCCGCCGTGCAGGCCCGGGCTCTGTGCGGGCAGCTGGGAGGCGCTCAGGCCGCCCCTCGAGGTCCGGCTGGAGGAGGGCTGGCACACCTGGCGAGCCAGCCCCTTGATCCTGTTCAGCCCCAGAAAGCCCTTGGTCCTGGCGCCCCTCCTCAGCTGCTGCCGAAAGGCTTTCAGCCCTGGGGACAGGCAAAGTCAACAGGTATACGGACCCGTCCACCAGCACTGGCCTGACGGCCCGTCGCTTGCTGGGGCTTCCAGACAGTGGGGAGGAGTGTGCGGGGCCAAGTGGCGTGAACGTGGTGGGATGAGGGGACCCGCACGCCTTCCTACAGGGTCAAGGGGCCTTCTGGTCACCCCATCACTTCAGGACAGCCCCAGGTCTCTTTTGGGGTTTGGTTTGGGACAGCAGTTCCAGCCCTGAAGAAGCACACGTCTGGGCAGACAGTGGATCCTTCGTGGAAGGAGGGCGCGAGCAGTGCAGGGGCCTCGGGAGGGGGCTGGGGCCCCACAAGCCCTGGGAGGTGCCAGGAGAGCCCGGCCGCCAAGGACGGGCTGCCTTTGTGGCGGGCGCCTCCCTGACCATCCTCCTCCAAGCCAGGAGCTGATGCCCGCCATCCAAGCATCTCTTGGGCTTTTAGGACCAGCTACTAGAGGCCGTGTGAGCCCGTCCTAGAAGCCAGGGCGTCTAGAAGCCGGGCAGCAGCTTCGGCCTGCCCAGGGAGCACGGCTGCTCCACCAGGACCAGCTAGAAGAGGGGGATGCCACCTGCCGTTAAGGACAAAGTGATGCTCCCGGGGGTGCACACGGGTCTCCCGGGGAAGGCAGAAGTGGGCGCGAAAGGGGAAGTCACCTTGAGTGAGAGAGGTGTCTGACGCCCTCCGGCCCTCCTGGAAGCTGACGGGGAGCAGGGCGGCTCCTCCCAGGGCCCCCTGCGCCTGCAGCACAGGGGTGGCGGACTGGGTCCCCAGGAGTGGCGAGGCCAGTCTGAGCGGGGAGCAGGCGTTCAGCAGCCCCTGAGCAACCAGGTGTCCGCTGAGCCCAGCCAGGCCGTCACCCGCAGAGGTCAGGCAGCTGTCGGAGCTGGTGCCTTCGGAAGGACTGGCCGCGGAGGGTGAGACGACGATACCTGCAGAGCAGCAGGCGTGGCTGAGGCCAGGCGCACCCGGGGATGCCCAACACCCTTCGCAGCAAGTCCAGGTGCTCTGGCCCCGGAACTTCGCGCCTGCTGCGGCGTCTCCCTGGCCCTCAGATGGCCCGTGGCCCACTGACGGGGCTGACAGCTGTACCCTCCCCACCCCTAGCCTCAACTCTGGGGGTAGGAAGTCTGCGACGGCCAGACGCCCCCAGAGTCCAGGGAGCCTCGACGGCCAGCACCATGGGGCTGGGGGCGCGGCTACAGCCAACAGGTGGCGCTTGGACCCGGGACACAGAGGGGCCTGGGCCGAGGACCTGCCTTGCTGGCCCCTGAGGGCAGCTAAACCCCACGCTGTCCCTGCCACTCAAGGGCCACCGGCGAGGTCTAAGCATGGTCCACGTGGCCTCGGGCGCTTCAGGAATGGCAAACCTGAAGACGCTGCCCGTCACAGCCCACCCGCCGGGCGTGTCCCTGACCCACGGGGATGCTTACATGGAGGGACGCGCGGGGAGAAGCAGGTGGAGACCTCGGCCAGCGTGTGTCTCCGGCCGGTGCTGCCAGGCAGGGGCCCCCGTGCGTCCTGCTCCTCGTCCAGGCCCGGGCCCCGCCTGGCCTCCTCGCTGATGGCCGTGTCCAGCAGGCTGCTGGGGGAGACGGAGCGCCGCCGGCACACCCCGCGGCAACCGGTGTCCACAGGGAAGAGCAAGGGCTGCGGGGACACACGCAGGCCGGTGACCCCAGCGCTCCGTGAGGCCCGGCCCGGGACGTCACCACCGCTGGGAACCAAGCGGGCCCACCCCGGACACCGCCTGCGAGGCGCTCACACACCTGCAGTGAGCCGTGGAGGTCACAGTCCATCTCAGCCTGCAGGACGGACTGTCCCAAGGTCTGGGGCTGCGCGCAGAGCAGGGCGGAGCGGAAAGCGTCACCGGGGGGGCCTTCCTGAGGCACCTGGGGGCCAGCAGATGAGGACAGAGGCCGTGAGGGACAGAGGCAGGGACGACTGCCAGCGACACAGCGTCGCGGAACAGACCAGGCTGGCTCCCCTCTGAGTTAACAGGCGCCAGCCGCCAGCTGTGGGCTCAGGACACGCGTGTAGCCCCCTCCAGCGCCTCGTTGTGTGGGGTGACCAGGGGGATCGGCCGAGTGGTGGCACCAGGGGCCTGATCCCCAGCAGAGCGGCTGGCACCCCCCCGCCCCGCTTCACCACACGGGACACTCCACCAAGTGCCTAATGGCAGGGGGTAGGTGACCTGGGGGATCCGCCCGCGTGCCCTCCCAGGCATGTCCGAGCAGGGGACTCCTAACTTGGGGACACAGTCCAGGGCAGAGACACGGGGCTGGGTGTCGAGGGCGCTGCCCCTCACCTCAAATCCGCTGAGGTCCGCGCTCCGGGGCCTCTGTTGCCAGGCGTGGCCGGGGCGGGCCGGCGGCTGGGCGAGCCGCAGCTCCCTCAGCCGCTCCAGGAGGAGGTAATAAATGGCAGCGAAGTGGTTGTAGCTGCTGTTCTGCAGCGACTGCGCGCAGAGAAGCGGGGTCAGAGCGCGGCCGGCGGGCGAGCCCCCTGAAGAGCCTGCTCCCGCGCTGTGCTGGGGTGGCCGAGGAGACCCTTTCCCGTGGGCGAGCCGCCCTGCGATCAGCCGCGCGCCGGTTTTAACCCGGCTGGCGAGCACCTGCTTCCCCCGTTCAGCGCCCCCCGCCCCCCGACCGGGAAGGCGCACCCTCCCCACGGCAGGCCAGGCCGGCGGCGCACCTCCACGGTCCTCTGCCGGTCCACGCCCAGCGTCTGCATGATGCCCAACGCCTGCTCGTCATAGCTGCCCAGGCTGGAGGCGTAGCCGAGCAAGGAGAAGACCGGGCAGGTCGGCTGCCGCAGGGCGGGGTCGGCCTGCGTCCACCTGTGCTGCCAGATCTGGCTGATGGTGATGCGCTTGGTGGGGTCCACTGCCAGCATGCGGCGAATCAGCGTCTCGCAGTCTGGGGGGCAAGGGAGGCGCACTGAGCCCGCAAGGGCCTCCTGAACGCGCGTGCCCGCCGCCCAGCTGGGTCCCTGCAGGGGACATGGCTCCCCTGCACGTGGCGAGCAGACAAGTGACCATCCCAAAGAACACTGAGGCCGGGAGCGGTGGCCTGGGTGTCACAGACCCGCCGCCAAGGAGGGCCACGGGTCGAGGGATCAGGTTCCCTGGGGAACGTGGTCCTAATGTTCAGCACACCAAGCACCACCTAGACTCCCCTACCCTGCTGTGACCAAGCATGTGAGGAAGCAGCTGTCCAACACCTTCCAAAGTGGAAGAGCAAAGCACAGTGTGGGAGGGGTGAGACTCAGGGGACAGGGCCAGCACCCCGAGTGCTGTTGCTGGGCCCCCAGCCAGCTTCGCAGCAGCCTGCATAGGCATCAGCTGGCCCTATAAGTAGGGCACAGAAAAAGCAGCCAGTGGGTCGGGATTCTCTCGCAGGCATCTAGTAAACAACCCACAGTGACATGGGACTGGCTCCCAGGCCCGATGGCAGACTCAGAAGACGGTCAAGCAGGCATTTCAGGAAATAAATTCCTCCTCCTCCCCCCAAAGTCTCATCCTGGTTACCCAACAGCTCAGGCAGCAGGCTGGTGACCGCACCCGCCCACAGGAGGCCGGGCACTCACCTACCTCGAGACATGAAGAAGGGGATGCGGAACCGGCCCTCCAGCACCCGCTGCCGCAAGGCCGGCAGGCTAGGCCCGTCGAAGGGAAGAGACCCGCAGACGAGGACGTACAGCACGACGCCCAGGCTCTGAGGAGGACCAGACTTGAGTCAGCGCCTGCGCCCCGGCACCGGTGCCCCCTGAGCACCCGCACCCCCAGGCACTGCACCAGTGGCTCCTACCCAGATGTCCAGCTGGGGGCCTTCGTACTCCTTCCCCTCGAAGACCTCCGGGGCTGCGTACGGGGGGCTCCCACACCACGTGGACAGAGGCTCTCCTGGCTTATAGAAATTCCCAAACCCGAAATCTGAGAGACAAGGAAACAGGCGATGAAGTTGCGGGGCAAATGGCAGGGCCGCGGTTTCAAAGGCTCGTGCAATACGGCGCGGGGCCCCTCGCCGGCACGCACCTCCCTCCTGCTGGGCGCACTCCTGGGCCCCTCACCTGCCAGCTTGATGTCCATGTTGCCATCCAGCAACAGGTTCTCGGTCTTGAGGTCCCGGTGGACGATGTTATGGCTGTGGCAGTACTCCACAGCTGACAGAATCTGCCAGAACTTCTTGCGGGCTTCACTCTCGCTCAGGTGCCCGGTGGAGGTCAAGTAATCTGAGGAAGGACAGAAAGAAGCTGGAGCCCCAGATCCAAAGGCCCGGCCGTCGCCTGGGGCACAACGAGAGGACGCTGGGGAGACCCCAACACCGGAGGGCCATCAGGACGTTGCCTTCCAACAGATACTAAGAATCAGCATGGCTTACCAAACATTTCTCCATTTTTTGCGAATTCGGTGACAATGTAAAGCATATCCTTTGTTTCCATAACCTAAAAAAATAAAGACCTAACGTTTAACCACATAAAGGGAACATGCCAACGGTAGAAATAATCTACTTGAACCCCAGTAAATTTTTAACTTCTTCAGAATGAGCATGTTCGTTATTTTACAAAAGGAAAGAAAAGCAAATCTTCCGCAATAGACAAAGGGGATCCCTATTCAGAAAAAGGTTTTTGAAAATCAGAGGTGAGTTCCTCACTAACCTATCCATCCTGATACACCTCTCCTTCCCCAAAATATCTGCTTGTATCGGAACTCTCCTCTATGGTATTTTTAACTCACTCTGCCTCACCCAGAGTGAAGGCTCTGCAGGCCCCAGCAGTAAAAGAGATGGCAAGCATTCTGTGGGGCCTTTCTTCTAGAAGCCTAGCAGGCAACAGATTATCCAAGCCAGGGCCGGCACGAGCTGAATAATAGATAACAAATTCCCCGCCCCACTTGCGTTGCTGACCTGACACCGTAGGCTGTGAGAGGCCGGCTTTGCCAGGTCAGCTACCAAAGACTCCTCTCCGTACAGCCAACTCCTCGGCGTGTGTGTCAATAGCAACAGCCAATGTCAAACACACCTTCAAGTTTCGTTTACTGACCGAGAATTTTACTTCACATTGAAAAAAAATTGTAAGATTTTAAAACATAACTAAGAAACGAGGTCAAACTCAAATCTTTGGTACTGAAAGGAGTAACACAAACTCATGTCTGTATTTTAAAATATTTCAGAGGGAGACAGAGAGAATACATCTTTACAGAAAAAGATCTCTTCAGGGTTCAAAATACAGTTCTTCCTTTAAAAAGGCACTTTAAAGACAACTGCCTTGAGCCACACATCTCACAAGAAAAGCAAACACAATGCAGTTTCGCTACACTTGTAACTACCCTTGGCCTGGACGTGTGTGCTAGAGTGACATGTTGTAAGTTGAGCCCTTTCCTCAGTTTAAGAGAGAGACGGAGGAAGAATTAAGAGTCAACGTGTTTGAAGTTTAAAAAAAAACCTCGAGGAAAGAGCTGAGGCGTCTCGCGGAGGCTCTGGGGACCGGGCCAGCTGGACGACAGTTAGACACTAGTGTCAAAACCAGAGCCGCTGCTACCCACTGAACCCTGCCTCCCAACAGTTAAAGCAGCTCATGGAGTGATGAGAAAGTTCCCCCCCAGAAAAGACCTCGACCGTCTGGCTCACTGGGCTCCTCCCGCACAGGTCAGTGGAGGACAGGAGGATGAGGGAAGCTCTGGCTCATCCCCGCTGTCAAAGTCAAAGACAGACAGGCTTCAGCCCACTCCTGTGGGAACAGGCTGGGCACATTGCTCAGGCACTGACATCAGTGACCATGGAGGAAACATCTTATCTCGGCCTGACTCAAAAATGACAACAGAAACAAAACGCGAACTGGAGCGCACGTGACTCGATCTCGGCCCGTAACGATGCTGAGTAAACTGTCATTAGAGGAACACGAGCCCCATGACTCCACCTCATCCTTCACCGTAACCCAGGGCAGCAGCCTCCCCGGGGGGTCACTTCAACCTCAGGCCTCTCCCCTGCCACACTGCACAGCTTCGCCTTGCCAAGGGCACACACACATCCCCACACCGTCCCATATTCATCTCGGATCCACAGGGTTTCGTGAGAATCGTCAAAAGGAACTTATATCCAACACAACTGGGAGTAATATCAAACATGTGCAAAGAACGTATCTTTCTGCAAGTAGACCCGATTTCATTTTGCAGAAGCACCTGGCTAAGTAAGAGATTCCTTTGCTGTCCCAATTAAATCAGCACTTAGTTTCCAAAGATACAATTTATTAGTTTCAACGGAAGAACAAAAAGTCACAAAGCAAACCAACAGACGGACAGGGTGAGGCATGTTCTTAAAGCAGATTAGATGGCAGGTTCCTTCTGCTCACAGCGCAGCAAAGGCACCTCATCTCTCCGTTTTTGATGGAAGGGTTGAAACGGGATAGACACATGCTCACTGCAGCCTTTGCACAGATAAGTCTACGAAAACTGGTATGAGCAGCTGGTTTTAAAGATTAATAATTATCTGCAAAGGCAGAAGAGTCTAGTTTCACTCAGATTCGTCCCTTCACACTAAATGGTTGACTTACAGCAATGCAGAGATCTAGTTGTTTGTTTTCATAGTAAATTTAACAACCGACCTCCACACATTCAAAACTGGAATGAGTAACACTACCAAACAAAACTTTAATGAAGCAAATCTGAGTTATGATCCAACAGCAAGAAAATAACTGCACAGCTTACAAAAGTCAATCTGTTCACCTTATACAATCAACCCCGACTCCTACAAACACCCCAAAAGAGGGACAACCTTCAGAGACTTAAGTTGTTGAAAATAAAAAAAAATGATACACTTTGCCAGAAGTAACAGTGGAAGGCAAACTTGAGTCCTTACCTGATAAAGCTTTATGATATGAGGATGATTCAGAAGCTTCATGATCTGAACTTCACGATATATTTTTTCCAAATTGCTTGAATCTAATCGTGTCTTGTCAATTATTTTTATTGCAACCTACAAATTTTTAATAGATAAAGGATATTTTGTTTGAAAAAGAAAACCCCTCTCATTTAAGCTAATTTACACATTTCATTTTCTGTAGGTTAATTTCTAAAACACTTTATGTCCCCAAAGGTCACAAAAAGTTAGGGAGGAAAATAACGAAAGTAACCATTAATATTACTTAAAAAGTCAAAGATCAATAAATGTCCTACGTCTCTGCAGGCTGCACTCCTAGGTTATTTGCTCATTATCCTCCTTGCTGTCCCCCAATATTTGTACAAATTATGCATGATCATAATATAAAGCATTTTTTTCCTTTTCCAAACTAAAAACTGTCAGCGTTTAGACATTAGGACGAAGGACCCCACAAGCAGGGATTCCACCAGCTTCCCCTGCTCCGGGGAGGGGGGGTGTCCACCCGCAGAGGGTGCACCCCCGGAGGGTTCACCCCGGGGTCCCGCCGCCCCACGCACCTGCGTTTTGGTAACTCGATGCCGGGCCAGCTTCACCACCGCGAAATTGCCCTTGCCCAGGGTCCGCTCGATGTCGTAAAAGCCCACCCGGAGAGGTTTCTGCTGTCCCTGGCCCGAGCCCGCGGGGGCCGCGCTCAACTCCGACATGATCACCATGGCTCCGGGCCGCACCTGCGGGCGGGGGGCGCGCTCAGCTCGGCGCCGGCCGGCCCGAGCCCAGGGCCCCCGGCCCGCCGGGCGCGCGGACCCGCTGCCACCCGCCCCCGCCGGCGACCGGCGCCACAGCGACCCCGGATTCCGGGAGCCCCGCGGGGCGTGCGCCCCGCTCCCACGCCCGCCGCCCGCGCTCGGCTCGGCTCGGGCTCCCGGTCCCAAGCCCTGCGGGGCGCGTGGGGCGCCGCTAGCCCTCGGCTCCGTCCCGAAACCCGGACCCCCGCTCCCACGCCCCCCCACGCCGCTCGCCTCACCACAGAGCGGAGCCAGGCGGCGGCGCCCCAGCCCGCGACCCCAGCGCGCGCACCTGCGGGGCCGCGGAGCCCGCAGCCCCGAGCCCAACAGCGGCCGCCTGCCCGCGCCTCACCTCCGCCGCCCTCGGAGCGCCGAGGTCGGGACGCCGCTCGCTCCGCGGCCCCCGCCGCCCGCTCGGCCGCTCGCGCTGCCCGGCCACCCGCTGCTCCGCCGCCTGCCGCCCGGGCCGCGCCGCATGTCAGCTCTGAGCCGAGCGCCGGGCTCTCTGGCCGCACGCGCCGCCAGCCCCGCCCTCCCGTCCCGCCCCTGTCCGCCCGGCCACGCCCCCACCACGCCCCCACGCCGCCGGCCACGCCCACGCCGCCGCCGCCGGATTGATACATCCCCATTGACGTCCTTTTGACGCCGGAGCGACGCGCGGCCGAGCGCCAGGCGGAGGGAGAGCGCGAGATCGGGCCGTTGCCAAGAGACTGGCGGCTCTGACGCGCGCGCTGATGAGGCCGTCGCCAGGGCGACCGCGGGGTGGTGACGTCAGGGACGCCGGCCGCCCGAGGCTCGCCCGCCAGCGCCCGCGTTCCCGCCGGCGCGCGCCCGCTACCGGACGCCGCGGGCGGCTTAACCCTTTCGTCCCCGGGCGCAGCCTTCCCTCCTGCACGCGCGTGCACGGCCGCTTTCGCCCAGGTCCCCGTCGTCTCGCACCCTGCAACAGGCTTGGTTCTAGCGCGGTTCCGAACCCCCCTGAAGTGCAGCACAGGTGCGGCTGCGTCCTCTTCAGCCTTCTACTCCAGGTTCCTCATTATCAGGGTACGGGTTTCATGTGTCCCCCAGTTTCCGTTGGAAGTGCTCGGCCTTGGCACCTCTATTAGGGGAAGTACCAGGTGGGGCCCGGGAGACCTCACAGACTCGCAGAATGGGCCATACGGGCTGCAGGCGACAGCAGGCCAGCTCCCACACCCCAAATTGGCCACCCAGGCCCAGAGGGGAGCTGCCACCCACCAGCGACCCTCCGGAGCGTGGCAGCTGCATACATGGAGGACCTGGGCAGCCCACTGCGATTACTGTTGCTCCGTAGGAGCCTCAATTGTTTAGGAAGTTAGAAACGTCCACACAGGAAAGCTGGCCAGCATCTCTGTAACCTACGCCAGCGCGGGGCGTGGGGACGGCCCGAGTGCTGTGAGCCCCCAGGCTGGGTCGCAGGTAGTTCTGGGTCCTCCCGCCTGGCCTGGCCCCGCCCCACCCAGGACGGGCCGGGGGAGGGGTCACATCAGCGGTCAGAAGCCAGCAGGTGACTTGACTGGAGGCAGCTATTTGCTGTGGAGTTCCTCACGGTGATGGAGGAAGGGCCCAGTGGGCTGATTTCCGGGGTGACCGGAGGTCTAGGTCCAGGTGGGAATGGACCCCACGCAGCAAGGCCTTCCGGTTCTTGGGACCAGAGTATTGGGAAACCCAGTTAGCAGCACCCTCATAAAGGTCGGGCCTTTGACTCGACTCGTCCGGATGACGAAAGTGCCCTGTCCCTTGGGGAGGGGGAGCGCCTCCCAAGAGGGCCAACAGGCGGGGTCAACAGTGGGCGAGGACCTCACCCCTGGCGAGGCTGGACACTGCAGTTCCCGTGGCCTCCGTTTCTTTTGTCCGCTGCCGGGTCCACCATGCTGTTTCCCCAGAGCTGCGGGGGCGTGAGGGGTGGGGACCTGTGCCCTCAGGACCGAGGTGCCCGCAGCCTGGTCCCCGCTCGAGAGGAGGGTATGATAAAGGCAGAGGGTGACAGTTTCCACTGGCATCACGGCTCACTGCATGTTCCTTTGTGCCTCACCAGAAAAGAAGATGTTTTCGAAGAGAAGACAGAGGGTATGGAGAATGGTATTTCTTAAATATTAGGAAGGCAGCACTTTTGAGATTTAAATTCTGCGTCTAGCCTGCAATCATTTTTACCTTGTGTTAAATAAAAGTACCACTTCAGAGGAGGGGCTGGGAGCAAGAGTTAAGTGAAATGGATACAGAACTTAGACACCTTCTCAGGAGGCTGCCTGGCGAGGGCGCCTCGTGGAGCTGGGATGCCCTTCTCCTGGTGACCGATTGCAGGCCTGGGCAAATAGTTCCCATCACCCCCTCCCTGGGCAGTTGTTTGTGGGTTTAGTTTGTTCTGAAAGGCCTTTCAAGGACATAAAGAGTCCCAGAGTTTTCTTTAGTCTTTCAAAAGTGCCTTCCGTTATCTGTCCCAAGTTTATCCATAGAGATTTTGGAGGAATATTTTTTACTTCCTTCAAGCTGAGTAGTTTACAACTGCTTTCCTCTCCTTCGGGGGGTCCCAGCACCCCGCTAATCTCTTCCTAGGAGAATGAGACGCAGAGTGAAGAGACTAGGGACCTGAATGCGCTCACCTGCTGTCCCTCGTTCTGTGACTTAAGAGCTTTTCTCAGGCTCATCCAGGTGACATCCAGCAAGCCGGTTCCTCCACCCCTCACCCACCCAGCCCCAGATCTAGCCGGAGTCTTTGGAAAGGTCGTAGATGTTTGCAAACGCCTGGCTGGCTGTTTGGAAACATTTTGTCGGAGCTGAATAGAAACTGCAGGCAAAAGAGCCGAAGCTGGCTCCCCAGAGAGGGTCCCTGGACCCAGGCTCATTTGACCCCGCTCCCAGCCCGTCCTGAGGGTCCCACCATCTGAACAGCCCTGCGCGGGCTGTGGCCATTCCCCAGGCCCTGGGCGGCGAGCCTGCTCTTTGGACAATGCAGGCAGGGCAGAGGAAAAGGCAGACCTCAGAAGGGCTGTCATCCCACAGTGGGGTTCCTCCTGGCACCCCTGTGAATTTGCTGCTGCTGAGCCTCTGTTTCCAAGGGCCTTTAGTTGTTGCTTGTCTCCTCAGCCCCTGGAGGCTGTAATTCCTTCCAGAATTCTTGCTTTATTTTCATGTTTCTAGTCTTCCATGCTTTGTACACAATATGAGGAAAAAATACTAAGTGTGTGCTTCTACAGACGTAAGAAAGTGACTTGAGGAGTTCTCCACCTAACCTAGTGGAAGAAATACTCTCAAAGTCTGCAAGAATGGTACCATAGACCTAGATATAGATACCACTGCAGATGCGGGAGAAACAGTAAGTCAGATTTCTTTTCCATTTGGAATTTCTTAAGCCTGTCTTATAACTGCAGTGTTTCTGGAATTCATCTTACTGTTTCTAGATCTTGAGCCTGCAGACCCCATCAACAGGTCTCTTTAACATTCACAGGCGTGCCCAACCTGGTGGGTGTCCTAAACCTGCTCCCCTCTGGGACTAAAGGTGGGGGAACACCAGCATCCCTCTCCAGGTGGCTTTCCCCTGGTCACCAAGAGTACGACAAGGCACTTTTCTTTCTTGACACCCTTCTCCTAGGTACTCAAGGCCCTTGTCTGTCCTCCTGGCTTTGTTTCCCTTGGTTTTGTGTGGTTTATTGAAGGCATTAGCCCAATGATCGCAGGCCTCAGAGAAAAAGATCAGCCGCCAGCAGCATCCGTGGGCCTCAAGGGCGGCCCTGGTCCCTTCTGCTGCCTGCTGCGTCTGTAGAGCTTGAGACACAGACACACTTACAGACACATGTGCACTGCGTCTGGGAGTTATGGCCCCTGGCCTGGGGTCCAGTAGGTGGGAGGAGAACCCAGCTGTTCTCAGGCCAACTCAGGAGCTTGGCTGAAGCAGCTGTCCAACACCGCCAAGCGTTTCAGCCTCCCACAGCTCCGCTTCCTACGCGTGGGATGCGTTTGCTCTGTGACTGCCGTGGTGATGGCCGTACTCCTCAGTCCAGGCTCCCCGCAGGCTGGGAGAGAAGGAATCCCAGTCCTGGGGACGTTGGGCCTGGGCTGGAGGTGTCGGGGTTCTGGAGAGGCAGCCATGGGATGGGCAGGGCGGATTTCCAACACTGTGGGTTTCATAGGCACAGCAGCAGGAGCTTCCTATTCACAGACCAGCTGGCCCCGGGACCCCAAATTCTAGGCTTTCTCTCGCCATCTCTGTTCCTGTCACCACTGAGGAACCGGCGTGCCTAATGGGCTAGTCACGGTTGATACTGCACCTGAGGCCTCGACAGGCCTTGGGGTGTCTGGCTCCCTGGCCCGTGTTCTGAGCCCTGTCCTAAGGAAGCCGGGGGTGGGCTGCAGGGGCCGAGGTAGGCGGCAGAGAGCCAGCAAGGGCCAGACGGAGGTATCGCATTTACTGGGGGGGGGGGCTCCTGAGAAAAGCAACAGCAAGGTTCCTGGCAGGGGTGGTCACGTGTCGTGACAGGACACCCACAGTAACCCTCTGTCCTCCGGTGGAGGGCAGGGCATTCGGGAATGCCGGAGGTTTCCGCCGTTGTACCTGCGGCATCGGCCAGTCAGGAAGAGCAGTCCCACCCCTCCACGCTGCAGAGCAGAAGCCGCTGGGACACCCGGGGGACGAGGACCAGGAGCCCAGCGTGGGGCCGGGTGTGGGCCTCCTTCCTGCAGGGGCCGCACAGAGCACCCCGACTCCTTCTGGGAGATGTCAGACTTCTAAGGGGTGGTTCTCAGCTACTTGTCTCTGGGGCACCCACTGGCGTCAAGCACGCTGTACATACTGGCCTTTGTGTCACACTTCGCTCATCCCCCAAATCTGTGAATTTCTACTCTTCGCGAGAACCGTGCTAGGCGCTGCCTGGAGCGCAGGTGAGCTTTGTGACACGCCGGTAGGGACCGCGGGAAGGGAAGGGCCAGGTCAGAGACAGGCGAGGCGGCCAGGCATGCCAGGGCCGAGGGAGCCACCCACCGGCGCCCCCCCAGGCTCGTGAAGCGCCTACCGTGTGCCGTGCACTCTCCGGGGCTGTGAGCACAATGAATGGTAGGAGAACAAACGAGATGCCTTCCCCTGAGGGCCGCCATCCGGCTAAGGAGACAGACAATAAAGACCAGACGTGGGGGGGCTGGCGGGGATGGGTCAGAAGCTTTCAGAAGGCAGCCACTGGGAGGAGGAAAAGAAGTCAGAGTGATGGAACAGAGTGCTTTGGCCAGAAAGTGGCCGTACACGGGGGGCTCCTTCTGTTTCTGCCACAGAGAGAAGGCAGAGGGTGTGGACCCAAGGGCGGGAGGCCGAGAGGACCAGCTGATGGGGGGAGGAGAGGAGAGAGGAGATCCGGACCAGCTCCACGACGGAAAGGCAAAATGGCGGAAGGACTGGAATTGTTGAAGGTCCATTGACAAACGATTGCCCAAACGGTTGTGTGACTTTTCTCTGGAGGCGCTCAGGTGACGGGTGTGGCCTAAGTGGGTATATGTGGGCTTCACCGGGGTTGAGGCCCTGCGGGGCGAGGATGATGGTGGGGAGAGAGGTGAGGATGAGGGGGAAAGGAGTTCGGGATGATGCCTGGCAGTGAGTCCGGCCTGGAGTGTGGCTTCCAAGCTGAGGAGGAAGGATGAGGACAGGAAGTGGGGGGGGTGCGTCCCTGGCGACAGGTCCTGACGGCTCTGAAGGTCTAAGCAGTCTGCCCATTCCGGACCTTGGGGGAGAAGTGAAGGATCCCCCCGTTCCGGGAGCAGGTTCCCAGGGTGAGCAAGAGAGGGACGGGCAGTGACGGAAAGGCCAGGGCCCCAGCTCTCCCTGTGGCTTGTGGATGGATCTGGTCAATTTCAGCGGCATCAAGTGAGAGCCAGATCAATGCTCCCTGAGCAGACTGGTCTTTTCTGATAAAGACTTTGTTTTTTTCTAAATATAAACATCAATAGAAAACTCAGTAGAAAAATTAGAAAATATAGAGATATGTAAAGACAAAACCAAAAAACACTGGCAATGCTGTTGACAGTTTGATATTTTTCCCTGCGGTCTTTTTATAAAAGTAGTATCGAGATCCTTCCGTGTATGACGTACCTCCTGCCTTTTTCGCCAGCCCTGCAGAGGAAGCCTCTTGCCAGGTCATTAAACCACCATCAGAGTCATGCCTGGAATTCCACGATGGAGGAGGCTGTACCGTCCCCGATTTAACCCCCTGTTGTCCTCCTCCCCCATGCCAACATCTTGGTCACTCTGACAAGCCTTTCTGCTCATATTCTCCAGGTGACTTCCTTGGAGATGCCGTGGCTGTCTGAGAGGCATCCGGGGTCCAGACTGGACACCTGGCCCAGCCTGCTCAGAACAGCACAGCCCCAGGGAGGAGGGTGGTACCTGGTGGCCAAGAGCAGACTCTCAGAAACCGAGGGCTCCCAGATGGCCCTGGGGACCCGCAGGCTCAGGCCACCACAGCAGGGCTTGGGGGCCGTGGAAAAGGGAGAGGCCTCATCCCCCGGTTGCCAAGGTGACGCGGAAGCCTCTGATTGCCCAGGAGGACCCGTGGCTCAGCATCGGGCTTTTTCGGTGCAGCCTATAAAGGTGCTTTCGTTCTTTCTGACCTGGTTTTCGTGGATTTTGGTATTGTTGTTTGTTTAAAAAGAAAACACATGGACTTACGTCATGAAGAGGCAAAGACGTCACTGGTATCAACTAATAAAAATGACCATAAACTCGTCCCCAGACTAAACACCCGTCATGACGCCTGACAGGTACAGTGTGACACCTAACGAGCCGTGCGGAGGTACAGGACGTGGACAAAGTGGGACGAGGTCCCGTGGCATTAGCACACCACTGTCAAGCTTGCATCTGCTCGGTGGTTCCTGCTAAACCAGAAAACCAAACTTTGGTGGGAAAAAAGGAAAATTTTCGTGTACGACATAGCTCAGTCTAAAACCCCTCAGAACGGGTGAGTGTTTTAAATCGGGCAGAGCCTTTCAGGGTGCCTGGACCAGGAAGAAGGTCCAACCAGCCCCGCCTCAGGGCCAGGAATCTCTGGGTCACCCCAAGGCCTCAAAGGAGGTTTCCAGAACCTTCTTCTCATAGATAAACCACAGACCAGGGTTTGAAGACCTGAACCACCAGCACTGGAACCGCCAAAGTCTCAGATCCCCAAACCAGCTGGGTTTCCTTCCGTTTTCTCAGAACGGGTGTGCAGGTGCACGAGGATGCCATGGGCCACCTCCTGGTTTCCCTCGGCAACGTCTGACAGCTGACAGGAGATGGTCAATGATGATGTGATGTATTGAGATCATGTAGAATCCGAAAGAAGTTTAAGCACCTAAAAAAATAGAGGAAGGGCTAGCGGCCTGGGCATTCCCAGCCCACTTCAGCATTTGTTCCCCCTGGACAGAGGGACTCCCAAGTGCTCCCAGGGCAAGTCCGCCTCTGTCCAGGCCTGCAGGTACACGCAGGGTCCTGGGCTGACTTGGGACCCGGTTGAAGCCTCTTTCCTTGTTGTCCATGGTGACACGCAGAGCTGGCTGCAGGACCGGGGACCAGTCAGCGTCACGGCATCAGGGCAGTGGCGGGAGCTGGGCTCTGTCAACTCTGACGATTTTATTTATCTTATTTTTTTTTAATTTATTTATTTTGGCCACGCAGCGTGGCATGTGGGATCTTAGTTCCCTAACCAGGGATCGAACCCGGGCCCCCTGCAGTGGAAGCGTGGAGTCTTAACCACTGGACCGCCAGGGAAGTCCCAGCTCTGACAATTTTATATCTTGTTTTTTCTATTTACATAAAGGGAATTTCTCTGTGTCATATTATCTAAAGACATTATCTTTAGCGTTTAATATTCCATTATGTCTAATATTTATTTCACACTTTCATTTATTTAACATTTCACCTATTTTCAGACGTGTTGTTTTTACACAAGCTATGTGGCTTCAAACAACAGAAATCCATTCTCCCACAGTCTGGAGGCCAGAAGGCTAAGATCAAGGTGTGGGCAGGGCCGGGCTCCCTCCTGAGGATCGAGGGGAGGGTCCTTCCTGCCTCTCCCAGCTCCTGTCAGCTCTCAGCAACGCTTGTCATTCCTTGGCTAGCCACAGGTTTTTCTCTTCTGCTGGGTGGCATCGTCACGCCCGGAGAACGTGCCTGACAAAACCCTCTGATGTGACATTATTATGCAATGATCCGTAGAGCAAGGGTGCCACAGCAGTGACACAACCCAAAGGCAGTGTTTGGCCTCCAGGAAAAAAAATCCACAAAGATAAATAAGAGAAAAATATGTGTAAGAAAGATGTAAAGGACTAAATATCCTTACTATGTAAAGAATTCTCAGAGTAAATAAGAGAAGCATTCACCCTACTAGGGGACATCTTTGGCTTTTGCCCACCCAGTCCCTGTCTCCTCCATCTGCAAACAGCTGCCAGGAACCAGCCCTCTCCCACCCTTGTCCGTGAGATTTGAGGGAGGTGACCTCTACTTCCCCTCCAGAGGTGGAACTTGACACACACCTGGCCGGCGAAGGGGCTCCTGGGGTCTCTGGCTGGAGCTATGGGGGGGGAGAGGCTGTGAAACTGGTAAGATGTTAGCCACCGCTGCTGCAGTGGGGGGAGCTAGCTGCCTGAGAACAAAGCCACACGGCGGGGGTTAAGGGGGAGAGCTGAGATGCTGGTGTAGACCCACCACGCCCATCCCTTTCCCCAGGTGTCTCTTCTTACAAGGATACCAGTTAGATTGGGTCAGGGGCCCACCCATTCCAGGATGACCTCATCTCAGCTAATTCTGTCTGAAACAACCCTAATTCCAAATGAGGTGACATTCTTAGGTGCTGGGGATTAGGACTTTTGAGGGGTACACAACTCATACAACAGTGTGCCTTCGTTTTAAGGCGCGATTCCGGAATGTTATTATTCCGACTGATTCTGTTTTCGTGTTTATCGGCCTTTGTATTTCTTCTGCGAGTCAGATCTTCTATTTTCTGTTAATGGGTCTCGGCCAAGGCTCCCTTGGTTGTGAATGGCAGAAATGCAACTTGAACTGCTTGAAGCTAAAAAGGAAAGTCCGTGGTTGACGTCAGTGAAGGCTTCAGGGCACGTTAGGGTTCAGGCTGAGCTGGACCCCGGTCCTCGTTAGGCGTTTCTCTGCTCTCTTCCGTCTTTTCACCAGCATCTCAGCTCTCCCCCTCACCCCCCGCCGTGTGGCTTTGTTCTCAGGCAGCT
This sequence comes from Mesoplodon densirostris, assembly GCF_025265405.1. NCBI lineage: Eukaryota > Metazoa > Chordata > Mammalia > Artiodactyla > Ziphiidae > Mesoplodon > Mesoplodon densirostris. Next base: position 2,730,105 of record NC_082665.1, on the reverse strand, counting down.
AGCTCCCCCCACTGCAGCAGCGGTGGCTAACATCTTACCAGTTTCACAGCCTCCCCCCCCCCACGATAGCTCCAGCCAGAGACCCCAGGAGCCCCTTCGCCGGCCAGGTGTGTGTCAAGTTCCACCTCTGGAGGGGAAGTAGAGGTCACCTCCCTCAAATCTCACGGACAAGGGTGGGAGAGGGCTGGTTCCTGGCAGCTGTTTGCAGATGGAGGAGACAGGGACTGGGTGGGCAAAAGCCAAAGATGTCCCCTAGTAGGGTGAATGCTTCTCTTATTTACTCTGAGAATTCTTTACATAGTAAGGATATTTAGTCCTTTACATCTTTCTTACACATATTTTTCTCTTATTTATCTTTGTGGATTTTTTTTCCTGGAGGCCAAACACTGCCTTTGGGTTGTGTCACTGCTGTGGCACCCTTGCTCTACGGATCATTGCATAATAATGTCACATCAGAGGGTTTTGTCAGGCACGTTCTCCGGGCGTGACGATGCCACCCAGCAGAAGAGAAAAACCTGCGGCTAGTACGTCAGTAAATGAGTTGGCATCTGAAAGCTTATCTTCACAGCGCGGACGTCACAGGTGAAGGCTAAAGCAGAGGGACTGTGGCAGCACCTAGTGAAAGACCGGCTGTGCCCGTCAAAGTGACCGCGGTTGTGCAATAAAAGGCAGAGGGCAACAAGGGCCCTGCTCTGGGTGTAGGCCTCCAGTCCTCCTCCCTCGGCCTCAAAAATGTGATAAGGAATGTGACTTTGAACTCGTTCACCTGGGATCGGGGTCATGCACTGCAGGTGAGCCGAGCGGGTGCCCTGACCCTCCCAGAGGCTGCACTGCCCGCCTGGGAGGAGCTCACGGGTGCCCCACCCCACCCAGGGAGGGGCCCCCCGGCCCCGGCCCCGGCCCCACCCTCTCTCCTCTTCTCCTTCCCAAGGTGTTGACCCTAAAGCACCGGGAGGACGTCCCTGTAAACGCCGCTGCTTTTCCCCCTTCACCATCGGGGGTCCCAGGTCACACTGTCACTATCTTTAAGTTCAAGGGTGACGGCACCGCTAGGTTCCTGATAAGAGGCCTGTACGGCTGTGGGCCCGGGCAGGACACTGCTGGCGGGAGGGAGCATATGGGGGCCGGGCTTGCGGCAGGGAGAGCAAGGAGGGCTGTGGGATGGTCACGGGGCACCTGTGTCCCCCCACCTGGGGAAGGCCTCCCTGGAGACCGTGCAGGCTCCCCGGGGCCACCCCTCCACATGCATACTGGCTCTGGCTACAGGGGCCCGAGCCCATCCCCGTCACAGTCCCCTGCCCAGGGCTGACAGAGCAGCACGAGGGGGGTGGCAATGGGGAGAGGGTCACATTAGATGCAAGCACCCCCCAAAAAGCAGGCACTGTGTTAGTCAGGGTTCTCGGGAGAAACAGACCAATAGGTAGGTAGACAGACAGACAGACAGACAGACAGACCTACTCTGAGGAGTTGGCTTCCGACCGCAGGCTGGGGGCCCAGGAGAGCCCGCGGTGCAGTTCATCCCAAGCGTGAAGGCCTGAGAGCCAGGAGCCCTGATATCTGAGTCCCGCTCTGAGCCCAAAGGCGGGGAGAAGGTGGGACTTCCCACCTCAGCGTCGGGCAAAGAGCCGTGTCCCCTTCCTCGGTCTCCAGGGGGGAAGCCCGGCTCCGCCTGCTGCTGACGGCCCCTTCCGTCTAAATCCTCAGGCCTCAGAAAGAGGAGCAGCCCAGGGCCAGCTGCCCGGGTGGGGCTGGGACCAGGGAGCTGGGCAGGGCCGGGGGAGAGGGGGTCACACAGAGGCCGCCCCCACACACACCCTGACCCCTCCTACTGCCCCTCCAGGGCTGCTTTGGGGGATCACCAATTTCTGGGGGGGGCAAAGCAGGACAGGGCGGGGCCGGGCATTAAGGGGAGCGGGGCGGCTCACCCGCGCCGTGTGGTTTGTCCTGGGGCCTGCATCCGGGGAGGGAGGGACTGAGGGTCACAGAGCAGCTATGCGGAGTCCCCACGTTTGGGACTCGGGGACAATCCTGCCTTCCTGGAATTCTATTGTATTCAGTACATGTGATTTAATTTTCTTCCTTTACAGGCTTTTCAAGTAACTTCACAAATCGGAAAACCGCTCGCAGCCCTTCGCGGTCAACCTGGTGGACACAGACCCAGCACCTCGGCCCCAGCACACGCTCACACCCTTCCCCGCCCGCGCGCACACACGCACCTCCACACACAGGTACACGCGGGCCCCTCCCCCGCCCAGCCACCCAGCGCGCCCCGCGCCCGGGCCTCGCTTTCCACTTCCCGCCCGGCCGGCGTGACACAATTGCTGCCAGCGTACACTCCCCTGAGCCCCGTGTAAACACGCCCGCTGCCATGCGTACAGAAGGCCACCCCTCGGGCCTGCTGGACGTGCTTCCTGCCAGAAAGACCGTGGACCTGAGGCCCACTAGGGCGAGGTCAGCCAACTCACCAGCCTTCGGCCAGCTGGCCTGGCCCGCGCTGTGCCCTGGCTGCAGAAGGGAGCTAGGCCTGGCCCCCGCGGGGGGAGGGTCTTGGCCTTGAAGGTGCAGAAGGGCCCTCGGGGAGCACAGCAGGCCGGCCCAGGCCCAGAGACACTCCCACAGCAGCCAAGGGACACGAGCGCCCAGGAGGGAGACCCGGGGTGGCCTCGGCAGGCGGGCAGGCTGGGCCCAGGGGGCAGGTCTGCGGGGCCCAGGCTGGAGGTGGGAGGAGAAACAGGGCCTGAAGAGCCAACAGGAAGTAGGTCAGGGGTGAAAGGAGGGGCCAGAGGGGCCTCTTGCTCAGGCCTCCCCAGCGGAGCCTCGACCCGACCATCTCCCTGGACCAACTGCGCGTCTGCAGCACAAACAGCAATGGTGCGGCAGGCGAGGTTTCTTTTTTTTTTTTTTCTGTACGCGGGCCTCTCACTGTTGTGGCCTCTCCCGTTGCGGAGCACAGGCTCTGGACGCGCAGGCTCAGTGGCCATGGCTCACGGGCCCAGCCGCTCCTGCACCGGCAGGCGGACTCTCAACCACTGCGCCACCAGGGAAGCCCCCTGGCGAGGTTTCTTTTAAATTGACCCTAAATCATGGGATGGCCGAGCAGCTGCCATATGTGTGCCTGCACCTCCCCTCGTATAGAGGACCACGCGGGAGCCCGCAGACTTGGAAGATGGTCCACGAGAGGACGTGGAACGAGGGGAGGGCGTCGGGGGGCCGGACACCCAGCGTCCCCGGAGGCGGCAAGGCAGGGTTCCACCGGGGACGCCCATCTGTGGGGCACCCACTGAGACCCAAGGCCCTCTGGGTCCCAGCCCCTCGGTCCCTTGTCCAGGCTCCAGTCGAGGACCACCCGCTCTTAGAGCTCCCGCTGCGCCCCATAGCCCACCGTGGCCTGGCACTGCTCAGCTTCCTGGGAGCTGCAGGCCGGCTGCTTCTCCTGGGGTCGCTCAGTTCGTGCTCATCTTAACGCAGGGATGGACGGCCCTGTCTCTGACCTTGGCCAGCTCTGGAGGCGCTCACCACGCCCTTCTGAACGGGGGCCTGGAACCAGAGTCAGGAGAGCGAGTCCCTGGCCCCAGGGCGAAGGGGATGGCAGACAATGGCTCACCGCAGGCCTAGGGGCCACGCCCTTCCGCCCTTGCCTGAGGGCGTTCTCGGGGCTCCTCTAAAACCCCAAGAGCAAAGTTCACCCCACAGGGCTGGGAGCTGGTGGGTAGACACTGGCTTCCTCGCCCAGAGGCATGCCAGATGCCACCACTTACTAGCAGCTTCTCTCTCCCACCCCCACCTCCTCACTGGGCTTGCTGGGGTCGCCTCCACCATAAACGACCTTCACCCAAATCCTTGCCTCGGGTCAGCCCTTGGAGGAACTTGAGTTTGGACCAGGGTGACGCTCTGAGCAAGCTCAGGGGCTCAGGGTGGGCAAGCCAGCATGTAGAGGGAAGGCTGGGTTCTCTGCTTGCTTGGCTCAGGCGGTGAGGAAACAGCAAGGAGGCCTTACTCAGAGCTGGTGGGCGGGGAGGCGGGGGGCAGAGGCACAGTGAATCCTTTATCCACAGACGTCGGCACTGCGTCACAGCCAAGCCTCCTGACGCCCTGGGACATCACCCTGTGTTTGCGCCTTTCCTTTCTCGGCGCTGAGCCCGAGAGCCCGAGAATCCCCTCCGTACTCAGATGGGGGTTGGAAATAACCTCAGCTGCAACTAATCGCTGATTTAATCAGGAAAGAACGGAGAACCTATTAGAACACTCCTGGTAATGATTACTCACCTGCAGGTGAAAGCGGCTTTGACCTTGTGGGAGCTCCACCAAGGGCATCTCCACCCTGGAGTCACTGGGTACCCTGCCTGAGCCTCAGCCTGGGCCAAGCAGAGCACACTTGGAAAACCCAGAGAGCGTGCAGGCACTTCCCCCAGTGTGACCATCCAGAAGCTTCCCCGGGGAACCAACTTTAGGAACTGATGTATTTAAAATCCAAATTGAAATAAAATGCAAGTTACTGAGAAATTATTTTCTTTGCATAGTGGTTCCCCAAAGGATTCCTTAAGCCGTGGGATTTTGGCGGTGTTTCTAACTGCAGCATAACTGAGGGCGTCCTGCCTGATATGGTCCTCCGCTAAAAATGGGGGTGACACGCTGGCCCTCCCACCTCACCAGGGTGATTGGAGGACCACATTCAAGAAGGACACTGTTGTAACCATAATGTGCTGTGATGGATGTGTCAGGGTCCTGAGGCCGCCACCACAAGCACAACAGACCAGGTGGCTCGGAGAGCAGAAGCTTATCTATTTTCTCACAGTCCCGAGGACAGAAGCCCGGGATGCAGGTGTGGGCGGAGCCGCTTCTTCCTGAGGTGTAGATGCTGCTGCTTCCGGTGTCCTCACGTGGCTGTGCCTCTGTGCGTGTCTGTGTCCTAATCTCCGCTTCTCACAAGGACACCTGTCAGGTTGGATTAGGGCCACCCAGTGACCTCATTTAACCTTAAGCCCCTCTCTAAAGGCTGCATCTCCAAGTACAGCCGTGTCCTGTGGAGCTGGGAGTTAGGACTCCAACACATGAATGCAGGGGGACATGTGCCCACGACAGTGGCATACAGACAGGGGGCCTTCAACAGGGCGGCTGCTGGAAACGGACTCTTCTGTCGCTTGAAAATCATGCTGTATCTTGTTTTCAGTGAAAAGGGGAGACTCAGCCCTGCTCCTCAGGACCACGGCCGCAACGAGCACAGGAAAAACCAGTGCTGAGCTCCCCGGCCCCTCCGGGTCTCATCACACGCGGCACCGGGTGTGGGTCCATGTCCTGCAGCACGTGCAGTGGCCGCACACCGTTGTCCCCGCGAGCCGCTCAGTCATCGCTCTCGCCGGTGGGGCAGAGGACGGGACTGGAACCCCGCGAGGTGCACGGAGCCCGCACCCCAGGCCCCTCGAACCACCGCAAGGGATGTGCTCCATCTCTCTGAAAGGCCTGCTCTGATTGCTGCAAAGCCGCGTCCCTCTGCTCAAATGGCGCTAACGAGGGTCCCGCCAGGCTGTCTGCAGCCACAGCAGAGCCAGTTCTCTGAGCTTGTTTTCATGTCCAAATTAGAGACAGATACAGCTTGCAGCCCCTGACCAGATAGCAGCCCCTTCTCGGGTGGCCCTTGCATCCCCTTCTACGCAGACCCTCCCTCTGAAAAGGAAAACTCAGGCAGCGGCAGTCCTCGGGCCCCGAGAGTGTGGTGGGGACTCAGCGTGGCTCACGGAGCCCCCGGAGGTGGCATCTGTCAGCCCCTGGGGCTCCCTCCACCTGCATCCCCACCTGCATCCCCGCTGCTGAGCAGGAGAGAGGCGCCTGGGGGTGTCCAGGCCCAGGCAAGCTCCCCACGGTTCCCAGGGCTGTGTGTCAATTCTGAAAGCTGTTCTTCCCGCTCTTGGACGGTCTGTGGGATGAGTCAGTGGAGGACAGTGCGGGGCCTGGGGCCGGGGTGGCCAGGCCTGGTGGGAGCCGAAGCGGCCGCAGGGAGTCCCCCTGAGGTGGGCCTGCGATCCCCGCTTCCTCCAGACTCCAGCCTGCTACCCCGAGCCGGCTCTGTCCGCGCGGAGGTTAGGAAGAGCACCAAGTCCCACTTCGAGGGACGCGGGCAGCACTGAGAGGACACGCTCACTGCATTTCCAGAAAGTTCTTTCCAAGTGCAGAGTGATGTGTCAACCCTGTGGATTTGCTCTGACTCTGAGTTTTCTCATGGATTACCTGGCAGTCGGGGGCGAACGTCAGCAAGGTCCCTCAGGTCTGGTGGGAGGAATCCAGTTGACTCTTTCCTCCTGTGCTGTTCCCTCCCCCAAATCTGAAAAGTGACCAAGGCAGAGCCAGGCCCGGGTTCGGCACAGAATGTCCTTTCAGCACGACCCTCCTGCACTGGGCTGCACAAGCTCCAGGCCAGGCCTGGATCTGGCCATGGTCAGGACGTGTGGCATAGGGGAGCAGCCTGGTGTATCCCAGGGAGGCTCAGCGTGGTCCAGGTAGCCCACTGTGACCCAGGGTGGCTCAAGGTGGCTGAGGGCGGGCCGCTGTGGACCAGGGCAACCCAGGGTAGCTCAGGGTGGTCTGGTGTGGCCCAGGGTGGCCCACATGGGCCTGGCTCAGCGCCACCCCTCACTCAGGGCTGCCCCTTCTGCAGGCTCAGGCTGCTCCTCTCCCCTTGTCCTGGGCAGCCCTGGCCTTGGTCCACACTCTGGCCTTGGTCCAGGCAGGTGCCCATGAGCCCTGTCACCTGCACTCCCAGCCTCCCCTGCGCGGCGGGGTCCTGACCCGCAGGAGCGCCCAGCGGACAGCCGGCACTTACTACCCAGCTCAGGGCCCAGCACTCCAGCCCACCTGCACCTCATTCACCCCACAAACCCGAGGGCTCTCACTGTCGTTTCTACTTTGCAGATGAGGAAACAGAGGCTCAGAGGGGCCTGGGAATTTGCCTGCAGCTGAGGGGTGGGTGGGTGGGTGGGGTGAAGCCAGGGTTCACACCCGTGATGGCATCTGACTGCGGCCCACACACCGCCGATGGCTTCCAGGTATGGCCGTCTGTCTCTCAGAGACCCTCCATCAGAGGGCATGGTGGTGGCACGGGACCACCCTTCTCTGAAACCTGATCCAGAGCTGAAACAATGATGGCGAGCACCAGAGACAGACTCAGACAAGACCTGTTGGCCGTTACTGCCCTCGGGCTGGCTGTCAGGGGCTCTGCCAGGTCAGCCCACTGGGATCCAGGCCGGGGCCCGCCACTGACCCCCACGCACGTCCCCACCCACGCACGTCCCTCCCCACGCACGTTCCTCCCCACGGCCCAGCTTCCTTGTCCGCTGCAGAGTCCCCAGGCCCCTCCAGCCCCAGCATCCTGAGCCCTCAGAAGTCCCAGCTCTGCAAGCAGGAGCCAGAGAGGGGCCTGACGGAGAATGGAGGGGCTGACCGTCAGCCAGGAGGCTGGTGGGACCCATGGGGCATGGCCCCAAACTCTGGGGATGCCCAGTGGGACCCAAGGCCCCTGAGGTGGGTTTCCCTGTGTCCCTCATGTCCCGGGCAGATTGGCCATGGGGCCTGAGCCCTCCCATCAAGAACCTCCTCATCAAAGATGCACCAAGAGCCCTTTGGGGGGCAGGAACGAGCCAGATGGGCCCTAGCTGAGTGCCATGCGGGGCACCGGGGACAGGGGTGAAGTCCTTCCAAGACGTGAGGGCACAGGATCAGCAGGCGGCTTGGAAATGAGACTCTGCCCCACCCCCGAGCAGGACAAGAGGAGGACCGGCCCGCCCATGACTCTTGTTGGAAAACAAAATTCAACAGAACTTGAAGATCTAATTGGCTTTGTTCAAGGGTTCAGGGATCAGCACCCCATCTAGTAAACGGAAGGGCCTGAGGGGCTGTACAAAGTGGAAGGTTTTATAGGCAGAAGGAGGGCGGAGCAAGAAGGAATTAATAAAAGGAAAGAAAGGATAGTTTCGGGCCAGGCCCCAGTCTGCTGGAGCCCTGCCAACTGGCCCATCCTCAGCCCACTGAGCTGCCTGGCCTGTTGCTCCCAGTTCCCCACCCCTGCTTCCTGACCGGCCCTGGTTGTTCCCCACCAGGCCCTGCGTGGTGTGCCACGCCCCCTTGTCTTGGGATCTGTAAGAAACAAAGTCTTTCTAATAGCAGTCGGCCCCTGACGTGTTGGCCTCACTATACCAGAGAATAATGAAACCTTCCTATAAAAACACCTCCTGCACAGGCCTGGTGACTTCCTACAACAGGGGCAGCCTTCCCCATTGACTGACCTGCTCAACCCTCGGCCCCGATGGGCAGAGGTGTGAGCTGTGTGGCCCCAGAGGCCCCTGCAGGTGGGGATCTGGTGCCCTTGCTGGCCCCCGTGCCCCTGGGCCCCACTGCCCACGTACCACCTCGTTGGGGAGAAGGCTCAGCCACCATACAGCAGCTGAGGCAAAACCAGGGCTCTCGAGGGGGCAGCTTGGGGTGTCCACAGAGAGAAGCCTGCCATGGTGGGGGGGGCTGCTTCATGAATACCCCTCAGGTCTGCTCACATCCCTGGAGCTGCTGCCTGAGCACCCCTAGATACTGCAGAGGGAAAGGCAGCCCCAGGACCGGCCCCTGGACCAGCAAGGCTCGGGCAGCATCATTTGTGCCAGTCCGGCCTCCTCCATGCTTGCGGTCAGAGCCTCAGTCTGGGTTGGGGTGTTGGTGATTCTTCATTTCCACCCTCCTCCCAGGGTTCACATCCTACCTCTGCTTCTATTCCAGCACATTCTGCTGGAACGGCTGCCGAAGCCACACAGCCAACGCTTCCGTTGTCCATGATCCTGTAATCCCTTCGGAATATGCCGCCCCTGGACCAAGCAGGCCTGCCAAGCCCGAGCGTCCCCACCTGTCATTCTCCTGCCCCCTCCACCCCCGGCAGTCGGTGACTCAGTATCACTAATCCCCGCAGCTCTGTCCCCCGAGAGCGACTTGGTTCTCTGCCGGGGCTGGAATCCAGCCGCTGCATCTTCAGATTCCATGTCGCTGTAACCGCCTCCACCTGCAGGCTGCTTTCCTCCTCCCTCCCTGACCTCCAGGGTCCTCGATGCCCTGGTCAGGGGCAGACTCTGTTGCCTCTGGGGATCCCCAGGGCTGAAGAGGATTCTGCCCCCCGCCTCCCTCCCTGCCCACCCCCGCTGACTGTTTCCCACCACACTGCCCAGCAGCCACTTGGGGACCGTCTCCTGGGATGTGCCCGACAGGGAGAGCAGTAATGACCAATGGAAACTACAGGAAGCCCAGGCCTCCGCTGCCCAAGTGAGGCTGCTCCCGGGGGAGATGGCGACAACCCTCTGCTCAGGGCGCCTCGGGGCAGGACAAGGATGGGGTGTCTCCTTTCCAGAAAAACAGACCTGGGGTCTCCCTTTCTAAGGGTTTTCCAGAATCCTCAGGAGCAAAGATGGTCCTGCCGTGGGGCAGAGGGATCTGGCGGGAGGGGTCCAGGTTCCCAGCCAGAGTCACAGTGGTTCACGGCAGTGTCCGCAGTGAATGCCCAGCCCCAGCAGAGAAGAGGTCATCCCACCCCAGCCAGGGCCCGGTCAATGTTCGAGCAAACAGACATCAGAAGGGGCAGTGCTGGAAGCGGGCTGGCGCAGACCAGGCTCTGCCCTGCTGGTGCCTTCCTGGACGGCCTGGCAAGACGCTCCTTGCCAAGCTCGGAGGGAGGGATGGAGGGAGGGAGGGTCACTGGCCCCCTTCTGAACGGAGGTGTTCCTTCCCCAGAACCTGACCCCTGGGGGGCTCTGGGCAGAGCCTGGTTCCATGGGTCAGCTGGTTCTGGGTTTGGACCTTGACAGGCCCCCTGGGACCCCTCGCTCTCACTTACTGGGAGAGCAGGCCCTGCCCTCCTCATCCGCATCCTCCGGGCGCCTGAGATTTTGAGCTTTATGCAAATTGAAGCCTATGTCATGAAGCCTCCTTCAATGAGCTCTTTTTCACTCAATACAAGCAGACCTGGAAATACTGAGGGTTTGGTTCCAGACAACCACAATGAAGCAAGTCACACGAATTTTTTGTTTTGTGTTCTGTTTACACTATATTGTAGTTTATTCAATGTGAAATAGCATTATGTCTAAAAAAAGTGCATACCTTAAATGAAAAATATCTTCTTGCTAAAAAATGGTAACCAATATCTGAGCCTTCAGCCGGCCATCATCTTTTTGCAAAAGTAACATCAAAGATCACTGATCACAGATCACCATAACAAATATAATAATAATGAAAAGGTTTGAAATATTGTGAGAATTATCAAAGTGTGACCCAGAGACGTGAAGTAAGCAAATGCTGTTGGAAAAATGGTGCCAATAGACTTGCTCAACTCAGGGTTGCCACAGACCTTCTATTTGTAAACAAACAAACAAACAAACAAAAAAACCCCACAGTATCTATGAATCACAACAAAGCAAAACGAGGTATGGCCGTACTGTGTTTCTAAGATGACCCACATTGTTGCATGTAACTAGGGGGCATTCTTTTTCAGTGCTATGTATTATTCCACTATCACACGATCGCATACGGCATCACCGGTGATGAGCAGAGAACCTGGAACATTCTTACACGTGTGTCCTGGTACGTGCGTGGCTATATGTACCCAACTCAGGACACGTCTCTCTCCTGCTTCCATTGTTCAACCAGCTGGGCAGAGCTGGTGCCACGGACAGGGAAGGGGGGGTGTAGGGCGTGGCAGAGTACACCTGGTGATGACAGGTGTCTAAATCAACGAGTGTACATTTCTCGAGGTTATTTGTCGGTTTCTTGATCATCGTAGCTTCATCCTCAAGACAAGGGGTCCTTCCAGGTCTGCACCTTGACAGCCCCTCTCATACCTGTCTCTCTGAGTGTGGGTGGGTGGAGGTCAGAGGGCCTGAGCAGCGGGTCTGGCCATGGCCAGGCGGTCTTCCTCCCTTGAGGCTGTAAAATGGGCATGGGGGTGCTCAGAGGCTAAGGCCTGGTGCCTGGACCTCTCCAGCCATCCAGAGAAGGGCCCACTAGTATTTGTCAACCCACCGAAGACCGACGCTTTTGCAAAATACGGTAAAAAGGAATGTCTAGAAAATTGAAATAAAGAAGCCAAGGGATACAAGCTGCAAGGCCAGTGTTCTTACTGCTGTGTCCACAGCCATGGAGCCACTCGTGGGCTGGTCATCAATGTCTGTGAGCATCGCTGGCGTCGCTGCTGGTCCTGCCGTGGAGCAGTGACACACGGTTCTCAGGCCTGGAGGCCACCTTTGCACAGCTGTGCTGCCCACAGCCCAGCCTCATCTGTGAGGGAGGAGACAAGCCAGCACCAGCTCCGGCTTCCAGAGCTCCGTGGGCGCCCACATCTGTGTGTGTTGCTGCGGTTCCTCGGGGGTGGGGAGCTGGGGAGGGCGTGAGCCGAGGGGCTGGCCCGCTGCGCCCAGACATCAGGAACTGGCGCCTGGGGCTGGATCCAGACCACCGATGGTGCGCTGTTCGGGGCGTATCACTTTGGGGGTTGAGTTTTTTCAAATCACATACAGTAGTGGGTTGACCAGTGTGCCCCTCAAATTCATGTTAACTCAGAACTTCAGAATGCAGCCTTATTTGGAAAAGACATCTTCACAGGTGTCACCAAGCTGAGATGAGGTCAGACTCATCTGAACTCCAACGACTGGTGTTCTTACAGGAAGAGGGAAATTTGGACACAGAGGAGAAGCCACGTCCCGATGGAGGCAGGGATTGGAGGGGTGCAACCACGAGCCAACGAACCCCGAGGATGGCTGGCAACGCCGGAAGTGGGATGAGGCAGGAAGGATCCTCCCCTTGAGACTTTGGAGAAAGCGCGGCCCTGCCCACACCTTGATTTCAGACTTGCAGCCTCCGGAACTGGGAGAGAATACTTTCTCGTGCTTTAAGTCTCCAGTTTGTGGTACTTGTTACAGAGGCCCCGCGAGACTCACACACAAACACTCGGCTGTTGGGAAGCATCCCGTACGTGGTGGTTTCTGCATCTTCCGAGCTCATCTGAGGCCCTCTTGGCACGTGGCCACCACTCGCTGGAGCTGATGGTGGGCGGCTGCCACCTTAGTGGGGAACCCACACTGTCCCCAAAGTCCCCCCACCCCGGCCACCCGGCCACTCGGGCACTACCGCCTGCACGGCCCGGGCCCGGGGCTGGCCACTCCCTCCTGACCACAGGTGACCCCGGAGGGAGGGTGGGGGGCCGCTCTGGGGCTCGGCCCCTCCTTGCTCTGGCCATGCAGGAACACCACCTCCAGGCCAGCCGCCCCGCACCGAAGGAACGTTCTGGAAAACCTCGCCACCAAGCTCCTCTTACGCCTGAAGATGGGTGGTCTATGATTTCCAACAAGAGGACATTCCCACAAACCCACCAGACAGGCTGAAATTCAAAAGGCTGACAGTACCAAGTGGTGTTGCTGGAAGCCCCTCATCCTGCTGCGGTGTGGGGTGGTGAACGGACTCCCCACTTGAGAGGCCCCCCAAGACCCAGGGATCCCACTGCTAATTACACACCCAGCGGACACCAGTGTGACATCCTAAACGGTGCGTGCAGCAACGTTCAGGGTAGTCTTGGTCCTCCAGGCTTATTCACAAATGGGGACCACCCGCACACCCCCGCACTGACAGAGGGAGAAAGCCATGGCAGTCTGGTCGCTGGCGATACAGCCCTACAGAGAAAGAACCGACCACCGCTGCCCAGGGCTGCGCGGAGTGTGTGAGCGGTCATGGAGCTGCGTGAAGGAGCGCTTCCTTGCGTGAAGTTCAAGAAGGGGCGGACGGGGTCTGATGGAGGTCAGAGGTAAGGAGAGTGGTTATCCCTGGGGGTAGTGACCGGGAGGGGACACGGGAGCACGAGGGGCTCTCGGGGTGCTGGGAGTGCTCTCGATGTCAAGCCCGTCACAGGGACGGTGGTGACATAGGTGTAGACACATGAAAATGCATGAGCTGGACCCTTAGGACTCTGACTCTTCTAGTATGTAAGTTACACCTCGATTTCAAAACGCGTCTTTTTTTTTTTTTTTTTTTTTTTGTGGTTTGCGGGCCTCTCACTGCTGTGGCCTCTCCCGTTGTGGAGCACAGGCTCCGGACGTGCAGGCTCAGCGGCCACGGCTCACGGGCCCAGCCGCTCCGCAGCATGTGGGATCCTCCCAGACCGGGGCACGAACCCGCGTCCCCTGCATCGGCAGGCAGACTCTCAACCACTGTGCCACCAGGGAAGCCCCTAAAACGTGTCTTTTAAAAAGTCATCCTAGGCGTCTGCTTTTGCCAGAGTCAAAACCCACCTGGAAGACCGCTGGCGTGGAGCTGGGGGGCAGAGTCTCCAGGACCTGCCAGGGAGCCCCCGGTCTTACTCTGGGATTCTCTCTGAGAGACTTAAGTGAGCAAGCGGGTGTTGGGGGGATGGAGCCCTGGCGGCCTTGCTTCTGAGCCTCCCTTCGGCTCCACTGAAGCAGGGGCTGAGCTGGTCTGCCCCGTGTGACAAGTGTCAGCTGCGCGTGTGGTGTTCCAGGCAGTGCTGACGGCTCAGGGCTCCAGGGACCAGACGTGCGGGCTGTGCCTTTAGGGTGCCCACAACCCCTGGAGGACAGTGACCAAAGAGGTGGACTCAGGACCACGGGAGGCCCCCAAAGCCCTGGTGACCTTCTGCCTGGGCAGGAGAATGAGGAAGTTCCCAGGGCAAGGTGACGGGGACAAGCAGTAGTTCCTGGGGCAAAGAAGTGGAGGGATGTGGGGAGGGGGCGCTTCTGAGCGTGACGCCAGGTGAGATTACTGGGGGGCAGGAAAGTACTGGGACTCTCGCGGGATTATTGAAGAGAGGGGCCAGGCGGGAAGGACCCCACCCCCAAGGCCCTCTCCCTATGGGGTGCCCAGATCAGCCGGAAGCTCTGCTGTGCACCCACCAGGTGAGACCCCGCACAGCTCCTGGCCTCTGAGACTCAGTTTCACCATCTGCAAAACTGGAGAAACAGTGGTACCTACCTCCAAGTTGGAGTGAAATTTATTTATTTATTTATTTATTTTAATTTTTTTTTGGTACGCGGGCCTCTCACTGCTGCGGCCTCTCCCGTTGCGGAGCACAGGCTCCGGACGCGCAGGCTCAGCGGCCATGGCTCACGGGCCCAGCCGCTCCGCGGCATGTGGGATCCTCCCGGACCGGGGCACGAACCCGTGTCCCCTGCATCGGCAGGCGGACTCTCAACCACTGCACCACCAGGGAAGCCCTGGAGTGAAATTTAAATGATGAGGCCACGCCAAGCATTTACGTCATGCCAGTAGGTCAGGGGTGACCTCCTTTGACAGACAGGGAAATGATGTTTGCATGAGGTTCCAGAACAGAAGAACTGAATTGGTGGTGGTGATGGGGGTTGCTGAATGGCACGAAACTGACCCGCCTGATCCCTGGGCAGATGAAGCCTCATCTTCAATAGAACCGCTTGGGGTTTTCTCTGCGTTAACAGCCCCAGTGTCTGTGTTCTGATCGCAGACCCCCTGGGAGCTATAGGGCCACTTGCTGAGCACCTTCGGTGCGGGAGGACAGGCCAGCCGGGGCTTATCTTCCCTGCGGGCCGGATGCCTTTCTAAATCAGGGCTTTCCAGGCAGCCTGGGGCTCCTTGAGTGGTCCAACATGGTCTGGGTACGCCAACCTCGTTGTCAGCTCTGGGCTCAATCACCTGCCACGAACCGCAGTTTCCCTGGAGCCATCTGCGGTGAGAAGGGTCACGCCAGTCCCCACGCATGCCGGGTCTGCACAGCACAGCCTAAGGAGTTGCTGGAAGCCGCCTCGTCTGAGCACTCAGAGCTTGGCTGGGGGCTGACCTTGGCTTTGGGAAAGCACCCCCAGCACTGAGGGAGAGGACAGCGCTGTCAGCTTCAGCAAGTTACCAACCTGCCCTCCCCAGTTAAAATTCACCTGCACTCCCTGGTAAAGAGAAACATTTCTGAAATCAAGGAAGATTCTAGCTGGAAAAGGCGGGTGATGCATCTCAAGGGCTCCAAACAGAGCAGACCCGGGTGTCACCAGTCTGAGGGGGGCCGGCCTTGAGAGGCACCCCTGAAGCAGCTGGGATTACATGGCCGGGAATGGGCCAGGTCCACCAGGAGGGGTGAAGCTGAGGGAGCAGCGGGGCCATCGCTGCTTTCACGCCCTGGTGGTCCTGATGTCCACAGCCCCTTCCTCTCTCAAGGCGTTCCAGTTTGAGTGATAAACCACAGAACCCTGACTGATGGTGCCACCCTCTGTATGCCAGGGGCACAGAGGGGCTGCACCTGGGTCCTCCTGGGGGAGAAGAGGTAATGCTGGGACCAGCCCCCCATCCTGGGCTGGCTGTCAGGGGCCTCCATCCCAGCAGGGAGGTCCATGCATGGCAAGGACACCCTGGGCGCCCAGGGGCTTAAGGAAAATGGAAAGTGGGTCCCTTATGTGAGCTTGGCACCCCCAGTCCCAAGGAAGAGTTCAAAATACCCCCATCCAGGTTCGCCCCCTCCGTGAGCTCCCCGGCACGGCTTCCAGAAGGCTATTTGAGGACTATGTCCCCGGGCAGAGCTCAGGACCCCTCGGCATGAGGCCTGGCTCTCGTGGGGCCTCAGCACACAGTGAGGGCTCATGAAGGGTCACCGTGATGGTGACAGCAAGGTCCTGGCCCTGAAGAAGTCCCCTCATATGTGGAGGGACAGGGCTGCACCCCGGCGTCTCCCAAGCCCTGAGACCTTGGTGTGGCTGCTTGCTGTGTCTGGTCTCCACCGCTTGTTCTCGGCCCCCTCTGTGACTTTCGTGACCCCCGACTCCCACTGAGGGGAGCATTTGCTCCCCGGGCTGACCCATACCCCTGCAGTGGGGGGATGGGTGTCAGGCATTCGGGTTCACATCAAGATGGGAGGAGTGACGTCTCCCCCCGACCCCCGGTCCATCACTGTCAGCACTGGGGGCCTGCCGAGCGGCCCGGTGGCATTCAAAGACGTCCGTCTATCCGTCCGTCCAGAGCACCCCTCCAGCCCCCCACACCCAGCTCACCACCGCCCCAACCCCGCAGAATGAAGGTCCCCAGGAACCAGCCGCTTCCCTGCCCGCTCCGCCCTGCACAAGGGTGCTCCCGGCGCCCACGTGCTCCCCTTCTTTGCCGTCTGCCCTTGGGCCTGGGGCCTGTGCTTTAGGCCACACTCAGGGCTCCACACCCTCCTGGCTCCCTTATGACCACTGTACAGCTGCACAGAGGTGGGGAGAGAACCTGCTGCTCCAGAAAGCCTGGGGGACCCACCCCCTGCAGAGCCTCGACAAGCTCTGGGGCTGCGGGGACCCCCAAGAGCCTGATGGTCTGCCAGCCAATGACCTCTCTTAGGGGCTCAGAGGTGGACACAAGCTACAGGGCCGACCCAAGATGTCAGCGCAGCAGAGGGGAGTTGAGGGGTCGAGGGGGGTTCCCATCTTGCCAGACGTCCCAGCGCATTAGCAGAAATGCAAAGCCTCCCTGTGACCCTTGCAGGTCAGGCCACTGCAGCCAGACAAGAGGTGTTCATAGCACCTCTGACGGCCTCCTCCACGAGCTCACCCATCGGCGGCGATTCTTCCATCAGGGCCTCCCAGCATGGGAACCGCAGCTCTTGAGGGTCACCCCTCGAGCCTGGTATCCGCTGATCACTCAGCCCACGTGGGAGTAGCACAGTGGCACGTCCGTGGGCCCGAGGTCCCGAGGCAGGTTCCTGTGGAGAGCTGACAGCCTGAGTGTTGGCCTTGGGGACACCGTCTGGCTGTGGGCCCCGGGCAGGATCCCTGGAAGAGGAGGCTGGGGGCAGGACACGGCACAAGGGTCCTGGGGCCACCGAGACAAAGCCCCCAGACCCGGCGGCTTAAACAACAGACAGTGGGTCTCTTTCAGTCTGGAGGCCGGAGTCCCAGATCCCCGGGCGGCCGGGCTGGTCCTTCTGAGGCTGTGACGGAGAACGTGCCCCGGGCTCTCTCTAGCCTCTGGTGTTCAATGGCCGTCTTGGGTTCCTTGGTTTGGGGCATCCCAGCTCCAGCCTGAGAAGATGGGGGCTCGGGGGATCCACACGATGCCAGCTTTTCAGGGCAGGATCCCCCCCTCCACTTACCCCGAGACCCCACCTTGGTG
Source organism: Mesoplodon densirostris (assembly GCF_025265405.1). Lineage (NCBI taxonomy): Eukaryota > Metazoa > Chordata > Mammalia > Artiodactyla > Ziphiidae > Mesoplodon > Mesoplodon densirostris. The sequence continues at coordinate 2,712,981 of NC_082665.1, read as the reverse complement.
ACCGTGGACTTGGCCCCATTGGAGCCCTGGCTGTGCCGACCACAGAACAGGGCTTGTGGCCAAACTGTTGCCCCTCCAAGCCAAGCGAGGGAGGGGCAGGAGAGCCTGGAGACAGAGAGATGACAGGGTCCGAGGAAAGCCGTGGCCAGCCGGGTCAGCCCTCAGCACGGTGGCCTGGAGCTCTCATCCGCGTCCTCACCTGCGGAGGTCAGAGCTGCTCAGAAATCTGGAGGGGAGGGACTTCCCTGGCGATCCAGGGGTTAGGGCTCTGCGCTTCCAATGCAGGGTATGGGGTTCAACCCCTGGTCGGGGAACTAAGATCCCGCAAGCCACGAGGCTCGACAAAAGAAAGAAAAGGAGGGAGGGAGGGAGGGAGGAAGAAATCTAGAGGGGAGGGGGCTGCGGAAACACAGGGAAACAGGAACACTGGGCCGCGGAGGCCGGGCAGAGAGCAGATCGTGTGAGTGCAGGGTTCTCAGCTGCGTCTTTCTGTGGCCACGTCTAGAAGAAGCCAACTGGACGGAAGCAGAGATGGGGCTCATTCAGTGACTACTGTCGGGGGAGTGTGGAGGGGGATGGAAGCAGGGCTGTCCAGGGTCACCGCCATGGGCTGTCTGGGGAGGAGAGGTCCTGTCCCTGGCCCTCCGCTCACCCTCCACAGACAAGGCAGCTGCCAGGAAGGCCTGAGTCCCACAAACACTGAGGGTGAGGCCTCCAGGGAGGACGCTACCCACCCCAGGGAGCCCTGCGAGGCCCGTTCGGGCTTCTTATTTTAGTTTGGGGTTTTCTTTTCCTTTCAAACCAAAGCATCTGAGACCGATGACTGTACGATGTGCGTCAGGAAGACCACGGCCTGGAGCCGGACCCCAGAGGGGCCTTGGGAAGTGCCCGTGAGAACCAGCGAGCCCAGGAAGCAGCGAGGGCATCCCAGGTCCTGTCTCCCTGAAAGCCGCGTCCAGTGCCCTGCCGCCCAGCGCTTCCTTCCCACGAAGAAACCTCTGTTCCAGAGCGGGCCGCTTTCTCTTAGAATCCACCCAGATTTTGTAGTTCCGAGTTTAGACTTAGCCTTGAGAGTCTCGAAACCACAGGAGGATACGACCGAGTGAATCTGAACTCTAATTCTTTAAATCTCCTGTGTGTGTCTTAAATGGGAGAACCCAAAAGTCCTTTCTCAGAGGAAAAAAGTAAAGGATCATTTTTACATTTACAAGATTTTTTAACTGAAACAACAAATGAACTGAATTTGTTTCCCATTCTAAAAGGCATGCTTTCCCATGAGCCCCTGAGCACACAGGGTGGTGATGGGCAGGCGAAAACCAGGACACTCGGGGCAGAGGGGCCTGCGGGCTTCAGGGTCATGGGCGGGGGAGAGGGGTCCGCACGCAGCCTCCACTCTCCTCGTGCTGCTTCTTGCCTGACCGCCAGGTCACAAGGCGTCCACAATTTCCTTTGCGAACAAGTGCTGTTCCTCGCGGCCGGCTCACCAGCCCCCGGGCCCTCCTGGCCCCTCCCAAACCCTTCTCTCTTTTCATGCAGTTTGTTTCGTTCCCTGGGTCGTAGAAGGCATTTGTGGACCCACTTCTCAGATGGGGACACTGAGGTGCAGACAAGGCTTTTGCTGGACCCCGGGTCACATGACCAGTTAGGCGCCAAGTGGGGACGCCTCCCCCCTCCCCCTCCCACATGCCTCCCCCCGTGTCCCCGCCCAAGTGTCCGGGAGGCGTTGTCCTCCACTGTGGCCCTGGCTCCACCTCGCTGCTGGCTCCATGGCCACCCTCACCCCTCCATGCTCTGCAACGACCTAAGTGAAGGCCACTGTTTAAGTATTAAATAGTCCTTGGAATGCCTGGGCTCCCGTTAAGACCCTGAATCAAAAGAGAAAAAGAAACACTTTAAAGATCGCTAAGTTTGAAAAGCTGAATTATCAATGTCTGTGCTCCGAGGCTGCACCCACGTCCCCATCTCCTTGGCCTCGGGCGCCCGGCTGCAGGGCGGCTCTGGGGTCCGCTGGGCACACAGGGCAGGAGTGTGCACGGTAGGGGAGGGGGCTCTGGCCAGGCCCGAGGTGATGGGCTGGGGGTCCTGGTGCACAGTGGTGGGACTGGGCGAGGAGACCCCAGGACCCTGTCACGGCTGTGCCTGCTCGGTCACCAGGGGGAGCCCAGGCCAGGACAGTGACCGAGCACCAGCCCCCCACCTCCAGCCCTAAGCTCAGCAGGGCCAGCTGTGCAAGGCCCCCGACGGGGAGGGAGGGAGGCACCCCGCTTGTTACAGACACCTCCAGCTACCACTCCCGCCACAGACCTCACGCTTTCAGCACAGAAAGAGACCTTCCTTTGTGAGCGCCGCTAACAGGCCCTGCAGGATTGAGCAGGGCAGGGTCCCACGCCCCCACCTGCCCAGGGGGCTTTGACGGTGCCTTCTCCCCTGGATGCTGTCCTAGGAAGGCCCCCAAAGTGATGGCCCTGGAGGATGGGCAAGCTCCCTGCAGACACCCACCCCGTATCCATCTACGTAAGGGGTGTGAGCAGCCACAGGGCCACTTTGCCACGTGCTGTGACACATCGCAGCCAAGGACGTGAGGCCCAGCCGCCAGCTGGGAGGCCTGCTGAGGCCGAGGGGAGTGCATCCTCGGCCCGCCGCCCACACCACGGTCACGGTCACCGGGGGGGCCCGGCCCAGAGGTCTCCCTGTTCCTCGGACCCCATCACTCCCAGGCCCACAGCACCCAGCGTCCTGGACACACCTGGCATGTTGCAGCTGGACATTCTGTGCCCCGTGAGTGGTCTTTGCTCTGGCGCCTCTCCTTCCATCAGCTCGGAGCCCAGGGGCACGTGGCCTGTACCCTGGATCACTGCCTCTACCGCCCCGCCCCGTCTCGTCCACTCCCCTCTGCACCTCCCAGAAAGCTACCCCTTTCCCCAGACCTGCCCCGTGAGCTCCTGGCACTGCTTCCGGGGCGCCCCTGCCCCCCGCCCGGGCACAGGGCTGCCGATGCCAGGGCCTCTCAGCCGTGGAAGGAGGCGTCCAGGCCACGGCCTTGGGTGGACGTCGTCCGGGTGTGGGCACCAAGGACACTTCCTGTGGCCCTGACTCTGCCGTCTGCCTCCCCTCCCCCAGCCCGGAGCTGCCCCACATGAGTCTGGGCTCACCTGGGTGCCAAGGCCGAGCCCCACTGTGGGGACACGTCCATGGTGACCTGGTCACGCTGCAGCCGGCCCGCCCGTCCTCTCCCTGACCGCAAGCAGAAGGGTCCTCCGCACCCTCCTGGGCCTTAAGTAACTCGTCCAGGGTCTCAGGATGGCCAAGACACCCGTGTCCACGTGGGAGGGGGACGTGACTGCCTACGGCTTTACGCGGAGCAGGAAGCGCTGGGTTTATGAAGCACCTCAGCTGGCGTGGAGAGGGGTCTTCACTTCAGAAAACCCAGGGCTCACCATGGGAATCCTGAACACTCTGGGGGGAACCCCACCTCATGGGTGCAGACGTGGAGGAGGTGGGGTGTCTGGGGCCACTCTGCTTCTCAGTGCCCCTGCTTGGGGCGGGGGGCAGGCCCCATGACCCCTAGTCCCTGGGGCTAGGAGACTCCTTGCACCCAGGGACCTGGGGGCTCTGCAGTGGCTCCTACCTGGGTCCCGGCCTTGCCCCTCATGATCACGGGTGTCCTAGGGGAGCTCCGGAGCCCCACGACCTTTCAGATTTTACCCCCCAAATTCTGCCTAGCTGTGTGGCCTTGAGCAAGTCACCACACCTCTGTGTTCTCATCTATGAAATGGGCAGAGGAAAGCCATCCCCAGGGGCTGGTTGGAAAAGCAGCTGTGAAAAGGTGTAGCCGGTTGGATGCCTGAGAAAGAAGCAGACAGACAGATGGACACAGCACAGCCGGTCTCCTAGCAGAAGTTCAGGACACACCAAGAGCACGAGGCCGCGGGAGGTGGGGGCCCCTGACCACAGCCATGCACATCGTTCGTTCTGAGGTCACCCCACCATCTGTGGAGCACAGTGCACCTCCCGGTGCTGGGAGGGTGAGCGAGCTTAGCGGTCCACCCACACGGAGAGCTGGCCCTGTGTGGAACATCACACAGCCGTCTCACTTACACACATTCCCCTGTGGAGGCCAGACCATGATCCCTTACGTTGACAGATGGGGAAACCGAAGCACAGAGCATTCAGTGACTCCCCACCAGAGACATATGTGTGAAGTGGCCAAGCAGCACTGGGACGTGGGCAGCGTGGCCCCCCACCAGCCCTGCTACCCACGGTGCCTGGACGTCCAGAGCTCAGCCCCTGATGATCAGTGATATTTGTCCCGCATCTTTTCATGTACCTGTTGGCCATTTGTGTGTCTTCTTTGGAGAAATGTTCATTCAAGTCTTTAGCCCATTTTTCAAGCAAGTTATTAGTTATTTTTGCTACTAAGTCTAGGAATCCCTTATATATTTTGAATATTAACCAGTGATCAGGTCTGCAGATATGTTCTCCCATTCTGTAGGTTGCCTTTTCACTCTGTTGATTGTTTCCTTTGCTGTGCAGAAGCTGTTTAGTTTCTTGCAATCCTGCTTGACTAATTGTGTTCCTGTTGCTTGTGCTTTTAGTGTCAAATCGTTGCCAAGACCAATGTCATAAAGCTTTTCTCCTATGTTTTTTTCTAGGAGTTTCACAGTTTCAGGTCTTACATTTAAGCCTTTAACCCATTTTGATTTTTGTGTCTGGTGTAACTAAGTGTTCAACTTCATTCATTTGCGTGTGGATATCCAGTTTTCCCAACACCGTTTGTTGGAGAGACTGTCCTTTCCCCATTGTGTGTTCTTGGTTCCCTTGTCAAAGACCAGTTAACTGTATATGTGTGGATTTATTTCTGGATTCTCTATTCTGTTCCATTAGTCTATATGTCTGTATTTTTATGTCAATACCGTACTGTTTTAATTACTGTGGTTTGTAACATATTTTGAAATCAGGGAAATGCAAAGTAAAACCACAGTGAGATACCACCTCATACCTGTTAGGACGGATGTCATCAAAAAGACAACAAGTGTTGGTGAGGATGCAAAGAAACCGGAACCCTTGTTTGTGCACTGCTGGTGAAAACGCAGAATGGCACAGTCATTATGGCAAACACAATGGAGGTTCTACAAAAAATTAAAACTAGAACTACCAAATCATCCAGCAGTCCAACTTCTGGGTATTTATCCAAAAGAATTGAAATCAGGATCTGGAAGAGATATCTTCACTCCCCTGTTCCCTGCAGCACTGTTCACAACAGCCAAGACGGGGAAGCAACCTAAGTGTCCATCCGCAGATGAGCAGATAAAGAAAATGTGGTCTATACGTACAATGGAGTATAATTCAGCCTTTACAAGGATGGAAATCCTGTCGTATGTGATAACACGGAGGAATCTGGAGGACATTATGCTGAGTGAAACAAGCCAGCACAGGACAAATAAGGTAGGATTCCACCTCCATGAGGAAGCTAAAATAACAAATTCATAGAAGCAGAGAGTAGGAGGTGGTTGTTAGGGGCGGGGCAGGGGACATGGGAGTTTCTGGTGGATGGGTAAACAGTTTCAGTTACGCAGGGTGAATAACCTCTCGAACTCTGCTTACAGCATTGTGTCTGTAAATCCTGAGATCTGTTAAGAGGGTAGATCTCATGTTAAGTGTTCTTACAGAAAAAAAAAAAAAAGGAAAGAAAAAAGAAAAAAGGAAAGTGGGGCAGAGACAGCGACCTCACCCCCGAAAACAGCTCAGTGGGGGTCCCAGCTGGGGCAGGCGTCATTTTATTTAGAAAATCTTGCCCAGGGGAGCAGGGGTTTTTCCCAGCCTCACCTTCTTCTTTTTTTTTTTAATTTTTAAATTATTTTTATTGTTATTTCTTTTTATTTTTTGGCCGTGCCGCACGGCATGTGGGATCTTTGTTCCCCGACCAGGGATCCAACCTGCGCCCCCTGCGTTGGAAGCGCGGAGTCTTAACCACTGGATCGCCAGGGAAGTCCCCGGCCTCACATTCTGAACAAATATGTAATCATGTCCTTTTCTTATTGTGACATTTAGTGTTAGGTTTGGGGTCACTGGGGGCCCCCCGCTTCCGGGGCGGTGCTGGTCAAGGGAGAGGGTGAGGGTGGAATGGGGGGTCCCCTGAGAGCCGCCAGCATCCCTGGGCCCCTGGCTGGGCTGCCCCGGCCCAGCAGGGGCTGCTGGCTGAACTCCGGTGTGGCTGGCAGGGTTGGGGTGTGTCCCGGGAGCAGCGGCCTGGCATCTGTCCCACCCCCTGCGACCCCCGGGCAGGCCCAGAGCCGATCCCAGCGTGACCCTCTCCTCGGCTGCGGGAAACGCTTCCCCATATCTGACTGGAGGCCCCTTTGCCTCGCAAACCCCTCTTCTCTTGTCCTCACGTCATCTCCTGGGGTGACAGCTGAGAGGCTCAGCCACATAGTGAGGGCACACAGGCCCTCTCCTGGGGGCTGCGAACATTGCCGAAGGGAGTTCCCGACCTGACTTTGTCCACCAGGCATTGCAGCTGAATGCCCTTGATTTTCTCAGCCCTCCACTTCCCTGAGGGGCTGCTCACGGCAGGGCCGGGGCGGGGTCTGGTCCCTGCAGGCGCAGGCCCTCCCTACCTCCCGGCCACTCCGCGGGTGGCAAGACAAGGGCAGTAGCGGCCGCCCCACCAAGGACCAGGTCCCCCAGAGCCTCCGCCTAACCACAGGCGGCCACTCCCAGAAGCAGCTCCCTGTGCCCGGCGGCCGCGGAGACCACGGGGCAGGTGGGCAGCAGGAGACCGTGCTTCCAGCTGTGGCCGCTGGGATGGTGCTGCAGGCACTTGGCCGCTCATTGCCCCTCCTGGCTCTCCTCTATCCCGCCCCCTCAGCCCCTCCCTCACCCTGTTCCCTGGAATCAAACCTCTAAGGAATCCCCTGTGCCCCGAGTCCTCGTCCTGGCTAAGACGAAGGTTCTAGGGCCCGAGGGCCTGAGCAGCTGCCTGCACACCTAGCCATCCCTCACTCAGAAGTCACCCAAGGCTCCAGCTGTGACAGAGTGAGCTCTCAGTCCCCACCCCCCCGCCCCAGGAGACCCTGGACTGCTACATCCCTGGAGTAAAGGCCACGGTCCCATCAGGCGGCCTCCACAAGACACCTCTGCCAGGCTCATGGCTTTTAAAGGGCTGGGTGCAGAGACAGCGCATTACACAGTCCGTGCTGCCAACCCGGCGACTGACAGCTGTGCACTTGAGCAGCAATGCCGAATCCCCCCTCCCAGCAGCCTCCTGCCCTTGCCCCGAAAGCCGCCGCGGGCAGCCCACGACGCCCCCTCTCCAGGAAGTCTCCACCCTGGGCACAGACTGGCCATCCAGCATCTCCGGCTGCCCCCCACCGGGTCCTCACGCAAACAGATGCCCAGTAGCCTACCTGGGTGACCCCAGACTTGCTGGTCCCGTTGAGTCCACAGCAGGACATCCTGAGTCCACTTGACCGAGGTGAGCAAGTTCCCCAAACATTCTGTCAGCGTGGCTGCTGCCATCACCTGTTGGTGATATCTCGCCGATACCTCCTCCACCATCGCCAACATCTCACCAACACCGACACCTCCCCCATCATCCCCACCATCACTGCAATCCTCAGCTCTGGCAAGAGAAGCCTGGCACACAGCAGTGCCCAGTGTTCATTCGATACGTGGGGTCTCAGTTTAACTTGAAAGTCTTCATGGGTAAGGACTAGCTCGTAGGCCATTCACGGAGCTCCCAGGGAACCCAGCCCAGAGCCAAGCCCCAGGAGGCCCCCCACGAAGATCTGAATGAAGAAGGAAGGGAGGGAAGGGAGCAGAGAGGGAGGAAGGCGGAAGGAAGGATGGTGGGAGGGGGAGGGAGGCAGGGAGGGAGGAAGGTCCAGGCCTCTTGGCCACGCAGCCGTGACCCAGAATGGAGCCTGGGGTTTCCTAGAGCCGGACGGGAGATGCCTGTAGTTCTGACCTCTCCTTCCTTTAAAATCAGGACTCGAGAGGTGCCTTTGACCTTTGATCTATTTGAATGACAAATAGAGATCAGAGAAGAGAAGCCAGGTCTCCGCTCTCCCCACCTCAGCAGCAGCCTGCTTCCCCAGCCAAGCAGGCAGCTCCCGGCGCGCCTGTGCCCACAGCATCTCGGCAGCTCTGGCTGAAGCCACAGGACCTGGAACCTACCAGGAAGTGGCAAGGGGCCTTGAGCCCACCAAGGCAGGATAGGAACCAACCCCTGGTCTCCAAAAAGGCCGGGTAGATGCCTCGGAGCCCAGGAAGGGGGAGGCGGGGGTACAGGGGCAGCCCCCTCCCTCCACGGTGCTCCTCTGAGACTTTGGTGTCATTCCAGGTGTGGTCATGACCTCATCAGCAGTCCTGCCATCAGCTGTGAATCACAAGGAGCACATTTAACGTGCTGGGTCCCAGAAAGCCCTGGTCTGGCCGCTGTCCACCATAGCCTTGCTCCCGGCCGCCAGCTCAGCCCAGCCCAGCCTCACGGCCTCTGCTCCCCGGTGTGGGGAGAACCAGCGGACAAAGGATCAAACAACCACATGCTGGCTAAGAGGACGAGAAGGACCCTGCATCGTGCTGCCTGGGGGGTTGGAAGACAGATTCAGGAAGGAATGAGCTACAGCCTCGGTTCTGCAACTGTGTCTACTTCCTGATGCTCCTCTGGCAGAGTCACCACTTCCTTCCTCAGGCCAACAGTCACCATGATGCCATCCTTCCGGTGCCCAGGGGTCCCCCCCGTCACACACGTGCAACACACCACAGATGATCATGCAACATGCGTGCAATGCACATGCAATCCACTCACCCAAGACACACGTCACACAGCACATGCACAGCACACACCAGCCAGCACACACTCAGGCAATGCACATGTGCACGCTCGTGCTTGGACACTTTGTGCAGATGAGAATGTGCTGTGTTCTGATAGGCGGTCCTGTTGAGGCCTCAGACTAAGGCTACCCCCTCCCCTGCAGGGTCAGAGCTGACTAACCCAACTGACCACATGGCGGGGGGGAGTTCTTTTTTGCTGCAGGCCCTGGAGAAGCTGCAGACCCTGGAGAAGCTGCAGGCCCTGGAGAAGCTGCAGACCCTGGAGAAGCTGCAGGCCCTGGAGAAGCTGCAGACCCTGGAGAAGCTGCAGGCCCTGGAGAAGCTGCAGACCCTGGAGAAGCTTCTGGCTCTGGAGAAGCTGCAGGCCCTGGAGAAGCTTCTGGCTCTGGAGAAGCTGCAGACCCTGGAGAAGCTGCAGGCCCTGGAGAAGCTTCTGGCTCTGGAGAAGCTGCAGACCCTGGAGAAGCTGCAGGCCCTGGAGAAGCTTCTGGCTCTGGAGAAGCTGCAGATCCTGGAGAAGCTGCAGGCCCTGGAGAAGCTTCTGGCTCTGGAGAAGCTGCAGACCCTGGAGAAGCTGCAGGTCCTGGAGAAGCTTCTGGCTCTGGAGAAGCTGCAGGCCCTGGAGAAGCTGCAGACCCTGGAGAAGCTGCAGGCCCTGGAGAAGCTTCTGGCTCTGGAGAAGCTGCTGCTTCTCACCCTTTCCTCATCTGCCCTAGATGGAGACTGAGGCCTCTCCAGCCTCGACCCTCCTGGTATCCTGAGCAGTGAATCATCCCACACACCAGCCCCACCACCTGAGGAAAAGTTTGTACAGATTCAAGTGCAAAAGCAGAAAAACCATGAAGGAGCCTGGATGGTGTCACCCGCTTGCCTGGCTCTGGACTCTCACACGCTGTGTCATATAAAGGGTAACAGGCCAGGTATGTATGCCTTCGACTCTATGACGGTCCGGAAAACGCAGGACAGTGAAAAGATTGGTGGTTGCCAGGGCCTGGGTAGGGAGGGATGAATATGTGGGGCACGGGATTTTTAGGGCCGAGAAACTGTCCTGTATGATTATGTAACGGGGCACACACGTCACCATACCTTTGGCAAAGCCCATAGAATGTGCGCCCCAGAGAGTGAACCCTGATGTCAACTATGGAGTTTAGTTAATGACCGTGTATCAACGCCAGCTCATCACTTGTACCAAGTGTAGCCACCAAAGCCAGATGTAAACAATGGGGGCGGGGAGGTGGGAGTCTGTACATTCCATCAATTACTCTGTATAGGGGAAAGTGCTCTAAAAAAGTTGTCTATGAATTTAAAAAGAAGGAAGAGGAGAGTCAGGCTGGAGCGTGGTCACTTGGGACAAATCCAGCTTGTGTAGGTCACCAGCTGCACCCCTGAGGCCCCCCGTGCCCCTCGACACAGCTCCACATGGGCCACCTCGGGATCTGTGCAGCCCGACAGCCTGGGTGGCCGGCCGGGCAGCCGGAGCCTGCGGGCCGGGCTGGGACAGGCCGCCAGGCCAGGGCCTGCCAGCTCGGGTTTGCTTTGACAAATCTCCACTTGGCTTCGTGGTGCCAGAAACATGATTTATGGGAGCACAGGCGAAGGAGGTTCCTGGCGGGGGGCCCGCTGGAACGCGGTGTCTGGGGCATCCCTGGAGAACCTCCCTCGGGGAAGGAGCCGATGAGGACCACCCGGCCTGCCCCCTGGAGCTGGGTGCCCGCGGCCTGCCTGGGGCCAGGGCTGTGCCCACCGCACAGCCGGCACCACCTGGCCCACAGCAGCCCTCGGGGCCCCAGGAGAGTGAGCAGCAGCAAAGCTCTGCTCTTGACGACGGCGACTGGGCAGGACTCCTTCCTCTTTCTCGCCCGAGGCCCATCTTTCTGAGCAAATTCATTTTTCTAAGCACACACTCCCACATTCCTCGATATTTCTCTGCAGAGCGTTGCTCTGGCCAGCTTCTCTCAGCCAGGATTCCAGGCGTAGAGGAGGCCTCACAGCAAGTCATCCAAGGGGCTGTGTTCTCCGTTCTCCCAGGCTGTGGGCAGCCGGTACCTTTCATGATGGCGGGGGACAAGGTAACTCAGGGGGTCTCAGGGAAGCGCTTTGCTCCCTCTTGGATCCCCAGGGGAAGGACATCGGCCAGCTCCTCTACTGCCAGGGCTGTTGTTCCCTTGGATACATCGGAACAAGCCCGACCTCCACGTACAGGAAGCCTGAGGCCTGAGGAGGTGAAGGATGTGCCCACGGTCTTATTGGTGAGGGCGGAGCCAGGCCGAGAGGGGACCGTGTCACTTGCTGTCCTTGCGGGGGCAGCCTCCTCATGACCCACCTTCCGCACCTCCTGGTAACAGGTGGAGCTGATCTCTCAGGTTTACAGGAGACTCTACTGGACAAGTGACCGGGTGTCTTCAATCAGTGAGTGACAGGTGGGGTGGAGGGGAGGAAGAGGTGAGGGAAGCGAAGGGAAAGGGGAGGAGGGGAAACGAAGGATTCAAAGAACCTTCAGGGTCCTAGCAAACTGTGGACCAACTCTGAAAAGCAGGTGTCCTTTAATAGGCAGAGCTACATATTAAAGTAATTTTCTGATGAAATGAGGTCCAGGGATTGCTTTAAAAGAACCTCGGGAGAGGAAGGGGTGAGGAGAGCGGGGGAGGGGGTTATTAGGTCAAATAAAATTGGCCATGATACCCTTCACTCTAATGTTGTGTGTAAAGATTCTTAATAAATAGTTTAAAATGTTTGACAAAAAATTAACAACAGCAAAAAGCAAGCCTGTCCTTCCTGTGAGGCTAAATTCTCTACAGCCCCCTAACTCTAAACCAGGGTCAAAACAACAAAGGGAGATGCATGCACCCCAGAAACGCACGGGGAGAGCCTCGTGACACCCCCATTATGCTGTTTTGTACCTCATCTTTCTAAAGTGTTTAAGATGCCTATATTTTATAATGTACAGTATTTTAGTATGCTGGTCCACGTGACATGCAAAAATAAATGCACCTGCATATATTGAGAGTATTTCCTCAAATACTCCTTATTGTTAAAAAATGGGATGTCGGTGTCTTAGTCAGCTCCAGCTGCTATGACAAAAACACAACAGACTGGGGGCTTAAACAACAGACACATTCATGTCTCACAGCTCTGGAGGCTGGGAGTCCAACACTAAGGCACTGGCAGATCTGGCATCTGACGAGGGCCCACTTCCCGGCTTGTAGACGGTGTCCTCTTGTGTCCTCACTGGTGGAGCGAGAAGCAAGCTCTCTCTGGGGTCTCTTCTTAAAGGGGCACTGATCCCATTTACAGGGGCTCCAACCTCATGACCTAATCACCCCCAAATGTTCCACCTCCTAACACCATCACACTGGGGATTGGGGTTTCAACATAAGATTTTGGGGGACACAAACACGCAGTCCATGACGATCACAAAAACTTGGAGGCCACCCTTCTGGAGAACTCCCACGGCACCAACGGCCCTGCCCTCCTTGACCCAAGGCCATCCTGAGTTCCAAGTGAGTTCCAAGCCCACCACAGCCTGGGCCACAGCTGAGCGACTGTGATGTGCCCTTGGTCCCCAGCCAGCTCTGACCCTCTGCCCGCCACCATCACCCTGATGTCGTTCCCAAGTCACAGGCTTCCTGGGAGCTGCTGGTGCCCCTGAGGTCCGGCTGCAGCTTCCCCCACAGGACAGAAATGCCAGGGTTGCATTTCCAGGTACATCCTGTAGAAATCACCCTCCAACAGAGAGTTGGGGACTAAGGCCCCCGACACCCCATCCAAACAAGGCCCCAAGGGAAACCACAGGGGAGACGGAGTGTCCCCAGCAAAGCAATTCCAACACATCCTGCCCTCTCCACCCACTCGGACAGCATTCTACGCAGGCTTCCGCAAAAGCAGAGGCCACCAAGGGAGGGGCCTGGCCGTCACTTCTTCAGAACTAACACTAAAGAGATTTTAGGAATGCCAAGAATCACAAATTTCACTCAAAGGTCACTTTCCTGTCATTTCAGATCACAAATCACAAAGTCCGTGCGTGTTCAGTCTTTGGAAATGTCCTAATACTCGAGGAACCCTAACTGGTTGGTTTAACCTGAGTGTGGCCTTGTTTCAATCCCTGTTGAAAACTTCCTTAAATCTGCCAGTCCCACTCCCTGGCTCGGGAAGGAAACAGAAGACCTAGCTGACACTTTGGGGGCCCAGAATATTCTGGAGCTCTGGTTTCACTGCTCAGGGCCAGCAACCATGCTGACCATAATGTCCTGAGCTCAGGATGGCCCCTTGAAGTTACTCGCATTTTCCCTAAATCCCTTGCATTAAAAAAAAAAAAAAAAAAAATTTAAGAGTTCCAGTGGCCGCCTTCTTAATTCTCAAAACACTTATTTCGGGGCGGAACGCCAGGCTCCAGGCCTGGGGAAATCCCCTCTGCCTGAACTTGGCAAGTAGGCTGACGTCTGCGCCTCCATCTGTGGGAGGAGAGAGGGCTGAGCCCCGGGACCCGCTCACACATGCACCCACACATCTCAAATACACACACCACTCACGCACACACATCGTACACGCATGCACGTACATCACCCCCCCCAAATCACTCATACACACCTGTACTCACTCACTCACTCTCCCCCAGCACCTTAATCTCCCCCAGCCGGCCTGAGACCCACAGAGCCGTGTCCAGGTGCCTGCACCCCTGTCCCAACCATCATCGACACATAAGAAGCCGACAGCTCCAAGGGCTTCCCCTCCCCGCCCACCTGGCTCTGTGCCCCCAACCCATGCCCACCTCCCACCCATCCCAACCCCCTCACCTTCCGTGCACCTTCTGAGACAAGAGGGCATCACCGGATGGCCGAGCCTCCCCTGGTCCTGCGCATCCCCGCGTCTCCTACTGTAACTGTCCTGGCCCCCTCCCCTCCCCTCCCCTCCCCCTCCCCCTCCCTCCCTCCCCTCCCCTCCCTCCCCTCCACTGGGCCGGGGCTGGGGGCTCCCTGGCTCCCCACCACTGCACCAGACCACGGTCCCTGCATCCTCCCCAAACCCGCACATTGAAGCACATCTCTGCAGACCGTAGCCCCTCCCCGTGATGCCCCGCGGACCCCAGGGACCCAGCCCCCCCTCCCTGGCACCTGCTCCTGTCGCCCTGGCCGACTAGAGCTCCTGGAGCCCAAGGCCCACGCTCCACGGATCTGACCATGGCCCCTCCTCTTGTGTGTCCCCACCCCCCTCCTTTCCCAATAGAGATACGTCAAAAAGGCCTTGGAGGTGGACGGAATCTAGAAAGACACGGCGGAGGGGGCAGGAGAAAGGGCTGGAGTGTATGTGTGGGTAGATAATAGATCTGTACGTGTGCGTGTGCACGTGCGAGCATGTGTGCACCTGTGCCTTGTGTGGCGCCTGGCGTGTGGGGCCTCAGGAGACAGGTGTGCGGTTCTGGGTGTGGCATCTGTCCACCTCCTCTAACCTGACGCAGCTGGGCCACCCGGCCTTGCTGGACAGCAGCTCCCTGGGGAGACCAAGACGTGGGACTCTAAGCACGTGTGGCTCAAGTTTGTTACCTGAAAGCGTCAGGAGTGCGGTGATACCAGGGCCTCGGCCTGAGGGGACGCAGCAGTTTCCAGGGGACCGTCAGCTGACAGAGGGGGCTGCCCCATCGGCACGGACCACTTCCCAGGGCAGTAGGGCTGCTCCCTCAGGCCTGGCAGCCCCGGGTGTGGTGTTTGGAGACGCCAACACAAGGTGTGAGAAGTCGGTGGCCGCAGAGGCCGGGCAGGAAGGGACGTGAGAAGGGGTGGCGCGGGGATGGCAGTGACCCAGGGACCGGGTGTCCCACCCACACTGGAGCCACGTGGGAAGGTGGACCACTTGCAGACTGACTTTCAGGAAAGCTGGATGTTTAGGTGACATTCCCTCCTTTTAAACATAGGCAATTCATTTTTAAGTGTTTAAAACGCTGCCGAGGGGCTTCCCTGGTGGCGCAGTGGTTGAGAGTCCGCCTGCCGATGCAGGGGACACGGGTTTGTGCCCCGGTCCGGGAAGATCCCACGTGCCGCGGAGCGGCTGGGCCCGTGAGCCATGGCCGCCGAGCCTGTGCGTCTGGAGCCTGTGCTCCGCTACGGGAGAGGCCACAACAGTGAGAGGCCCGCGTACCGCAAAAAAAAAAAAAAAAAAAAAAAAAAACGCTGCCGACCAGAATGTCAGGAGTCACGGCGGCACCAGCTCTGCTCTCATCCAATCACTTCGACTTGCACACGGGGAAACTGAGGCTGGGGAGGTGGGCAGCGTGCTCAGGGTCACGTGGGTGCTGCCTGGCAAAGCTGGCCTGAGACCCAGGTCGTGCCCACCCAGTTCCACCTCCTCTGATGACTCCAGCACCTGCGGATTCCAGGAGACAAAACTGAGCGCTCTCTCACCGTGCGTCTGTTCTTTTATTTTGAATTGTTGAATTTTATTTTATGTATTTTTTATAGAGCAAGTTCTTACTAGTCATCTATTTTATACATATTAGTGTGTATACGTCAGTCCCAATCACCAATTCATCACATACCCCACCCCCCACCACTTTCCCCCCTTGGTGTCCACACGTTTTTTCTCTACATCTGTGTCTCTATTTCTGCCCTGCAGACTGGTTCATCTGTACCATTTTTCTAGGTTCCGCATACATGTGTTAATATACAATATTTGTTTTTCTCTTTCTGACTTACTTCACTCTATATGACAGTCTCTAGATCCATCCACGTCTTTACAAGTGACTCAATTTCATTCCTTTTTATGGCTGAGTAATATTCCATTGTATATATGTACCACATCTTCTTTATCCATTCATCTGTTGATGGGCATTTAGGTTGCTTCCATGACCTGGCTATTGTAAATAGAGCTTCAATAAACATTGGGGTGCATGTGTCTTTTTGAATTATGGTTTTCTCTGGGTATATGCCCAGTAGTAGGATTGCTGGGTCATATGGTAATTCTATTTTTAGTTTTTTAAGGAACCTCCATACTGTTCTCCATAGTGACTGTATCAATTTACATTCCCACCAACAGTGCAAGAGGGTTCCCTTTTCTCCACACACTCTACAGCATTTGTTGTTTGTAGATTTTCTGATGATGCCCATTCTAACTGGTGTGAGGTGATACCTCATTGTAGTTTTGATTTTCATTTCTCTAATGATTAGTGATGTTGAGCAGCTTTTCGTGTGCTTCTTGGCCATCTGTATGTCTTCTTTGGAGAAACGTCTATTTAGGTCTTATGCCCATTTTTGGGTTGGATTGTTTGTTTTTTTGATATTGAGCCGCATGAGCTGCTTGTAAATTTTGGAGATTAATCCTTTGACAGTTGCTTCATTTGCAAATATTTTCTCCCATTCTGAGGGTTGTCTTTTCGTCTGGTTTATGGTTTCCCTTGCTGTGCAAAAGCTTTTAAGTTTCATTAGGTCCCATTTGTTTATCTTTGTTTTTATTTCCATTTCTCTAGGAGGTGGGTCAAAAAGGATTTTGCTGTGATTTATGACATAGAGTGTTCTGCCTATGTTTTCCTCTAAGAGTTTGATAGTGTCTGGCCTTACATTTAGGTCTTTAATCCATTTTGAGTTTATTTTTGTGTATGGTGTTAGGGAGTGTTCTAATTTCATTCTTTTCCATGTAGCTGTCCAGTTTTCTTAGCACCATTTATTGAAGAGACTGTCTTTTCTCCATTTTATATCCTTGCCTCCTTCGTCATAGATTAGTTGACCATAGGTGCATGGGTTTATCTCTGGGCTTTCTATCCTGTTCCATTGACCTATATTTCTGTTTTCGTGCCAGTACCATATTGTCTTGATTACTGTAGCTTTGTAGTATAGTCTGAAGTCAGGGAGTCTGATTCCTCCAGCTCCATTTTTTTCCCTCAAGACTGCTTTGGCTATTTGGGGTCTTCTGTGTCTCCATACAAATTTTAAGATTTTTTTGTTCTAGTTCTGTAAAAAATGCCATTGGTAATTTGATAGGGATTTCATTGAATCTGTAAATTGTTTTGGGTAGTATAGTCATTTTCACAGTATTGATTCTTCCAATCCAAGAACATGGTATATCTCTCCATCTGTTTGTATCATCTTTAATTTCTTTCATCAGTGTCTTATAGTTTTCTGCATACAGGTCTTTTGTCTCCTTAGGTAGGTTTATTCCTAGGTATTTTATTCTTTTTGTTGCAGTGGAAAATGGGAGCATTTCCTTAATTTCTCTTTCAGATTTTTCATCATTAGTGTATAGGAATGCAAGAGATTTCTGTGCATTAATTTTGTATCCTGCAACTTTACCAAATTCATTGATTAGCTCTAGTAGTTTTCCAGTGGCATCTTTAGGAGTCTCTGTGTATAGTATCATGTCATCTGCAAACAGTGACAATTTTACTTCTTCTTTTCCAATTTGTATTCCATTTATTTCTTTTTCTTCTCTGATTGCCATGGCTAGGACTTCCAAAACTATGTTGAATAATAGGGGCGAGAGTGGACATCCTCGCCTTGTTCCTGATCTTAGAGGAAATGCTTTCAGTTTTTCACCATTGAGAATGATGTTTGCTGTGGGTTTGTCGTATATGGCCTTTATTATATTGAGGTAGGTTCTTTCTATGCCCACTTTCTGGAGAGTTTTTATCATAAATGGGTGTTGAATTTTGTCAGAAGCTTTTTCTGCATCTATTGAGATGATCATATGGTTTTTCTTCTTCAATTTGTTAATATGGTGTATCACATTGATTGACTTGCGTATAGTGAAGAATCCTTGCATCCCTGGGATAAATCCCACTTGACCATGGAGTATGATCCTTCTAATGTGTTGTTGGATTCTGTTTGCTAGTATTTTGTTGAGGATTTTTGCATCTATATTCATCAGTGATATTGGTCCGTAATTTTCTTTTTTTGTAGTATCTTTGTCTGGTTTTGGTATCAGGGTGATGGTGGCCTCATACAATGAGTTTGGGAGTGTTCCTTCCTCTGTAATTTTTTGGAAGAGTTTGAGAAGGGTGGGTGTTAGCTCTTCTTTAAATGTTTGATATAATTCATCTGTGAAGCCATCTGGTCCTGGACTTTTGTTTGTTGGAAGATTTTTAATCACAGTTTCAATTTCCTTACTTGTGATTGGTCTGTTCATATTTTCTATTCCTTCCTGGTTCAGTCTTGGAAGGTTATACCTTTCTAAGAATTTGTGCATTTTTTTTCCACGTTGTCCATTTTATTGACATGGGGTTGCTTGCAGTAGTCTCTTAGGATGCTTTGTATTTTTGCGGTGTCTGTTGTAACTTCTCCTTTTTCATTTCTAATTTTATTGATTTGAGTCCTCTCCCTCTTTTTCTTGATGAGTCTGGCTAGTGGTTTATCAAGCGTTTGTTCTGAACTTTAGTTTTTTTCCCCTAAGGAAGTAAAGGAAACAGGTTTTCTTTCTGTTGTGCTGGCAGTTGGTGTTCCTCTGAGTTTGGCTCTGCCAAGAGGAAAATTCGAGGCTTCTCCTCAGATCAAGGCCCAGCAGCCTCAGAGGTTTCACATGGATGCCGTGTCCTTGCCACCATCTGGAGAACGTGCCAGCTGGTCAGGAAAGGACCCGTGTGGCTCGGCCAGGACCGCGCCGCCTTCTAGAGCAGCTGATCAGTCCTCCAGTGACACCCGCTGGACTACGGCCAAACCTGGGCCTCCCTGCTCCGCAGATTCACCTGGGCTCTCCCTCCCCAGGCCAAATCCAGGACCCTCTTCTGCAGCCCTCTGGCCACACCTGTCATTAGCCACCCACCTCCCTGCAAACAGTGTCAGATTTGCTGCTTCCTGGAAACTTTCAGCGTTTTTCTGTCCATATCTCCCCTCCCACTGAAGAATGATAGCTCTGCAGGTTTGTGTGCTTCCAAGTTAGACCCCGGAGTCTGCAGCTTATCCCTGTCGGAGCTCAGCTTCTGGAGTCCCATCACGTCTCCCAACATCTGTTCAGTCTCCACAATGATAGCAACACCCTCAATGTTCCCAAGAGATGAGCTGGCCGGAGCGTGGATTCATGGGCCTGGGTCTTGGGGCCAGCCCCCCGTGGACCCCAGTGTGCCAGGCAGTGCATGAAGCCACGTGGACATGATCCCTCTTCCTGGAGCTCCCCTTGCATGGGAAGACTCGGGCAGGAATGAACAGTTATGTAATTATTTAATCACTAGGTGATTTAAAGTAAGCTAAACACACGGATCTAGGACAGCCAGGACAGGCAGTTCACAGGGATGGCCACCAGTACCTGCTGTGGCACTTCCCCCCAGATTTGAGGCAAATGATGGGCTTGACCAACCCCATGACCTTCCCACATTTCAGGACAGAGCCCACAGGGGGAGGTCAGCAGTAGGATGCCTGCAGGCCCCGAGCTCCCAGCCCACGAGGGGTGTGCATGGCCTGGGCACAGGTGGACACACGTGGTTATCTCCAGGAGCTGCAGCTGGCCACCCCACTGCTCTCCATCCTCCATGGCATTTTGGGAGGGCCAGAGAGACCCCATGGACAGCACACGGCTTCTGTGGTCACCAGGGCAGCTCTGTAACTGGAATCAAGCCCCTCGTAGCTGGAGCCCCACTCGTGGATTTGCCTCCAGAGCAGGTTGTTGGGAGGGTGAGCCACGGCAGCCCCTCCCACCACTATCTTCAGGCAGCCCAGAAACTCACTAGAGTCACCCACTGACCAACCTCTATATCACTATTCACCAGCAAGACAGGGGAAAGAGAAAATTCTAGATGTAATAATTTAAAGTACAAAAGACATGGTTTCCTCTGATCTGACTAAGATTTATTTCTTGCCATCAGTGGGAATGGAGGTTTCCAAACACAGGTTAAACCGATTCTCTGAAGAATACAGTTACAATTTTTACACCCTTGAATCTAGTGGCCTAAAAATATTATACCAGTTACACCAGTTAAAATGACTTTGCACCATCAAGTGTGGGATTCTGCTCCTGGTGAAGGAGAAAGCCTGCTACTCACCACAGTGAGGCAGGAGCAGCCACCGCTCTGGGAGGAGCTCCACCACTGGACAGAGGAGGAAGAAAAGCAGTCCTCGTGGGCTGAAGACGGTGGGAGAAATCCTGGAGAGGAAAGAGCTGGAGAAGAGGATTCCTGATTCTGTGTGTGAAGCTGGTCCCATCCCGGGCTCTCTGCTGAGCCCTGCTTGGGACTGACCTACAGCAGCACAGCAAAGACCTTGACTGCCGAACTGAGATGGAGACCACGGCCCACAGGAGGTGAGATGGAACTTGTGGTCTTACCCAAGTGGATGCACTGCCTGCTTAAAAAAAGAAAAACCAACATTTTCCAGAGGATTTTAACAAGACCCACGAGTCTACACAACATAATCTTGAAAATGTCCAGGATGCAATCCAAAATTATGCCACATACAAGGAATCACAAAATTCTCAAGAGAAAGACAAATCGCTAGATGCCCCCAAGATGACCCAGATGCTGGAGTTCTCTGACAAAGACTTTAAAGCACCTGTTGTAACCATGCCCCATGTGGTAAAGTAAAATACACTTGAAATGAATGGAAAGATAGAAATTCTTGGTAGAAAAACAGGAACAACAAAAAAGAACTGAATAGAAACTTTAGAGTTGAAAGATAAAATATCTGAAATTTTAAAAAGTCACTGGATGGATTTTGATAAAAGAAATGTTCACATATTGAGATACAGGAAAGTCGTTCTGGCTTATACATGAGTTAACTTGATATTGATGCTGACTAGAACAGCCTGTTTGTGGCCTATCGAACATACACTGTACATCTGCTTTAATTATTAAAGAAAAGAGCACACTGACCAGAAGTAACTATGTCCATGTTAAAAATAAAGATTAGGGCCTCTCTGGTGGCACAGTGGTTGAGAGTCCGCCTGCCGATGCAGGGGACACGGGTTCGTGCCCCGGTCCGGGAAGATCCCACATGCCGCGGAGCGGCTGTGCCTGTGAGCTGAGCCTGTGTGTCCGGAACCTGTGCTCCGCAACGGGAGAGGCCACAACAGTGAGAGGCCCGCGTACCGCAAAAAAAAAAAAAAAAAAAAAGATTAAATTCCCCTCTTCTTGGGAGGTCAATACTGGTCCTCCTTTGATGATAAGCCTCCCTCTCAGGTGCCAAGTCCACAGATTCGCTGGGTACGTGCCAGTCTGGTTTTTTTTTGAAACCTTGAAGAAATGTATCCCTGACTTGTTAATGTTCTTTGTTCTGACAAGATAGAAAACTGTGCTAAAAACTCTGCTTCTCCAGAGCAGTTTCTCAGCATAATCTGGGAAGTGGGCTTCCAGGTTAGTCCTCAGTTTGGCTCAGATAAAACTCTTTTCTAGTCTTATTATTGATTGTTTATTGATTATTTTCGTCGACAACTTAATAGCAGAATGGCAATGACAGGAAAGAGTCAGTGAACTTATAGACAGACCAATAGAAAAGTTCCAACCTACACAACAGAGAGGAATATAAAACTGAAAAAGAAAATGAACAGAGCCTTAGGGACCTGTGGGACAATATCTAACATTTGTGTCATTTGAATCCCAGAGGAGAGGAGGAAAACACGGTGCAGAAAAATATCTTAAGTAATAATAGCATAAAATGTCCCGAATTTGGGGGAAGAAGTAAATGTACAGTTTCCACAAGCTCAGCAAATCGCAAACAGGCTAAAGTCAAAGAATACCATGTCCAGACACATCACAAGTAAACTGCTAAGAAACAAGGATAGAGAAAAAGCCTTGAAAGCAGCTAAAGAAAAATGATACATTATACGTATGGGAAGAGCAATTCAGATGACCACGGATTTCTCATCAAACACCATGGAGGCCACAGAAAGACACGAAGGAATGTTGAATGTGTCTTGCTAAGTAGAAGAAGTCTGTCTGAAAAGGTTACACAGTGTGTGATACTAACATATGGCCTTCTGGAAAAGGCAAAACTGGAGACAGAAAAAAGGTTGCTAGGGGTTGTGGGGAGGAGGGATGGGTACACAGAGCACAGAGGACTTTTAAGGCAATGAAACTGCTCTGTGATCCCGTAATGGTGGATACATGTCATTATACACTTGTCAAAACCCACAAAATGTACAACACCAAGAATGAGCCCTGGGGACTTCCTTGGTGGCGCAGTGGTTAAGAATCTGCCTGCCAATTCAGGGGACACGGGTTCGAGCCCTGGTCCGGGAAGATCCCACATGCCACAGAGCAACTAAGCCTGTGCGCTGCAACTACTGAGCCTGCGCTCTGGAGCCTGCGAGCCACAACTACTGAGCCTGCGCGCTTAGAGCCTGTGCTCTGCAACAAGAGAAGCCACCGTAATGAGAGACCCATGCACCGCAGTGAAGAGTAGCCCCCACTTACCGCAACTAGAGAAAGTCTGCGTGCAGCAACAAAGACCCAATGCAGCCAAAAATAAATAAATAATTTTTGTTTAAATTTAAAAAAAGAGTGAGCCCTGATGCAAACTGTGGACTTTAACAATAAGGTAGCAACACTGGCCATCAGGTGTAGCAGGTGCACCCCACTAATGCAGGATGTTAGCGACAGGGGAACCTGCGAGCCAGGGGAAGGGAATGGGACCCCTCTGTACTTCCTGCTCAATTTTTCTGTAAACCTAAATCTGGTCTTAGAAAGTCTATTCATTAACAAGATATCAGGCGCAAAATAAACAAGTGCAAAATTTTTAAAAACAACCAAAAATGTAAAAACCAACATGGAGGCCAGAG
Organism: Mesoplodon densirostris; assembly: GCF_025265405.1. Lineage (NCBI taxonomy): Eukaryota > Metazoa > Chordata > Mammalia > Artiodactyla > Ziphiidae > Mesoplodon > Mesoplodon densirostris. The sequence continues at coordinate 2,690,463 of NC_082665.1, read as the reverse complement.
GGCAGTGGGACAGTATCTTTAAAGAAGGGAGGAGGGAAAGGGGTCTGTGTGATTATAAGGCTTCTACGTGTTACTTGAAGTGCTAAATATGAACCCTAGGGACTTCCCTGGGGTCCAGTGGTTAAGACTTCGCCTTTCAGTTCACGGGGTGCGGGTTCGATCCCTGGTCGGGGAGCTAAGATCCCACATGCCTCGCGGCCAAAAAACCAAAACATAAAACAGAAGCAATATTGTAACAAATTCAATAAAGACCTTAAAAATGGTCCACATCAAAAATCTTAGCAAAATATGAACCCTAAGTAGACTGAAAGGTTAGGGTTCTATTATAATCGGGAAGCAACCGCTTAAAAAATTACAAAGAGCTCTAGCCAAAAAGTCAATAGATAAATTTAAATGAATATGGCAAACCATTGAAATAAGAACAAGAAAAGAGGGACAAAAACCAGGGGGACAAACGAAGCCAACCGTAAAATGGAGATGAAAGCCAGTCAGATGGACGATTAGGGTCAAGGTCAGTGGTCTGAACTCCCAGCCCAAGGTTCAGGATTACAGCCCGCGTTTACTAAGAACAGTTCCGTGGTAAGCCAGCAACCAAATTACCAAGCGGGGCACCAGGCGGGAAGTGGGGAGCAAGGCTAAAGGCAGGGGAGTCCTGGATCGGGGACCAGGAGGCGAACAGTGACCCAGCACGAACCCTGAACTCAACAGGGACCACGCGTGACGTCTGAGCCTCTGCCCCAGGGCTAGGACCGTGGTGGGCTTCCAGGACCCCAAAGACTGGTGGAGGTGCTGTTTGGGGGCCAGTGGGTCTGCTGGCCACACTCCGCTGGGGCACCCCATCCCCCCAGGCGGGCTCCCTCATTCCCTGGTGGGGCAGCATCCTGGGGTCCGATGTCCCTCTACTGTGGGGGGACAGGAGCGGGTCTCCACCCACGGAGCTGGAAATCCCAGGTGGACTGGTTTGCTCAGCAGCCCCAGAGCTCCTGTGAGTACCCCCCAATCCTGAGTCATTTTGGGGTCCCCTGAGAACATTCCATGTCTGGCCAGTTGCTGGGGGTAAAAACGTCCAGACTCCCCTGAGGGAAGAGGGGCTGAAGGCTCCTGTTGGTGGATGTAGCGGGGGGTGGGGGGATCCTTGTCTCTCGGCTGGACTGTGCCTGGGCTCTCCCCACCCCCAGGCTGCTGCGCTCGGGCCTCTGGGTAAGGAGCGGCTGGATGGCCAGTGGCACCTCCCTGGGCGAAAATACTGCTCTAAACAGGGACAGCGTGAGGCCGGCAGGGCACGTACTCTGCACCCACAGGGTCCCCAGAGAGGGCCAGTGGGCAGCTGCTTCACAGGACTCGAGGCGCTGAGGGTGGGCGCGGCAGCGGCTTGGACAGCTGGGCCAGCGCGGACGCGCCGCTCATCTCTGCACGCGTCTCCGCATCTCTGCATGCGTCTCCGCATCTCTGCATGCGTCTGGGGCTGTGTCCCGGGAAGCCGGAAGAGAGGCCTGCGGCTTAGTAAGATGGAGCTGTTTTTATGCAGCTGCTTTCCCGGCATAGCCACTGCCCAGGGGAGGGGAGGGCCTGGGGGCCACGGGGAGCGCAGCTCAGGTGAAAGCGGGAGGGGCCGAGGCCAGGGCAGCCCCCACCAGAGGAACGGAGAACAAAGCGCCCTCCCCCGGGCTTGGCTCCCCATCAGACATGGGGGCTGGGCCCGCGCGCTCTGGGGCCCCAGGAAGCGGTGAGGGGAAGAGGTTGGGGGGGGAGGCTTTGGTGTCAGGAGCCTGGGTGGGAGGGGGCAGGGGGCTGCCTGGAAGGGGCCTGGTGGTGCCGGGAGGGGCTGATGCTGGGGGCGGTGGGAGGGGACAGGCATGTCCCGCAGTAAGGCCCTAGGGTTCTGAGGCCACCCTGTCCCCTCCCCGTCTCCTTCCTCCCCTCTCCCTGTGCCCCCACCCCATCCTTACGGCCTCTGAGACTCAGAACGGGTCTGGGTACCCTGCTTTCCCACCCAGGCAGCAGGGCCGGTGAGGTGGGCTCGGCTTCTGTCCAGAGCAGCTGGGGGGGCCAGGTGGGGGTCTGCATGAGGCTCTGCATCCCAGGGAGGGAACCGCCACCATGACCCTCCTGAGATAAGCGGCCGAGGTGGGCGAGGACAGCGGGATGGAGGCCAGGGGCTGCGGGGGGGGCCGTCCTGGAAGCTCAGACCCCGCAGGTCGCCTGCACGGCCGTGTGGCCCCACCCTAGGAGCGGGCAGCGGCCCCCGCGTCTGTCCGTCGCACCATTTTCTCCCACAGGGCTGCCCCGCCCAGCGTCCCTTTCCTGCAGGGCTGGGGCTTTCCAGCCATTACTCACCGCTTTCCCGGTGTCTGTCCATCTAGGCTCTCGTCCATCTGCGGCTGCTCTGACTTGCCTGGAGCTTTTCATGTATCTTCACGCTGGTTATGTAAGGAGAACTTTACACGTAACCAGGGGGCTCTGCTGTCCCAGGCCTGGGGGGCTGCACCAGCTCCCTAGGGCGCTGGCCGGAGTCCCCAGCGCTCGGACGGGTCCATGCAGTGGGCGCCCAGCCTGCTCGCGCCCCCCATGCACCCCTTTCTGCCTCTGCCTTCCTCCCTCTTCTGGTAATCAGAGAGCAAGGAACGCTAGGCCGAAGGGCGGGGGCGGGCCCCCCACCCCACCCCACCCCACCCCACCCCACCCCACCCCACCCCCGCCTGGACAACGATGCTTCTGGGACCCCGAAGGAGAGACGGAGCGAGGGTCCTGCTGAGAGGCCAGATAGGGGGTGTTGAGGCAAAAGCAGGAGGCTCGCTCGGGTGGGTCCCCCAGAAGCAGGTGCTGAGGCAGTATTCCAGGACAGTTAAAGTGGGAGGTGACCCCAACGCACCAGGAGAAGAGTGGGGGAGGGCAGGAGCCAACACATCCCTGGGAGACCAGGCCACCTGGAGACCGGAGGAAGAGAGGGTGTGGCCAAGGCCCAGGTCACGCTGCAGAAGCCGCGCTACAGAGAGGTGCAAAAGCATCTCAGACGCAGCTGGCGGTGAGGGAAAAACGCCTCCGCTTCCCCCAGGCTCAGCCTCTGGGCTCCCAGTAGAGCACGTCGCTGGCCACACCGGGCCGCAAGGGCAGCAGGGCCTGGGACCCCCAGCCTCTGGGGTCCGGTCTGCCCCAGGAGCCGGGCTTGGCGAGGGGGTCTGGGGGCTCACGGGCCCAGCATCTCACATGCCCTGAGAGGCTGGGAAGGGAGGCGTCGGACGGGAGACCGCGGTCAAGGCCGCAGACGCCACAGAGCCGCGAGTGCCTGGGCACGTGGGACAGTGAGGCTCCCTTTTCTGCAGGGGGCGGGGGCGGCCTGGCGGCGGCTTCCCCCCGGGGAGGCCCCGCTCTTCCAGAGCCGTGCCCTGGTTTCCCTCGCCAGCGTCTCCGGAAGCCAGGGCTCTCCGCTTCCTGAAGACTCCAAAGGCCTCGCTCGTTTGTATTCCCAAATAGGAAGTCTCTGCAGCCCTCCGGCCAAGTATGTGGGGCACTGACTTCATTTCGCGCAGAGACTAGCCGGCAGGAAGGTCATGACCTAAGTGGACGATGAGCTGATAAGAAGCCGGAGGGGAAAGGCATCCGGGCCTCTTCCCGGGACCCAGCAGGGAAGGGGCACGTGAGGGGGACGGCCTGAGCTGCGGGGGCCTGTCCTCCGGGCTCCTGAACACGGACAGAAAACAGCCCCTCCCCCAGATATTCCCACTTAAAAATCCTACGGTTCAACCTAATATTCCCACGATGAGGAAACTGCCCTAAAAAGAACAGTTTTCGGCACGTACACATGGTCACCATTTGTCGAAACGTGGCATCCCTCCATGTGCTGGAAGACATTGGATCTGATTGCTGCCCGGTGCTGACGTTGAGACTAAGCGGCTATTAACTTCACGTCTATGCTCTGAGGGGTTGCCAGCGTCGGGCCCTGCGGGGCAGAACCATCTCCCTGACGTCGTGGCCGCTGTCCCTCCCTCTGAACCGCCACTTACTGTGCGGGAACGGCCCCGAGTGTCCCCCGCGGGTCTGAGGGGGGAGGGAGGGGGTCCCTGCCCTCAGACAGAGCCAGGCAGGCTTGTCCACACAGAACAACCCTGTCTGTGGTTTTTATTATTATCTCTGCAGCCCCACCTCCTCAGTTTCCCCTCCTAACCTGGAGCCTGGAAATCAACAGCACCGCGGGTTCCCAGGACATCAGCCTCATCAGGGCCTTTTCCTCCCAGCACCAAGGACCTCACTTGGCCCTTGGGACGGCGGCAGTGATAATGGGCCGGAGCTCTGGGCCCAGAGCGCTGCCGAATCACGTGGTTGCTCAGGAAATGCACGCGGGCTGGGGAGACAAACAGGCCCTCCGCCAGGGGCTTCCTGGAGGAGGGGCAGCTAAGAGACGGGGGACATCATGGTGGCGGGAGTGAGCCATGGGGCTGGGGGCGGGGCCAGGAGGGAGCAGGGCGCCAGGCTGGGAGGTTCTCGAGCGTCGCCCGTCATTGCCCACGACGGCCTTGTGAGGCCAGCGGGAAACTGAACTCGGGAGGGGCGGGCGCTTGACCCCGACGGTGGCCTAGGAAGGGCCAAACCAGGAGCCCCCCTCACCTGGGGCTCCACCGCCATGGCCTCTCCCCAGGAGCAGCAGGAAAGCCTGGCTCAAGGAGTCCAGCTTGTCCAAGGCCACACAGTGTTCCGCGGGGGCCAGGCCTGAGTGCAGCCCCTCTGGCTCCCCTGAGATCCAGCTGCCCGGGGAGGACGGAGGAGAGGCAGCGGCTCCCGGGTCCGGACAGCGGGGACATGGGTATCGAGGGGACACGGGTATCGAGGGGACACAGGTATCAAGGGGACAGAGCTTGGCCGTGGCCACCGTCCCGGGTGGAGATTCCACACGTGAGCAAGTGAAGGTGGGGCGGGGGGACGAGGCGGCGGGAGAGAGGACAGAGGCCCCGGGGCACGGGGAGGGGACCGCGGCGTCCAGGTGAGGGTCAGAGAGGCTCCTGGCCTGGGTGGGGAAGGGGGACCTGAGTTCGCCAGCCAGGACAGGCCAGTGACCCTGAGTGGAGAGACAGACCCGTCACTGTCATCACCTGTCCCTGGTGATGGCCCTGTGACCACGTCAGCTTCTGCTGTCACTCCCATTTCCCAGATGAGGGGACCCACTGGCCCGGGGTCACACGACCAGGGCCTTTCCCTCTGTTAACCAAAACTGCAGCAATGGAGACCCGATTGACATAAAAAGCGTGTTTGAGGCTTTGTTAGGACTGCAGCCCGGGAGACACAGATTCAAGAAACGCCTGAATTGTGCTCTGCAGTACTACAGGACGGGGGAGGCTTGGAAAGGAGAAAACCGAAGGCTACAGCTAGTTACGCGAGTTGTTTATCAAGAATTACAACTGGGGCTTCCATGGTGGCGCAGTGGTTGAGAGTCCGCCTGCCGATGCAGGGGACACGGGTTCGTGCCCCGATCCCGGAAGATCCCACATGCCGCGGAGCGGCTGGGCCCGCGAGCCATGGCCGCGGAGCCTGTGTGTCCGGAGCCTGTGCTCCGCAACGGGAGAGGCCACAGCAGTGAGAGGCCCGCGTACAGCAAAAAAAAAAAAAAAAAAAAAAAGAATTACAACTGGATGTAAGTCAACTATACTTCAATAAAAAAGTAAAAAAAACAAATAATAATTGGAGCTGGTAAGAAGTGAGGTGCTTGTTAAATGAGGCTTGGTTGGGGTCTGAAATGGTTGCGTAGTCACAAGGGGAGACCTTGCGATCCCAAGGTTGCAGCTGGCAGCTGCCATTCTGAGTACGGCTGCGGGTGCCTTGGGTCTGCTGCAGTTCACAGAAAGTTCCAGTTCTCGGTGGGGCAGGGACGTGTCTGACACCAGATCCTCAATGGCCTCCGAAGGACATTAGTCACACACTTAGCCCTGTGGGCCCGGGGCCCTGGCTGAGCTCAAAGACCCACAGGGGGTTCAAGTCACTCTCAACATCCTCTGGCCCCAAAGATCCCTTCCCCTCCCTCAGCCACCAGGTAGAGCAGGCGACCTGGCCCCGGGCCCGTGCCGGCCACCTGCCATCCGTGTGGGCTGTGGCTGGCCTGTCACCTGCAGGGCCCAGGGCCCTGAGCTAGTGGGGAGGGCAGACCCAGACATCAGCAGTCATCGGGCAGCCACGTGTGAATGTGCAGGGCCAGCGTGCGACCTCGTGGGTCAGTGTCTCCGGGCTCAGGCCTGCCACTGTCCCAGGCCGGATTATAGGAGGGTGACACAGCTTCCAAGGAGAGAAAGCCCAGCTCTCTGCTGGAGGTGCCCACACCCAGGCTCTCTGCCGCAGACACGAGGGTGGAGGCCGCCCTGTGTCCCCGGGGCACCCTGGGCTTCCCGGGGCCAGCCTCCACCCTGGGCGGCTGTCAGGGCTGCCGAGTGTGGCCAGCTCCACGCTGAGGGCATAGACTAGGGGATTCTGAACGAATCCCACCACCCCTCTGCTCTCCCAGGCGCCAGCCTCCTGGCCCTGCGTGGTGTCACCTCCCCGTGGAGCTGCCAGATCATTCCCCGCAGCAGATCGGGACCCCGAGTTGGCAAAGGCTCAGGACGGGGGCGCAGTGCCCAGGGAGGGGGTGTCTCCCCTGAGTGCAGGCAGAGGCGTGGGGGGGTCCTGCATCGCTGCGGACCCATCAGTGCGGGAGGGCGATGAGGCTGTGGTCCCCAAGGACCCGGCGTGAGGCAGGTGGGGGCATGGCACCTTCCTCCTGTAGTGTCCACGTCCCCGTGTGTCACCTGGCCGGTTCACTGTATCTTTAAACCACCCGGCAGCCCTTCATGACGGGTCCAGCGGGCCACCAGACTCTGTCCCACACCTCCGCTCCCCTTTCTCCCTCTGTCAGCCCGAGCGTCCCCACCTGGCCGCCCTCTCGCACCTATAGGTTGTCAAGTGACCCACATGGCCCACTTTCTCCCCTTTGCACCAAAGCCAGTGTGCATGGATTCTTCCGGCTGCAACTGAGAATCTGAACAAATTCAGTGTGTGCTGGGCTAGGGGTGCGTTTTCAACCCACATGTCGTGGCTTCAGTCCTGGTCTCTGCTTCTCTGCCCCCCTCTGCCCCGCTTTGGGAGATCCTTGTGCACGTGTTGTCCACCCGCTGCACCTCTCAGCTCCTCCTGTGTGTGTGTGTGTGTGTGTGTGTGTGTGTGAGCTCACGCATGTGATTAAACCATCACCTCTTTCCTCCCTGTTTTTTTGTCTGTTTTCTGGGGTTTTTTGTTTTTTGTTTTTTTCAGTACGCGGGCCTCTCACTGTCGTGGCCTCTCCCGTTGCGGAGCACAGGCTCCAGACGCGCAGGCTCAGCGGCCGTGGCTCACGGGCCCAGCCGCTCCATGGCATGTGGGATCTTCCCGGACCGGGGCACGAACCCGTGTCCCCTGCATCGGCAGGCGGACTCTCAACCACTGCACCACCAGGGAAGCCCTTTCCTCCCTGTTTTGCCTTCTGGCAGCTTCCTCAGTCTGTCTTCCACTTTGCTCACCCTCTTTTCAACAGGTTCTCAGTCCTCTCCCATCTTCGGAGTTTTTTGTCTCCGTGACTATATTTTCCGTTTCCAAGACTTTTGCCATTTCCTTACCCAGCTGGTCTTGCTCTGTATCTGCCAGTTGGCCTTCCTGGTTCCTTTGAATGGATGTCATTGCTTCATTTATTTCTCTGAGCACCGTAGATTGTTCAAGAGCTTTTATCAGACACTTAACTCCATCTGGGATGAAGGCGTGTTCTCAGAATGGATTTGGTTGGCTCTTCCTTTTTGTTCTTTTTTTTTTAATGAGGTAAAATCCACATAACATAATATTAACCATTTTGAAACAAACAATTCAGAGACATTTAATGTATTCTCAGAGTTATGCAATCATGACTGTCTCTTAACATAGAAAAAGAAATCTTCTTTTAGATTTTAGATTTTTAGGGTTTTAGATTTGTGTTTGCAGACTTATTTTGAATAGTTGTTTGCTGTTGTTTTGTTGTTAGGGTTTCTGCTTTTGCTTTGTTTTTGGACCCTCCCTGTCTAGAAGGTGTGCGGCCACCTCCAGCGTCTGTCCAGCCCCAGGGCTTGCAACGGGCTTTGAGCTGCTGACCTGCAGCCATTCTGGCCCTGTTGTGGGCCTGCTGGGACCACACTTGACTGTGCTTCTCCCCCGCCCACCCCAGTGTCCTGCCAGGCTGGAGAGCACAGCATGTTCCCAAACTAGTCACTCACCCTTAGTTTGGGGCCTGGGTCCCGGCAGCTGGGACCCGTCACAGGGGCCGAGTGCAGACCCACCAACCTCCACCCAGAGTCCCCGGACCTCAGCTCTAGCCCTGCTCACAACCCACTGAGATGATCCCACGTCCAGGCTACAGAGACACTAACCGTCTTGTTGAGCCCTGTGGTCCTCCACCACCGACCTGCAGGGCACAGAGGCGTGTGGGATGTGAGCTCAGAGACACATGTCTCCCTGGGGCCTGATTCCTTTCCTTTCCCCCTTTTTTTGAGCGGGTGAAAACAAACCCCTCCAAGTTGGGCATTTGGCAGCAGGGCTGTCCTGAAGGAGGAAAGGTCTCTAGTCTACCTCGGGGGCTCCAAGCAGGGGTGAAGCCCTGAGAAAACCCCCGCACACTGAACCCCCTTCAGACATCAGAGGCAGGACACACGTGCCAACATCCCCAGAGAAGAGACTCGGCATCTGTCGAGGGGTAAGGACTGTCATATCTGATTAAAAGCAGGAGCCAGGGAGGGCGGGAGAGAGAAGGTGGGCCAGGCCACAGGTGGAGAGAAGCTGGGGGGGGGGGGCCAGCCCCAAGGGGCCGCAGGAGAGAGCTCAGGAGCCCCGGCTTGGGTGGTAGGCTGGCTGCGCCCTGCCGCCCTACAGACAACCCTCCCACGCCAGGCAATGGACGTGCCCGTGACCCCTTGTCCCCTGGTTTAGGGAACGTGCTGTCCCTGAACAAGCCCAGGAAGCCCTGTGGGGTCTCTGTGGACGCTTGTTGGGACCACTGATGGGACCCTCCACAGACATCAGTTCTCTCCGGCATCCCCGCAGACCCACTCAGGTACTTTGGGGCGTCCCGGGAAAGAGTTTGGATCAAGATATGGGAAATCGGTTCTCTAAAAGCCAATTAACAAAATGACCTTAATTTACCAGTTTTCTGAAAGTCAATTCCCTAAATGATCCATTTACCAAAACTTCAGGCAGATATTTTAAACCTGGTCTGCGCAGTAGGCCACAGCTGTTTGCCAGCAGAAGTAGGAGCAGAGGTGGATAATTCTGGCCAAATACCTTAGCCAGGGTCAAGGGCACATTCAGAAGAAAAGACAGTCGGTCAAGCTGGACCAATGCATATTGGCAAAAACGGCCACCAGAAAGAGAAACTTTGGGGGACATTCTCAGTTATTCACAAATAGATCACTTGGGTCCATCTGGCTCTGGGCATATGGGTAAGCAGCAAACTGATCTAGTTCTGAAGACACAGTAGCAAGTAGAAGTCAGGGGTGCAGTGGAATCCCAGCTGTTCCACCGCTGCTATAGCTGTGTGACCTCAGGCTAGTCCCTCTCCCTCTCTGTGCATTGGTTTCCCTCTCTGGGTGACTGCAAGGATTAAAAGGGACCACAGAGCCCAGTGAGTGTCTTCGGAGGTCACCACGCTCCAGGTTCCCACTGTGTCTCCGCCATCAGCACTCAGGGCCATCTTTGGGTCCATTCACAAGCTGGCCCCTCAGTGCATCAGGGCTTGTGAGCTCTGCAGACGCTTCCTTGCCAGGCCCTGGGGAAGGGGCAAGCCGAGGGGGCTTCTCCTGGAAACCCCCAGAAGCGCTCTCCTGCTGCTGTGTCGAGACACGGGCGATGTGCCAGCCGCCCATCCCTCCTGACGCCCCAGTTCAGCAGTTTTTTTCTTTCTTTCTTTTTTAATAATTACTTTGTTTATTTTTGGTTGTGCTGGGTCTTCATAGCTGCGTGCGGGCTTTCTCTAGTTGCAGCCAGCGGGGGCTTCTCTTTGTTGCAGTGCACGGGCTTCTCATTGCAGTGGCTTCTCTTGTTGTGGAGCACAGGCTCTAGGCGCACAGGCTTCAGTAGTTGTGGCACGTGGGCTCAGTAGTTGTGGCGCATGGGCTCAGTAGTTGTGGCACACGGGTGTAGTTGTTCTGCGGCATGTGGGATCTTCCCGGACCAGGGCTCGAACCCATGTCCCCTGAATTGGCAGGCGGGTTCTTAACCACTGCACCACCAGGGAAGCCCCAGCAGTCTTTTTCTTTCTTCCTTCCATCCTTCCTTTCCTTTTTTCTCTCTTTCTTTCTCTCTTTCTTTCCCTCTTTCTGTCTTCCTCCCCCGGTCCCTCCTTCCCTTCTCTCTCTTTTAGCAGGTTCTCTGCAGCAGCCTCCCTTTCTCTCACTTCCAGCCCCACTCATGTCACCAGGCTGCCCAATCCCACCCTCAGCCACATCCGTGCTCCCAAACCCATCCGAGCCCTCCTAGCATTTAGTCTGAAAATCTATACAGATGTGAACTGGAAGAGGATTCAGAGGCACTTAATCCTCCCTGCTTCCCCCCACCCCCCACCCCCCCAGACCAGCGCCCTCCCCTGGGGCCTCTTCTGGGCTGGGGTCAACCCGCCAATGCTCAATCCCACTGTAGTGACAGCCACTCCAGACTTCCCTCCAGAGGCACGGTGCTGGGGGACAAGGGCCTCTCAGCAGTCACTGCGAGGCCAGCCAGTCATCGGGCGACCTCATACCCTGCACCTCACCTGCCCTTCCTGGGGGTGTGATCGGCCCCACCTTGCGCCCCTGAGCTGGTCCTGGGCACCTTGGTGCAGCCGAGCTGCTGGAGCTTTCACCGCCTGCGGGCACAACCTTTAAACGGCGTCTCCACGATTTTGACGTCATCGTTCGAGCTCTGTTCATCGTGGTCCCGATCAGCAAGTCCTCGAGTGTCGTCGGCGTGTTTGCCTCGGCGGGGCTGCTGGCCTGTGACTTTCCGACGTCTGCTCTGAGCTCCGGCGTGAGTCTCGCCTCCCTTCTTCATTGGATCCCCCAGCTGGTGCTGCCCTCCTGGCTCTGCGCCGCGATCCACGCGCGCCCCGGCCCCTGTGTGGGCAGGAAGGGACTCAGATCCTGGGAGAAAAGCTCCGTTCCGAAGTCCCGCTCAGCCTTTGAGTCCCACAGGCCAACTGGGAGCTGGTGCCGTTCATCAGAACCTAGCCGCCCAGCAGCCACAGCCAGGGTGTCACCAGCAGCCACACGCGGCCGCCAGCAAACCCCAGCTGCCCGGCTGACCTTCCGTGTCTGTGTGGCTGGCCCTACCTCCCCCGCCTGGTACACACGGTGGGCGTTCCCGCCTCTGCTGCCGGCCCTTCCGTCCCCACCTCAGGATGCCCAGCTCCAGCTGCCTCTTCTCTGAAGCTAGTGTCACAGCAGGTGATGCCAACCCTGCACCAGGTGCACCCCGAGCCCGGCACCGTTCCCAACTCCTACCTCTTCTCTCTTCGCCCTGCTCCCAGCCTATCTGGCCTGAAAGCCCACCCTCACCTCGCAGAGTCAGCCAGCACCAGGCCAGCCCAGGGGCTGTCACAGAGGCTGTGCGCTTCCTAGAGCTGCAGGGACGCTAGGAGAGTCACACGCCGATTCACTCAGCAGGCGGGAGAGGGGAGAGCGAGCGAGGTGACAGGATGGGCCGGACACCTGCCCGGCAGCCTCCGGGGCCACAACGCCCTTCCTGCACCTGCTGGGAGCAGACGTGAGCCCCCACCTGGGTGAGCAGCGCCCGGCACGTGGGAGGGGCCCCTGCGTGGTCCCGCTGTTGTGGACACAGTGACTCAGCCGGGTGTCCCGGGACCTCGCGGTCCAGCGGGAATGCAGGGGACGCTGAGAGTTGGGGGACAAGAGCCTCTGGGAGGGACCCCTCACAAGCCCTGTGCTCAGACAGCACGACTGCACTAGGCACTCAGGCTCTGGGCCCCCGAGGCGCCTGCTGGTCCAGGGCAGGGGGGCGCCCCTCCCTTGCCGGGCAGCGTCTGCCCTGTCTCCGAGCTTCCACGTGGGCAGGTGGGTCCTGCACACCCGCCACCTGCCCTGGGGCCTTTTCCTGATTCAAGCCCCCATGGCTGCACTTCCGCCGGGCCTCACCTGTCGTGGGTGGGGGGGGGGGGGAAGATGAATGGCTGGGCCTGAGGCCCAGAGCCCCCAGGCCTCACTGCGTCCCCGCCTTGGGGCTTTTACACGGAGAAAGGCCCTGACCTTTCTCCTCGCTGCTGGCGGAATGTGGCAGGGGCGTGTCCACCCCGCAGCGTCTCTCCAGTGCCCAGAGAGCCCTGGGCCAAGGTGGGGCCGAGCAGAGGCGGTCCCGCGGGCGGTCCCTGTGTCTCCCCAACATCAAACACGCAGCAGAGTTTAACCAGCTGCGCAGCGAGCCCTCAGACTTCACTCACTCATCGTGTACCCGTCCAGCCAGCCCTCCTCCGTCACCCCGTCTTCCTTTGATGCATTTCAGAGTGTGTCACGGCTGTGTTCTTTAAGAGAAAAACCCAAAATCTAACGTCTGTCTAGGAGGGAGGCTGGTGAGTAAACTACAGCGTAATCCGGATAAGGGGATGTTGTGCCACCTAAAAGGAGAGACATTCCCAAGAGAGATAACGGGTGAGTGAAGACCAGCTCAGAGCAGGGAGCAGACCGCCCCCACTGTGCACCACGTCCATGTCCCCAGGCAGCAGCTGGTACTCCCCGGAGCCAGCCCTCACCCAGCAGGTCAGCGTCCTCAGAGAAATGACCCAACTTCCTGTCCTTCGTCTTTGGAGGGCCGATGCTCAGGGGTGCCCGGCAGGACTGAGCCCCGACGCCCCAGGGAGCTCCTGCACGTGGACCGGCAGCGCCCGGCACGCGACCCTTCCTCACCTGCCCTCTCGTGCCTCCTGGGGGCCCTATCAAGTGACCCACCTACCCCCACGTCTGCCTCAGGGGACCCCCAACTAAGACACGTCTCATAAAATACAGCGACAGGCATGGAAGACCCCCAGGCCCATGGTGACAATGACAGCCTCAGGGGTCCCCAGGGTGGGAAGCTCACCGCTCACTCTTCCTTCTATTCGTTCTGCTCCGTTTGAATCCTATGTCCTGGGCATGTCTAATCTACCCCAAAAGCACACTGTTAATAACAGTCAGAGACTCCTTCGGTGTTTACCCGAGGGAAATGAAAACACATGTCCACCGGAAGACCTGTGCACAAATGTTCACAAATGTTCAGCAGCTTGACTCCTAACAGCCAGGAAGTAGTAACGACCCGAACGCCACCAACAGGTGAGAGGGACCAAGGTGTGGTCCATGCACACAACAGAGTGTCACTCAACCTTGAGAAGGAGTGAAGTGCTACCCCACTGCCCCCGGGTGACATCAGAAACATGCTGAGTGACCGAAGCCAGAAAAGGACACATGCTGGATGTTCCCAGTTACAGGAAATGTCCAGGTGACAAACCAACAGACAGGAAGCAGACCTGTGGTTGCCCAGAGCTGTGTGGGAACAGGGATTAGCTGCAAAGGGGCACAAGGGATCTTTTGGAGTGATGAAAATATTCTAAAAGTGAGTTATGGTGATGGCTGTACAACCTGGGAAATTTACTAAAAATCACCAATTAAGTACATTTAAAACAGGTGAATTTTTTATGTTTCTTTTTTTATTGAGGTATAGGTGATGCCCAATATTATATAAGCTACAGGTGTACAATACAGTGATTCACAATTTTTAAAGGTTTTACTCCATTTATAGTTATTATAAAATATTTGCTATATTCCCTGTGTTGTAGAAGGTATCCTTGTAGCTTATTTCATACCTAGTAGTTTGTACCTCTCACTCCCCTACCCCTATATTGCCCCTCCCCCTTCCCTCCCCCACCCCCACTGCTAACCGCTAGTCTATGAGTCTGCTTCTCTTTTGTTTTATTCACTAGTTTGTTGTATTTTTTAGATTCCACATGTAAGTGATATCATACAGTATTTGTCTTTCTCTGTCTGACTTATTTTACTTAGCATAATGCCCTGCAAGTCTACCCATGTTGCTGCAAATGGCAGAATTTCATTCTTTTTTATGGCTAGTATTCCATTATATATATACACCACATCTTCTTTATCCATTCGTCTGTCGATGGACACTTACATTGCTTCCATGTCTTGGCTATTGTGAATAGTGCTGCTATGAACACTGGGGTGCATGTGTCTTGTCTAACTAGTGTTTTGTTTGTTTGTTTGTTTGTTTGCGGTACGCGGGCCTCTCACTGTTGTGGCCTCTCCCGTTGCGGAGCACAGGCTCCAGACACGCAAGCTCAGCGGCTATGGCTCACGGGCCCAGCCACTCCGCGGCATGTGGGATCTTCCCAGACCGGGGCACGAACCCGTGTCCCCTGCATCAGCAGGCGGACTCTCAACCACTGCGCCACCAGGGAAGCCCTAACTAGTGTTTTTTAAAACAGGTGAATTTTAATTCAGGTGGTGGTGCCACCCATGGGCGCCCACCTGCTCCCTGGGGCAGCAGAGGGAGGCGGCAGTGGGGCCTGTGCGGGGAGCCCTGGGGGCCACGCTAGTCCCCGAACACCTGAAGGCAGCTGCCTGGGTCATCAGCTTCCCGCCGACACCTGGGATGTGGCCTCATGGCCACAGCAAACTCCTACCTCGATGTTATTTCTCTAACTCAAACAAGAAAAACTTAAACAAACAACAAGAGGCAGCCTAGCGGGAGCCACACACGGTGTCCTGGCCGCAGTGGGGACGTTCTGTCTGGAGCCCCGCAGCTCTCTGTTTGTGCAGGGAAGCGGAGTGACGGCCGCGCCCGCAGCTGGCATCTTGGCCCTGCAGGCGCCCTGCGGTCACCCTCCCTCAGATGGGCTGTGACCTCAGCAGCACATCTGCGGAGACGGGTGGGAGGCCCAGCTGCATCCTGAAGGCTCCCCAAGCCGCTCAGAGCTGCAAAGGTCTCCTGCGCACTCCCTGGGGAGGAGCCAGCACCCAGGAAGAGCGCGTCCCCCCCGTCCCAGCCCCTTCTCAAGTTCTGGCCTCTGCCTGCCAGCCCCTCCCCCCACCCCCCATCGCCCTCCTCAACTGTGAGCAAGGCCAGCCCTGGGGCAGACAGCCCCGAACACACAGAAGAATGAAGAGGGTGACGACGGGTCCCAAAAGCGCCCGGAGGAAACGTGAAGCAGGAGTTCCTGAGCGGCACCCCTTTAGCTTCTTAAGGTTATTTATCAAACTTAATATAAAAATAAAAGGAACTTTGAAACGCAATTTTTTTTAGCCATTTAAGCCTTGATTCTAAGCAGAAGCAAATTCCCTCAAACCATTAATACTGTAGTTACTGACTTCGTAGGGATGATTCTTCTGAACACTTTAAACTTCTTGCACGGCACAAATATAATCATCGCCAAAATTATGGCTACAGTTGCACAAAATAAGTTCTAAAACATACATGTTCACTTTTATTTTTTTATTTATTTCCATACTTGTTTTTAAACCCTCCTAGCTTATACCTCTGCTTGTTTTAAAGTCTTCCTGGAGCATGATATTAGGTTGATATGTCCTGGGGTTGCAGAAGTCCTATAAGACCCAAAAGGAAAGCATTACCTTCTCAACCGACGGTGATCATGCGATGAACCATCCACCCGTTGATTGATTTTTTTTTTGACATTTTATTAGGAAATTGTCAAACATATACCAACATAGAGAGAAGAGCGTAATAAACATCCAGTGCCCATCACACCCACAGCCATTGTCAACACTGACCAATGACCAATGGCCTCTGTCTACACCTGCCTGTCACGTGCAAAGGTCCTGAGGCAGAAGTGGATCCATGTGCTCCAGGCTCTGCCATCAAAGTGCAGCTGGAGAGAGGAGTTGGCAGCCCCAGGTGGCTTCTACAGAGCTCAGATCCCTGACGGCCTGAGTGAGTGCAATTAGAGCACCCCTAAGATGGTGCTTTGGGTGTCTTACAAGCCACCAGAAGGCCCTGAGCCAGCCCAGATCTGCTTTACATTATCAAAAGGTCACTCAGAGTTTAAAGGTAAAGCAAGGGGAGGAGGCCAGAATGACCCATGGAATATGGGTTAGGTCAGACGCAGGAGTATAAACTCATATTTGGCTTATGAAGATACAGATGCTGACCCAGAGAAATGTTTACAGGTATGTGTCTGTACACGGGTCAGTGTTCTGTTGCTCCGTCAGCCTAGGGGGCCAAGAAGCAATGACACCAGCAGCAGTCAGCAGGTTTCTCAGAAGAATCCACAGTGAAAGGAACCAGGGCTCCTGGAGAAACAGCAGGAAATACACGAGATGAGCCTGGAGCATGTGTGGTGTCAGAAAGTAGGAAGATGTTAAAAACAAACAAAACAAAATCCCACCCTGATCAATGTATCAGTATCATCACAAATGGACCACAGTGATGTGCCATATTAATAACAGGTAATAGCAGGGAAAACTAGGCACAAGGCAGATGGGAACCCTTGACACTATCTTCACAGTTTTCCTGTAAATCTAAAATTTAAAGTCTGTTTAAAACAAATGGTGGTTCTGACCACTCTGGGCGTCAGGGTGGAAACAGGGAGGGAGCCGGGGGGAGGGGGAGGGGGGGCTTTCACGGCCAGAGAAGCCTCAGCGCCACCATCAGGATCTTCCTCTGGGGGGGGTGCGGCCTTGGTCCCATCCTCCTGCTGCCACCCCTTGGATGTCCTGAACCAGACAGACGGGTCACCGGGGAGGTGGTAGACGGCAGGCCCCTCCGGGCTGTTGCAGGTCCCCTGCACAGGGGAGGGGCCATCACGGGGCAGCTTCTGCGTCCTGGGCTGTCTTGGGGAGGTGGGTGGCATCTGCTGCCTGCTGATGTCATGCAATTTGCAGTGCAGGGGCGGGAGGTGACCTGGGGCAGGAGCCCTTGTCGGCGGCAGGTCGGCGGTCCAGGTTAAAGCTGTATGCCGGTCACGCTCGGGTCAGGCCCCTTGGTGCTTTATCTTTTATTTATTCTCAGTGCTGCAACCCAACTTTTGGGTCTCACAGAGAAAAACAAAAACAAAGCAGTCAGGCTCTTCCCTGGCCCCCCTGCAGCCAGGGCTGTGTGTGCACCTGCAGCCTTCCCACCTCGGCATTCAGTGACTTCTGTTGTGGTCTTTACACCAAGGAAACTGGTAAAGGCTGCTGACCTGCTAAATGCCCAGGTCTGCTGTGCCTTTCTGGACTCTATCAAACATGATTCTAGTTGCCAAGAGTGTGGCTGAATGTTTGTGTCCCTAAGGAAAAATTCCGAAGGACCCTGCGATACTGTGATTTATAATAAGAACATATGTTTGGTCTTCATCCTGTTCCTGGCACAGAGATCTCAGATCCCTTGGGATTTCATAAGTGCTATTATTCATAACAAGTCCCTCTCAGCCACACCTGAGTTTATGTTAATAACGTGATTTCTGGAAAGCCCCTGGATAACCACTGGGTGGGGGCTTGTTGCCAGGGGATCCGATCTCCTTGAGATTAAGGTTGCAATTTCCCCTCTGAGGAGGGGAGGGGGATGGAGATGGAGTTCGATCACCAATGGCCGATGATTTAACCAGTCGTGGCTATGTAACTGACCTGCCATAAACCCCCAAAAGGATGGGGTTCAGAGAGCTTCGAGCGTGGAACAAGTGGGCGTCCTGGGGGGCAGGGAAGCCCCGGCCCCTTCCAGGGGCCCCAGCTTGTCTCCCACCTGGCTGTTCCCGAGTTGTATTTTACAATTAATTGGTAGTAGTATGGAAAGCACTTTCCTGAGTTCTGTGAGCCATCCTAGCAGATTATTGTACCCGGGGTGGTCACAGGAACCTCTGATCTGCAACCACATGGGACAGAAGTGAGCGACCTGGGGACCGTGGCCAGCTCTGAAGTGGGTGTGGTCCCATGGGTGAGCCCCCAGCCTGTGGGGTCTGTGCTGACTCTGGTAGTTGGTGTCCGCGTTGAATTGCCCTGTGGACACCCCGCTGGTGTCTCCAGAGCCTTGGAGCGTCGCTTCCTGGAGGGAAACCCCTGCAGGTGCCAGCCCTGCGGGGAGCGGAGGACTGGAAGCCCAGCTTTTCCCGTTGGGTCCCTTACACTTCCTCTGCAGACCCCAGTCCCTGCCCTGTGCGGGGTAGGGGTGGGAGGGGAGCCCGGGGGGCCTTCCTGCCAGGTGCTGCCTGAGAGTAGGCCCAGGGCCACAGGGCCCCAGGCCGTCCTGGTCACAGCAGGAAAGGCCAGGAGGAGGCAACCCAGGGGCTCAGGGGTCACAAGGCCAGGCTGCGAGGCCAGTCTCACCCAGAGGACATTCCTCCTGTCCTGGGCCCCCCTCTTCTCCAGAGCCAGACCCCCATCTTCCCAGTGACCCCAGCCGTGGACGCCCTGTCCAGTACCCACGATGGGGACCCGGGGACCTAGAGTGTTTCTCAGGGCAGAGCTCCACCTTCTTAGGAGCAGGTGGGGATGGGGCCGCGGTCCTCGTGGAGGCCCTGGGGAGGGGACAGGGAGGAGACGGGGTGGGCCTGGGGAGCAGAGGGAGAGCGTGTAGGAATCCTGGCTGTGCCCGGGGCTCTGCAGCGCCGGATGGCAGGGGTGGGAACCGTCCCCAGGGAGCCCTTGGGCAGAGCCAGTTCGGAGCGCGCTCTCCCAGGCCACCGGGCGGATGGTAGGGTTGCAGTCCCCACTCAGGCAGAGGGCTCAGTGAGCTGCCAGCTGGGGGTCAGAGCCCCCAGTGCACGTGCCACGGGCTCCCCCTTTGCAGGCTCCCCCGAGCCCTCCTCCGAGTGATGGCTGCCCCCGGCACCTGCGCGCTCTCGGGACCCCCCCCACCCCGCCCCGACCAGGGCCATCGGCGATGAGGGAGGGCAAGAGCATCTATCTGTTCCAAGACCTCAGCTAAAGCAGATCTCCGTCCTGGGCTCCCTCCTGGGGAGAAATGAACCAGGAGGAGGGCCGGACAGAGGGGCCTCGCAGGCAGGCTGACGCAACCCCGGCGCAGGGCAGGACCAGGCCCATCCTGGGCTTCCGTCCGAGGCCAGCATTTTCTCTGCAGGACAAGCGGGAAGAGCCTTCCACTAACTCTTCAAAGCTGATGACGCTGCTCTGGTTGGTTTGGCTACTGATCCGGACACACCTTGGAAAGCACCACTGCGTCCATCTCACGGCTGCAGCTCGGCCCCCATCTCTCTCCTGGGTCGGGGGTCCGTCAGGAGTGGTGCCGCTCTGGGTGCCAGGGCCCCCTTGCCCCAGAGAAAGCCCCACGCCAGCCAGTCCCACATGTACACGTCAACTCATGTGCACACAGATGCAAACACACCACTTGCATCACATGCATGTGCACACATGTGAACTCACACACACAGAAAGCAGCCCCCCAGCTGTTCACCCGCCGTCCCCACCCCAGTGAGACCCCAGGCCCTCCCAGCCGTGTGTCAGGACAGCCCGGCCTGCCCAGGCTCTGCAGGGTGGCCTTTGGATACTGAGGCCACCCCGTCCCCACCCGGAGTCCGGGCTCCAGCCCAGTGGCTATGGAGAGCAGGGTGACAAACAGATGGGGGCTCAGCCATGCCCCCCCAGGACGACAGGTCCTCTGTATTGTCTTGGTGTTTCTGAGCGGCTGCCAGGCCAGGCTGGCAACCCCGTGGGCAGGGTCAGCCTGAGCCCTTCCTCGTCTGGCTGGGGCTTCTGGAAAGAGGGCCCTTCTCACGCTGAGGGTCAGGACAACCAGCGTGTGTGGTGAGAAGGTGGGGGCAGCAGGGCCAGGCCTGGGGGCTCCCTCCACGCTCCCCCCAAAGCCACTGTCCCAGACATGATGCTGACCTCACAGGCTGGCCAGAGGGTGACAGGCGGGGGGACGGCACCTCAGAAACACAGAGGAGGAATATTATTCAGGCATAAAAAAGGACATTCTGACGCCTACCACAGCATGGATGAATTTTAGAGATGTTATGTTCAGTGAAATAAGCCAGACACAAAAGGACAAATACTGTGTGATGCACATGTCGCTAGAGGGTCCATCTGCCCCCCCGCCTGGTCTGTGCCCACCGTCAGCTGGCTCCCTGGCTTTAAGCTGTGGATACTCTGAGCCGGAGAGGCAGCTTCCTAGGCCCTGAGTCCCCATCACCACTCCCGGGGCGGGTGGCCAGGGGCCCCATCAGCCCCAGGAATCTCAGAATCGTGCAGAGACTCCCAGACAAGGGCAGCCAGGGCCAGGAGAGAGGCCTCCCAGGGGCCACCGTTGCTGCAGGCCGGGCCCCAGGAGCAGCCCAGCTCGTGATCCCCAGCTCCAGGACACAGGAGAGCCAGCGGGGGCCCCAGTCCCAACACTCCCATGCTCCCTGGGGGGTGGGGGCCGGAGCAGGGACCTCCCAGGAGCGGCTGCAGTCCCACTGGCACCCACACTCGCAGACTAGGATCTGAGGACGGGGTGGGAAGTCACCTTCCAGGCCGTTGGGTTCAAGGCTTTATGGGTGGTTTTACATCTGCTATCACAGTAACAAATGACACGGAGAGTGTACACTGCGCCTTGAGATACCGGCTCACGAGAATATAACACAGATGTAATTTAAGGCGAAAACATAAGTTGCCAGGGTGTGCCAACGTCTTGTGTGGGTGATCAAAAGAGTTTGGTGGCTTCTCGGCTGGAAGGCAAGTCTCTCTGAGAGGCAGCGTGGGGGCTGGGCTACGACCCTAGTATTTTTAGCTCCAGCTGGGGTAGTGGGCAGGACAGAAGGCCCTTCCTCAAAAAGGACTCAGGAAGGGACTTGGGACAAATGGCCAGCCGCCCACAGAGGTCCTGGGAGGCTCG
This sequence comes from Mesoplodon densirostris, assembly GCF_025265405.1. Taxonomy (NCBI): domain Eukaryota; kingdom Metazoa; phylum Chordata; class Mammalia; order Artiodactyla; family Ziphiidae; genus Mesoplodon; species Mesoplodon densirostris. The sequence goes on along the minus strand of NC_082665.1, from coordinate 2,669,649 downwards.
GCCCGGCGGGGAGTCTGGAGAAGGCTGCCTCGTGAACACTTTGTGGCCGTGCGCCCCCACCCTGAGGTGAGGCCACCCCGAGGGCAGCTCCAGACACGCCAGGTGCGGGGAGGGCGAGGCAAGACCAGTCTCATGGGGGAGGGTGGACAGATGCCACCGGCCAGGACTGACGCAAGGGGAGCCTGCCTCCTCACCAGACAGTGACCTCCTGTCCCGCCCACTGAGCCGCAGGAATGTACTGGGGGTGGCGCAAGCGGCCTGCGGAGCCCGGAGCCTGGAGTGGGGCCTCCTGCCCTCCCCGCCTCCGCGGCCTCCCCAGGCTCTGACGGGCCGTCGGGGCCCCTGGAGACCCAGACACTCTCTGGGGTCTGCGCCACGGCAGAGGCCGCCGCGACGAGGGTGGGGAAGCATCCACGGCCTCCTGGCTTTTCTGAGTTTTCAAGGAAGGCAACCATTTAAGAGTAATGCCATTTGACCCCAGATTAATTACTTTCCCCAAAACTGGTTCTCGGTAGCTGTCAGGCCGGGGCCGGCTGTGGGCTTGTCCAGAACAGGTGTCTGGTTCGTGCCAAAATCAGCTTCATGACGCCACCCCCCAGCTCTGCCCGACCATGACGTCCCGACGACACATGCCACACACCGCTGACTAAATCCCACACACCACATACACACACACACACCACCTACTACCTACCGCACACCACACACTACACTACACACACACACTCATCCTGCCCCACACACCCTCCTGAACACCAGGCCCATCTGTCCTGGCCCCGCCCAGGACCCCCAGCCCCAGGTCCCCAGCAGTGGCTGACCGCGTGCAGCGGCCCCCGCCCCCATGTGTGGTGACGGCGGGGGGCTGGGTCGGGGACGTGACTTTCCTCTGAACAGGCTCCTGCAGCAGCAGAATCTCCCAACACCTTCTCCAAGACCCTGGGAGCTGTGAGCCTGGCTGGGCCTGGCGGGGTGGTCAGCGTGAGCCCCGTGCCCCGAGGGCTGCAGGACGCTGGGCTCTGTGCAGGAGGTGGACAGGCTGGAAGCCCTCAGGCTGCTCCAGGGACCCCACCCAGGGCCTCGCCCAGCCCCGCAGCCTAGACGTCCATGTCCCCCAGCCCACGGCACCACGAGGCCTACCTCCAAGGGCGGGCAGAGAGCCAGCCCCGCCCTGCCCTCGGGGGGAGCGGCAGTGGGGACCCGAGAGGCCTGCCCCCCTCGGCCGGGCACCACTTGGGACAGGGCTTCAGAGGGCCACCTGGCTGTCTCTACAAAACCGACAGCCGGCATTGTCAGCTGGGTGTAGGAGGGAGGTCACCAGCGAGAGGCACACAGGAGGACGCCCGACACTGACGCCTTGGCCATCAAAGAGCGGGTGGGGGAGGCCCCTCAGTGGACACGCGCCACCGGTGCCCTCGGTGGGCGAGGAGGCCCAGAGGAGCCGCGGCAGGTGGAGGGAGAGAGCCCTAGGCGACAGGGCCGACAGCGGGTCAGCATAAGCATACTTCAAGGGAGAGCAGAAGAGCTGGTTAAATAACCACATACGCATAAAAGCAACTCGACAGAGAGCAGATGCTCTTTCCTGGTGCAGACGTGGAAGCTGCTATCATCTTCACAGGGCTTTTCCGACTTCTCCAACATCGCAAAATAAAAAAAATAAGAAGAGGTGGGGGAGGAGGAGGTTGGGAGTAAACAGCAGGTGCTGGGAGCCCACAAAGGGCAGGAGCTACAGCCACGCCAGGAGGAGGAGGTGGCCTCGAGGATGGGGCTGCAGCCGGACGGGGTGGGGACAGCGGCGGTGGGGAGGCATCCCGCTGAGCCCGGGGCTCCCTCTGCCTCTCACCAACATCCCTGCCCCCATCCTCTCACCCCCATCCCTGCCCCCATCCTCTCATCCCCCATCCCTGCCCCCATCCTCTCACCCCCCATCCCTGCCCCCATCCTCTCACCCCCCATCCCTGCCCCCATCCTCTCACCCCCCATCCCTGCCCCCATCCTCTCACCCCCCATCCCTGCCCCCATCCTCTCACCCCCCATCCCTGCCCCCATCCTCTCATCCCCCATCCCTGCCCCCATCCTCTCACCCCCCATCCCTGCCCCCATCCTCTCACCCCCCATCCCTGCCCCCATCCTCTCACGCCCCCATTCCCAGCTCCCACCTCCACCCCCAGCTGCAGCAGGAGCCCACCTGTGACACGGGCTGCGCATGCCCGAGGGCTCCAACAGGTGGCCGGGGCAGGACACTTGGGCCCCCGCTTGGACCCCACAGCCAGAGCTGTGCCCCCACTGGCAGGTGTACGTGTCCCAGCCTCTCCCCACTAGGCCCATTCATTCTGCCGGCCAGGCGCAGTTCTGGTGGCCGTTGGTAGGACGGCTCCGTGGGCGGGTGGCCCAGGTCCCGTGTGCCCCCTTCCTCTGCTCCGGAACACAAGGGGTGGCCGGTGTGGGCCCCTGGGTGCCACATCACCAGAGCCTTCCGGGGACAGATAAATACCCACCCAGCTCGCTCATGTCCCCCACTCCCCTTGGGTACTCCTGGGGCAGTAGAGCCGGGGAAACAGGCTGATTCCGGAACCTTCTGAGGGTGGGACCCTGGAACCAAGATCCTTTCAAAGAGCAGGAAAACCTTGGCCGAGGGTGGGGTTTTCCTCCTGTTTTCAGAGCCCTGGTGGCCGGGCCAGGGGCCGGCCCTTGTTTGGATCTTCAAAGGGACCTAAGCTGCCCCAGTGCTGGGCACCCCACCCAGCTCCTTTGGGTCTCACGGTCCAAGGTCCGAGAGTTGGACCTCTGCTCTCACAACCGGATGGTGATTCCTGACCACAAGCCCTTCAGGGGACAAGAACTCATGGACAGGGGCTTCCCTGGTGGTGCAGTGGTTAAGAATCCACCTGCCAAGGCAGGGGACACAGGTTCGAGCCCTGGTCCGGGAAGATCCCATATGCCGTGGAGCAACTAAGCCCGTGCGCCACAACTACTGAGCCTGCATTCTAGAGCCCGCAAGCCACAACTACTGAGCCCGTGCGCCTACAGCCTGTGCTCTACAACTACTGAGCCCACATGCCACAACTACTGAGCCTGCATGCCACAACTACGGAGCCTGCGTGCTTAGAGCCGGTGCTCCGCAACAAGAGAAGCCACCGTAATGAGAAGCCCGCGCACCGCAACGAAGAGTAGCCCCCACTCGCCGCAACTAGAGAAAGCCCGCGTGCAGCTACGAAGACACAATGCAGCCAAAAGTAAATAAATAAATTAATTAAATAAATCTAGTTTTTAAAGAAAGAAAGAAAGAAATCACGGACACACCTGAGGGGTCAGAGCGACTCTGGACGCCCAATGGCAGTGACCCTCCGGCAGCCCCCAGTCCCGGCCCGTCCACCTGTGGCCTGTCTGCGGCCGGCCTTGACCGTCACGTCAGATCTCCAGACCAGCAGATACTGTGCCTTAAACGCCTCACTGCCCGAAGCCACCAGACTTCCTGTGTGCCCAGAGCACTGGCTGTTGCGTGCAGAGTTTCAACCCCATTTCGTGGCTGGGCCCTCCCCCTAAATGGCCGTGTTACAACAGTCTGGCTAGACCTTGAGGAAGACGCCGTGGACAGGGCCCCAGGGACACAACCAGAGCCCGGGGGCCGGCGGGGGAGGGGAGACCAGCCCCCATCACAGCAGCTCCTCCCCGGGGTCCAGCGGGGCAGGGTGGGGCGGACAGGCCTCACTCCGATGCAGGGCTCACGGCCCCTCGGGGATATTGCTTGGTGGCCAGCGGCCCCATCTTTGGGAACCGGTTAGCTGCGTTTGCACTGGAGCGGTTTTCAACTCCACGGCACGTGGCACGTTTCCTGTGAGGTGACGGCTGCACGCGGTAAACCCAGGTCTTCACAGACAGCGAGGGTCGCTCTGTCCTTCCTCGCAGACACCTGGTTGGGCAGTGGGGGCCTCCCCTGCACCCCAATAATCTTGCGGGGCCTCTGAAGCCCCCCACTGTGGGTCTCCCAGCCCAGCAGGACTGTGCTCCCGTAGGGATGCCAAGGAGCTGGGGGTGGAAGCCAGCCTCGCTCTGGAAAGCAGGCTAGGCCGAAATCTAGCAGCGCTACACCTGGGGACCCCAGGCCCGCGTCTTTCCAGCCTGGAGACGTGTGAGCCTGGGTAGCACCCCCCCCGCCCCCCGCCCGGCACAAGCCTGCACGCTCATGCACACACGACGGGCGGGTCTCAAGGGCCTGGAGGGTGACTCGCAAGCTGGCTCACAGCCCCCCACTCTGAAGGGCAGGAGCGGGGCCGGGGCTCCCCCTCAGTGGCTGTGACCATGGGGACCCTTCGCCAGCTCCCGGGAGTTGGAGAAGGCACCCGTGTCTCGACAGACATCGTCCACAGAAGCCCCGGGTTGGGGGGCTGCCCCTGGACCTGGGTTCCCCACCAGCACCCCAGATATTTTCAGGAGACCTAAGGGACCAGAAGGGGTCACTGAGAGACCCTCTAATCCACAAGGGGTCCTTCGTATGTTCAGTCTGCAACCTGTCACCGTGGATCCCGTGTTCAGGCCGGGGGCCAGGTTCCCTGGGACAGGACGAATGCAGCTGCTGCCCGTGTGGAGTGTCCAGTCCAGAGGGGAAAAGGAGTAATCAGGGACCTGGGGCGGCCGCAACAGAGGACCACAGGCTGGGCGGCTCCAACAGCAGAGAGCTATTCTCAGCCTGGAGGCCAGGAGTCCCAGGTCAGGGTGTGGGCAGGGCTGGCTCCTCCTAAGCCCAAGGGAGAAACTGTCCCAAGCTCTCCCCTAGCTTCTAGGGGTTTGCTGACAATCTTTGGGGTTCCTTGGCCTGTAGGAGTATCACCCCAATCTCTGCCTTCATCTTCACATGGCGTCTCCTTTGTGTGCCTATCTGTGTACAAATTTCCCCTTTTTATAAAGACATGGTCATATTGGACTAGGGCCTGTCCTAATGACCTCATTTTACCTTGATCGTCCACAAAGACCCTCTTTCCACATAAGGTCACAAACAAAGGTGCTGGGGGTTAGGACTTCAGCATCCTTTGGGGGACACAATTCAACCCATAACAAGCAATAAATCCCAATACATAGGTAACCTCAAATTGCGATCAGTGCTTTGGAGAAAAATATGGAATGCCCCAAGGCAACCTACTTAGGTTTCAAAATATTAGCAATGCACTGTTACTAGGACGCTGTTCTCTATCGCTCTTACTTGCTGTCTGCAGCCCACCCTGGCTGTTCTCCCTGCTCTGGGGGTCTCGGGGAGGGGGGGCATTGGGGAGCACAAACACAGGAACCCAGGCAAGCCCCTGCCAGGCTGACCAGAGAGGGCAGGGGACCGGGGCCACAACATGGAGCCCATCCTCCCCCCAGCAAGAGAGAGAGTCGGTGCATTTTGTCTGTGCCCAGAGCAATCAGGAAGCCTGCGGTTTGCGGTGTCGGCCAAGACCGCAGTGCTGAGGACAAAGTGGCCAGCCTGACTGCTTCCCCTGCCGCCTGAGAAAGGCCCTCGGTCCCAGGGTGGCCGGTCAGTGCCACAGACCCTGCCACCACCCGCCGGCCAGGCGCCAGATGCTGCAGACCCACGGGGCTGCCACAGAGGGTCCAGCTCCGGGGTTCCGGCTAGAATGTGCCCTCCTGGCCTCAGCCCCTGCCCGACGGGGGGGGGGAGGGCTGTGAGTGCCACTCTCAGCAGCTGCCGTCAGCGCCCCCAGCCCCCGCCCTCCCCCGGGAGCCTGCTCTGGGAAACGCGTCACCGCATCTTTCTGCAGGACCAGACCTGTGAGCCAGGGGATGGTGATTTCCAAAGGGCGTCTGCCAGCGCGGAAGCACCTCACACCCCCTCCCAGCTGGAGAAAACGTGCTCTGAGGTGCCTGGGGGGTGGGGGCGGGGGGGGCACAAGGGTCTGGAAGGGGACACGCCTGCCCTCCCAGGGGGACGGCAGCCTTTGAAGCCAGAGCAGGAGGAGGCGGGGCCGAGTGGCCAGGGACCGGCTTTGGCATCAGCCAGGTGAGGCTCTGAACCCGCTTTCTGGTCCCACGACCCTGACCCCGTACCTCACCCCTCGCAGCCCCCGCTGAAGGTGTGTAAAGCGGGGCACAGGTGACAGGAGGCCAAGCGGGCCTGGACGGAGACACCATCATCCCCTCGGCCCCTCTGCAGACGGAGAGGCAGTGCCTCTTTGAAACAGCACTGTACCAGATTTCTGGAAGTTTGACACATATTCATATCTCCTGAGAACACTCAGTGGATTGGTCTTACTTGGTAGGGGTTTTTGTTGTTTGTTTACATCCTAAACAGCTTTATCGAGGTATGATTGACACACAGGAACTTGCACATATTCAGAGTGCACAGTCTGACATAAATACACACCATGGACCTCTCACCACAATCAAGAGAGTGAGCACCTCGGCGCCGCGGCCCCTACCCCCTACCCCCCACCCCTCACCATCTCCAGGCAGCCACAGATCCCCAAGCTGTCACTACGATGAGTTTGCATTTTCCAGAAGGTACAAGTGGAATTGCACAGCGCAGCAGGCTCTGTTCTGGCAGCTTTTCACTTACATCCTTGAGCTCCGTTCACGCTGTAACACCGTCCTCCACGCGATGGGTGCCCACAAGTGTGTCTCTGTCCACCTCGTGGTGGACATGTGCTTTATTTCCAGTTTGGGACCATTACAAACAAAGCTGCAGTGACAATTTGTGTGCAAGTCTTTGCATGAACGAAGGCTCTCATTTCTCTAGGAATGGAATGGCTGGGTCATATGGTTGACGTACGTTTAACTTTTTTTTTAAAATTAATTAATTAATTTTATTTTTGGCTGTGTTGGGTCTTCATTTCTGTGCGAGGGCTTTCTCTAGTTGTGGCAAGCGGGGACCACTCTTCATCGCAGTGCGCGGGCCTCTCACTGTTGCAGCCTCTGTTGTGGAGCACAGGCTCCGGATGCGCAGGCTCAGTGGCCATGGCTCACGGGCCCAGCCGCTCCGTGGCATGTGGGATCCTCCCAGACCAGGGCTCAAACCCATGTCCCCTGCATTAGCAGGCAGATTCTCAACCACTGCGCCACCAGGGAAGCCCACGTTTAACTTTTAAAGAAACTTCCAGACTGTTTTCTAAAGTGGTGGTATCCATTCATACGCTCACCAGCAAGGAACAAGAGCTCCTGTGCATTCCCAACCTCATGGGCCGTTGGGATCGTCAGTCTTTTAAATTCTAGACTTTCTAATTAGGGCACAGTGGTGTCTGGTGTGGTTTTAATTTGCATTTCCCTAATGACTAATGTTGAACTTATTTGCTTATTTACCATCGTGTGGCTTCCTTGGTGAACTGTGTACTCACATTTTTTGCCTGTTTTTGAAAATTGGGTTGTTTTCCTATTTGGGGGTTCAGGGAGTTCTAGATTTAAGTCCTTTATTGGACGTACGCCTTGCAAAGTTTTCTCCCAGTCTGTGGCTGGTCTTTCCAGCTTCTCAGCAGTGCCTTTGGAAGAGCAAAGCTCCTCATTTCATGAAGTCCAATTTATCCATTTTCTTTTATGGCTCATTTTGGTGTTGTATCTAAGAACTCTTTTCCTAACTCAGAGTTACAAATATATTCTCCTATGTTCTCTTCTAGAAGTCTTAGTTTTAGATTATATATGTAAGTCTATGATTTTGAGTCAATGTTTGGTTTATGGTGAGAGGTATGGATCAAAGTTCCATTCGTGTGCCCCTGGATATCCATTGTCTCTGCGCCATTTGTTGAAAAGACTATCTTTTCTCCATTGAACTGTGTCTGCGCTTTGTTGAAAGTTGTCCGTATATGTGTGGACCTGTTTGTGGACCATCTGTTCTGTTCCATTCACGTACTTGTCCATCCTGATGCCAACACCACACTGTCCTGACTGGTCCTTGTGTAATAAATCTTGAAATCAGGTTATGTATGTCCCCCAGATTTATTCTTCATTATCAGCTTTATGCTAGATAGTCTCAGTCATTCACGTTTCCCCATGACTTTGAGAATCAGCTTGTCAACTTTGGCAAAGACCCTGATAGGATTTAGGCTGGGGTTGCTTTGAAGGACTACATCGATTTGGGGAGAATTGTCATTTCAACAATATTGCATCTTCCAATCCATGAACACAGTACATCTCTCCATTTATTTAATTCATCTTAATTTCCTCCAGCAATATTCTGTCATTTTCAGTCAGGATTTGCACATTGTTTTGGTAAGCTCTATCCCTGAATGTTTCATATTTTGGTGTTACTTTTCATTTCAGTTCTGAATTGTTTGTTGCTCGTAAGTAGAATACAATCTATTTCTGCACGGTAGTGTTGTATTAACCTTGCTGTACTTACCAGGTCTGGAAGCTTTTTTATACATTGTCATAGTATTTCCCATGTAGTTGATCCCATGATCTGTGCATAAAGACAATTTATCTCCTCCTTCCCAATCTAGATGCTCTTTTTCTTTTGCTTGCCCCTTGGCAGGGTAGGATGTCTAGAATGACATTGAGTTGAAGTGGAGAGAACAGACATCCTTGCCTCATTCCTGATCATGGGGATTAATTAGGGGCTGAGTTGTGTCCTCCTCAGAATTCCCACGTGGGACTCCTAACCCCTAGGACCTCACAGTGTGAGCTTATTTGGAAATAAGTCTTTGCAGACGTCATTAGTTAAGATGAGGTCATACTGCGGGGGGACCCTAAATCCAGCCTGACTGGGTCCTCAATCAAAGGGAAAATTTGGACACAGACATGCACACAGGGAGAGCACCACGTGAAGACGATGGTAGAGATCGGGTGATGCTTCTATGAGCCAGGGACGCCAGAGACGCCAGCACACACCGGAAACTAGGGGAGAGGCCAGCCACAGACTCTCGCTCAGAGCCCTTGGAAGGCACCGACCTGCCGACACCTTGATCTTGGACTTCCAGCCTCCAGACTGAGAGAGAGCAAAGCTCTGTTGTTTAAGCCACCCAGCCTGTGGCACTTTGTCACAGCAGCTCTTACAAACTTATACAGGGAAAAGTACCCAGTCTTTCACCACTAAGCAGGACGTCAGCTGTGGGTTTTCCACGGATGCCCTTCATCAGGTTGAAACCCTTGTTCTTGCAAGTGAAATAAAATGAAACGGTGCCAGTCAGTATCTGGGCAGCGTGGCTTACCAGGCATGTTCCGGGTCTGCTTGGCCACCCTGCCTGTCCCACACCGCTTGCGGTCCCCGTTCCCCACCCTGGCCTGGCTGTGTGGACACTGCAGGCAGTACACCCCGCCTGGGTGAACTCTTCGGCCTCGGGCAGGTCCCTCTTCTGTCCTCTGCTTCCTGGGGCACAAAGGGCAGGGGGAGGGGACCTGGGGTCTAGGTTCTTTACGGCATGAATGCAGCTTCCCCTCCCGCTGTCTGGACCGGGCAAACCTGAGGCCTGTCCGCTCCCCCAGGCCAGGTGTGGACCACCCTGCACAGAGCCGGTCCTCATCCAGCTCACTGAGGGGGAACCACTGTGGGCTGCAGGGCCCAGGCCCGCTCCGGGGAGCTGCCACGCCAGGGAAGCAGACCCATGAGGAAAACCGTGACCGAGATGCAAGGGCCACCGTGGGTGGAGAAACAAGCCAGGGGATGTGGGGAGCCTGAGCTGCCTTACCTGGTGTGCAGGGTGTCTGAGGAACCTCCCAGGGCACACCTGCCTGCCCGGGTGGTTCAGAGGCTGGCCCAGAAAGTGTCCCCTGGCACCCAGTGTTCCAGAGCCCAGGCGTGGCCCCTCGGCCGTGGCCACTTCCACCCTGACCCTGGCGGGGCCTGGCTGGGGGTCCCGGGGGAGCCTCGGAACACAGAGGGGCTGCTTTCCAGGTTTCCTGTAACCTCAGCCCGTCTCCCCCGCCCACATGCACAAACCTGACCCGAGACTCCGGGGGGTCCTGGCTTGGAGACCCCCAAAGTCTCCCTCCTGCTTGGGGCTTCTTGCAGGGATAAGTGCTGCCGGCTGTGAAAGTAGCCCAAATTCAGGCTGGGGGCAGGGCTGGGACGCCCTGAATCTAACTGAGTCATGGGGCCCTGAGCCCCCATCCACCAGGGCTCCAGAGGGACACCCCAGCCCCCAGAAGCTGGCTTCTCCATGGTGTTTTCACCGCTGTGGCCAAACCCTGACCCTCGGGGGCATGTCCTGTGCGCCCCCTCCCCATGCCAATCGAGGTGGCATGTGGGGGCCGCCCAGCCCGGAGAGCTTCCTGCCACACTGAGAGCGGCCCCGGGAGATCATATTTCAGCGATAACCAACGGCCAGCGTTGCCCACAGAGGCTGTTGGCCAGCCTGCTGTTCCCGGGGGGGGGGCAGGAGTCATGGGGGCTTCTCGGCGCCGACCAGAGCTGCCCCCGGAGCAGTCACCCTGGTCTCAGTGGCAACAGCGCTCCTGTCCACTTATAACTCCCGCCCGGGGGCTCCCAGACCCACCCCAACCCCCATGGCAGTGAGGGGAGCACCTGTCCCCACGTTCCCATCCCCGGGAGCTGGGGAAGGAGGAAGGCAGGGCCACGTGGTCTTCGACTGGGTTCCCAGAGAAGAGCCGCCCGCACTGGCCACTGGCCACGCTCCTCGGTCACCAGTGCTGCTCGGGTCCCTGGGGAAGGTCACTCGCCGTCCCTGCTACTGGCCATCTGCTTCCTCGGGGGTGGGCGGCCGTGCTCCAACCCCGTGCCATCCCCGAGTCCCTCCAGCCCTCCTGGCTTCCAGGTCCGTCCCCAGGCACCTGGTTCTCCCCTGCCCCGGGGCCTCCGCACTCCCCCGGCGGCAGGGTCTTATTCAGTGATTCGTCCATGGGCTATTTCCGTCCCCGTCTGAGTCTGCTGTGTCCCGCCCGGCCTCCGGGGTCCACTAGGGTGCCAGGCAGCGAAAGGACCGGGGTGAGAGGAAGACGGGGCCGGGGGGCGTGCTCTGGAAAGTGAGGCTCCCCCGCTGCTCCTGGAGATGCAGCGTCAGGAGTCCTGGCATGGCCACCCCAGGGGAGGCATCACCACGGGGCCAGTAGGGGCTGCTGGCCGGCCGCAGGGTCAGGGTGGGGCAGGCCCACGCCCCTGGGGCCCCCCATCCCCGCGTCCCCTCCTGCACGAGCTGTACCATGTCCTCAGGCCCCCGACCTTCAGCCGAGGCTAGTTCTCTCCTGTGAGGCCTCGGCAGGGGGAAACCGCTGCTGCCTGACGCCCCTTGACCTGCCCTGGGGTCCCCCGACGGCGGGAAGGACCACGAGGTCTCAACGTCCAACCGGCCCCACTGGGCAGGAAGCCTGGGGCTGTGGCCCCCTTCAAGCCCACGGCCTTGCTGCCCTGGGGTCCCCGGAGACTCGGGACAGGGCTCGACCTCATCTCGCCACGGGGGACAGAGGCCCGCTGGACTGCAGTCCTGCCCCAGGTCCTGGCCGGCGTAGCCTCTGCCCCGCCCAGCCCTTCCTGAGTGAGGACTATTGATCTGAGGCTGGGCCGGAGCCTGCACCGCTCCGTCCCTTTCTAGACCAACAGATCAGCAAAGCACTGGGCACTGGCGTCTTCTGGAAGGCTGGGCATCTCCCCTGGGGGACGGGTTGGGCTGAAGGCACGCCACCCAAGCTTTGGCCCTGCCCGAGGCCCTGGTTGCAGCCCCGCCCTGGGCCAGTTCCAGGAAGCCCAGTCCGGTGGCTCAGGCCGTCCTGGCCTGGAGTGTGGACGGAAGCTGGCCCTGGGCCGGGCTCCCGGATGGTGGAGACGACGGCTGGGCTGGTCCGCTCCCCGCCCCCCGGGACCCGAGCCCTGCAGGCCACAGCCCGGCCCCCCAGGTTTGCTCCCAGCATCGGATCTGGGCTCCCCGGGGCCAGCGTGTTTCCTGAAGAAACTTCCTCAGGAAGCACAGCTCGCTCCCCCATCTCCTGTGTTCCCAGAACTGGCAGGGAGCTCAGAGGGCAAGGGGCCTTCAGGGAGAGGGCTCATGACGGCCCGAGACCCCGGCAAGCGCCAGCCCCGCCCGTTTCCCCAGCTGAAAATGGGGACGTGCCTCCCCACCCCTCCTGGACCCCCCAAGGCCCCAAAGGCCAGCTCCCCAGCATCCTTCCCTGGTCCCAGAACGTTCCAGGGAGAACAGCCAAGAGCCTGCAGAGCCTGTGCGGCCCCTGACTCCTGGCTGGCCGCGCTGTGCCCCCTCCTGTCACAAGGGTTGAGGTGGCGAGTGGGGAGGGGTGTGGAGAGCAACCTTGGGGCACCGGGGCTGGGCAGCGTGGACGCTCCCGCCTTCCCGGGGCCCCGTCTGTACCACAGAAGAGGGGACGGCGTCCACACCTGGTTGTCGCAAGGACGGAGGGTAACCCTCTAGAGGCCCCTATCCTGCCTGGCTCCACGGAGATGTTGGGGACACACAGGCGCTGACGCCCTGCCAAGATCGTGGCCCCCACCGGCAGGCTCTGGCCAGAGTCGGGCATCCGCTGGCATCAGGAGTCCCGGGGGTGGGAGACTTCGCAGCCCCCGGCACTCGGTGGGACGGGGAGGGGTGGCTGCTGGCATCTGCAGGGTGCCCGGCGCCCACGAGGGCAGGTGGGGGCATCATGAGAGAGGAAGGGGCTCCCGGAGGCTGCGGTTCGCGGGAGGGCATGGAGCCAGGGGCCCAGCCTTGCTTCCTGGAGCACAATCGCCATCTGTCCAGAAGGTTCCCCTCTGCTTTCACTGATTAAAACGATGAAAAGAGCACTGTGAGCTTCCCTGCTACACACACTCACCACCTCGAGGACTAGGACACCACAGGTCAGAGGTCACCCTCGCCCCGCCCCACCCAGAATCACCCTCCTCACACCCTTTCTTCCTTAAAAGTTACCGCGTGCGCACGGATGCGGCCGTCTACCCCAGCTCCACCTGCTTTCAGCAGCCTTGGAAGGGACCCCCACTCCCCGCCGCAGGGGCTGAGGACACGCTCTGTTCCCTCACCCGGAGCTCGTGTGGCCTCGGAGCTAGGGTCCCTCACGCTCGGTGTGTCCGCGTCCAAACAGCTGTTCCGCCCGCGTCCCCGGCGGGAGGCCCAAGCGTCTTACCTGCCCAGCCGGGGCTGAGCCGCGACAGGGTCCCCACACGTGAATGAGACCATCTCCTCCCACATTTCCTGACAAATGACTGTGACATGCCTGCTGGCGTCTGGCGCCTGTTTTTCTATTGGGTTCTTGATCTTTTTCTCACCGGTTCCTAGTTCTTTATTTTTCCGTGTTGATCCTGTTGGTTGTAAGTGCTACAAACACCTCTCCCCCAAGGGCAGCTGTGCTTTACATTTTCCTAAGGTCATTTTGATAAACATATGTCCTGTTTTTTAAATTTTTATTTTTATTTTATATTGGGGTATAGTTGATTTACAATGTTGTGTTAGTTGCAGGTGTACAGCAAAGTGAATCAGCTATACATACACATATATCCACCCTTTCTTAGATTCTTTTCCCATATAGGCCATTACAGAATATTGAGTAGAGTTCCCTGTGCTCTACAGCAGGTCCTTGTTGATTACCTATTTTATATATAGTCCTGTGTGTATGTGAATCCCAAACTCCTAATTTATCTCTCCCCCCACACCTTTCCCCTTTGGTAACCATCAGTTTCTTTTTGAGGACTGTGAGTCTGTTTCTGTTTTGTAACTACGTTCATTTGTATCATCTTTTTAGATTCCATATATAAGTGATATCATATGATATTTGTCTTTCTGTTTCTGACTTACTTCACTCAGTATGATCATCTCTAGGTCCATCCATGTTGCTGCAAATGGCAATATTTCATTCGTTTTTATGGCTGAGTAATATTCCATTGTATATATGTACCACATCATCTTTATCCATTCCTGTTGATGGACACTTAGGTTGCTTCCACGTCCTGGCTATTGTAAATAGTGCTGCTAAGAACACTGGGGTGCATGTATCTTTTTGATTTATGTTTTTCTCTAGATATATGCCCAGGAGTGGGATTGCAGGATCATATGGTAGCTCTATTTTAGTTTTCTAAGGAACCTCCATACTGCACAAACATATGTTCTGAATGGATAAACCTGCCATAGGGACCAACCCTCCCCTGTGGTTAGAGCTCTCCGATCTTGTTGACAAACCCTTCTGCTCCAGGTCTGTAAACGTTCACCCAGTGTTTTCTCCATGAGGCAACATTCTCGTCTCCTTCTGTAAGTGGCGGCTCTTCCTTCAGGGGGAGAAACTATTCCTGGGCTGAGTACCACTGGGAGGAGGGTCCCTGCCCTCACTTCAGGCTTCACGAGCTCCAAGGGACCCTCCCGCTCGGTGACAACTACACCCTGGAAAGGACACCTGCTTGGGGCGTCTCACAAATGGGGAGGGTCCTCAAGGGACACCCCAAAACAAAAAAATCAAACAAACATGAGCCAGGCCCCAAACGGCCAGGGTTTCCTCATGGCCTGACCTGGACCCTGGAGTGGGGGCCAGTGTACACTGCAGCCCAAGGGTCTGCAGGACAGAGGGAGCACTGGGGTGGCGTCAGAGCTGACCCGGCTATGGGGCCCTCGAGGCCAGGCTGGACAAGGTGGTCCCTGGTCGTATGGTCAGCGAGACACAGGTGCAGCCCATGAGGACACAGGCCCTGCACTGGCCTCAGAGATCGGAGGTAGGACGGCCCCGCCCTGTCCTCGCAGGTACGTGGCCAGCAGGAATGCACAGCCCTGGGGCCCAGTGAACTGACCACGGAGGTGGATGCATGAGCCCAGCCAATGCCAGGTAGACTTGAGTCAGCACAGCTCATGAGACAGGCAGCAGTGTCTGGGCCGGGGGCTCCATGGCTCAGCAGAGTGATCTGGGGCTGCAGGCTTGGCTCGTAGTTGGAAATGCATCAGGGAGGAAAGAGAAAGCAGAACGACCACATCGCAGCCCTGCACGAGGTCACACACGTTCCAGACAGCGCAGCGACGGCCGGCGAGGGGGTCTCAGACGTGCTGCCACCAGACCATGGCCGGACCCTTTGGACAAACCCGGAGCATCAGACTAGCACACAGACAGCCACACGGTCTGGACGCGGTGACCACGTGGCACTTGGACCGTGCCCATTCTCCACCAGTGCTTGCTGCCCAGGGCCAGGGTCAGCGGGGCCCCTGCCCTCACAGAGCACACCATCGGGGTGCCAGCAAGCACCAGGCCCCTTCCCCGTCCCCACTGCCCTCCATACGAGCCATTTTTCCAGCACTGGTCACGTTGTGCTGTGGCCCAGCGTCCACACCCTCCCCTCTGCTGGACCAGCATGGTCTGTGGACACGTCTCTTCACGTCTCTGAGCTTCAGTCTCCCCACCTGGGAACCTGGCTGATAACAGCTCCACTTCCAAGAAACGTTGAGTGAGAAAAACAGGAAAACGGAAACAAAAACACAGTGCCCAGAGCTCCCAGGAAATGGTATGGACTATGTTGTGTCCCCCAGATTCGTACGTTGGAGTCCTGGCCCCCCGCACGTCGGAATGTGCCCTCGTTGGAGACTCTTTACAGGGTCTTGAACCTTCATGGAGGTTAAATGAGGTCACTGGGTTGGGTCCTAATCCCACAGGACTGGGGCCTGATTGAGAAGAGGAGATGAGGGGCTTCCCTGGTGGCGCAGTGGTTGGGAGTCCGCCTGCCGATGCAGGGGACGCGGGTTCGTGCCCTGGTCCAGGAGGATCCCACATGCCACAGAGCGGCTGGACCCGTGAGCCATGGCTGCTGAGCCTGTGCGTCCGGAGCCTGTGCTCCGCAACGCGAGAGGCCACAACAGTGAGAGGCCTGCATAACGCAAAAAAAAAAAAAAAAAGAAGAGATCAGGACACAGACGCACAGAGGGACGCACGTGAGGACACAGGAGGAGGCGGCCGTCTGCACGCCCAGGAGGGAGCCCTCAGGAGGGACGGGCCTGCTGACACCCTGACCTCAGACTTGCAGCCTCCAGCACAGAGACAGTTGGTGTCTGTGGTCTGAGCCGCCCCATCTGTGGTATTTGTCACAGCAGCCTGAGGTGACTGAGACGGTGAGAGCCGGACCCACGCAAGCACTCCCCCTGCGAGGCAGCCTGGCCCGTGCTCTGAAGCGGGCCCCTCCGCCACACCACCCTTGGCAGGCGTTCTGGTCCCTCGGCTCCGGTGGGGAGGGTCCTCCGTGGAGGCCGCCAGCCTCATTCTCCCCGGCACTTGCTGACAGCTGTCACTCCTCCCCAGCATCCACCCACGGTGCCACCGCTCACGGCCTGGGGCCACCGATCCCTGTGGAAGTGACAGTGTCAAAGGGGCCTCCTTCATACAAGTCTGACTAACGGGGACAGGTTGGCATCCCTGGCTCGGAGGCCAGTGCATGTCCAAGGGGGAGGGTCACATTTGCGCATCGGGTGACCCGCTCAAGAGCGCCTCGGTGCCCTTGCTTCTTCGTCAGCAAAGACGATGCCCAGGACGGCCTCCCTTAGAAGGTGGAGCAGGTGCCACGCAGCCACGCAGCGGGCGGTCCCCCGAGAAGCGGGGAGGCTGATTAGACGGGGAGGGAGCGGAGGGGAGGGGGCCTCCCTCCACGAGGAGCGCTGGCCTCTCCGTAGTTGCCCGGCCCCTGGCGTCAGGCCGTGAGGACCCGGGCGGGCGCGGATGCCACAGCAGCTCGTCCGCCTGCATAAGCTGCGTGTTTAAGCACACTCACACGTGTGTGAACATGCACACATCCCGTTACATGGGATGCGTGAGACGTGCTCGGAACACATGAGCAAGCCCACGGGACGGTGACTAGGGGCTGCTCTGGGGGCTGTGATGTCCGAGCCCATGGAGGGGCCCTGCTGGTCGTCACGCGGGCTCAAGGGGCCCCGGGCCACAGCTGACCCCAAACCCGAGCGCCGGGAAGAAGACTGTGCCCTAAAAGGGAGTCTTAGCCTCCACCCGGCCCCTGGGACCCCAGCGCTGGGGTGGCACGGGCTCTGCACGCCCCAGGCTAACGCGGCTGCTCCCGCCATCCCACTCTGGACACGCGGTCTGCTGCGCCGCCCTCCACGCGGGGCTCGTCCCCAGCTGCTTGTGCGGCCGCCTCTCATGAAGACCAGGCGTCACCCTGGCCGCCTAGTCACCCCAACGGGAGCTCGCGTGGGCACCCGGGACGGAGGGCAGGTGGTTTCCAGGCCCCAGCCCGGAGCCGCCCCCACGATGGCCTTGACCGGCTGGGGCTCCAAGCCGCGGCTCCCCCTCCGGCTCCCGCCCACTTGCTCTGCGCCTTAGATGCCTGAGAGCCACAGGAGCCTGGGTTTACCTCTCAGCTGTCAGGGAGCGCCTGGCGCTGAGCAAGTGTCTCCCGGGGCCTCGTCCGCACCCGCTGGCCGGGCGGGCGCAGCGCGGACGCAGGCGGAGGGCCTCCGCTGGGCATCGCGGTGGCGACCAGTCTTGTGACTCACTTCCTTCCCCCGCCCCTCTCAGAAAGCCCGGGGGGACTTGGCGATCACGCACGCCGACCCCGCTGCAGGGCTGAAGCGCGCCCACGGTTCCATCCGCAGCCCTGTCCTGCTTCCCACGCTGAGGGAGGGCGTGGCCCGTGGAGCGCGTGGCAGCCCATGGGGGGCCCCCAGAGGGGGCGGAGGCCTGCTCAAGCCTGTTTCTCTCCTTTCGCGCTCGCCCATCCTCCGTGTGGGCGAAGCCCCCTGAAGGGCCCTCCCCGCACCCCTCCCCACTACCCACTCCCTCCCCCGCCCCCGGGGGCGGGCAGAAGTCTTCGAGAAGCTAAGCTCTCAGGGGCGGCATCTGCTTCATCTCCCAGCAAAGCCGGGAGCACCCCCTTGGCCCCCTGAGAACCATCCACCCGTGTGCTCCGGGAGAGACGCCTGGAGGAGGGTTCAGTTGGGGTTGGGACAGAAAACCTGCAAAAGGTAGGGAAGCTGGTGGCGACAGCAGCCCAAGTCGGGGACAGAGCCCCACGTCCCGCTGGACGGCTGCAGCCACATCGGAGAGGGCGCCCAAGGGAGACGCTCCATCAAGCTGGATTCCAGTCCACACACACACGTCTGCACACATGCACACACGCCCACATGCACCCACACACGTGCACGCATACAGGTGGGCCCCCACACACCCGGCTCCCCCAGATCCAGCACCAGAGACTCCTGGGACCAGGGCCCTCGGCCTGTCCAGGGCTCCGCTGTCCACCACGCTCCGCCCCGGTTGCTCTCCAGCCTGTCCTGGGCGGCCCCCCTCAGCCTCCTCCAGCTCAGAGCCCCTCCCTGGCCTGCAGGGCCCAGCAGGTCTACACCAGGGGCTGCGGGGAGAGAGGTCAGCATACGGCCCCAAGTGCTGCAATAGCCCTTGGTCTCCAGCTCAGATGAGGATGTCACCCCAGACGTGAAGCCAGACGCCAGGACTGGGTGATGTTTATGCTCTGCCCTCCTCACTGTTTCCCAGGAACAGCCTGCCTGCGGGAAATCTCTAGTAACCAGCTTTCTAGGAAGTGCAGGCCTTGCTGACGTCTGTCTCTAGGCGGGGGTGGGGACCAATCTCCAGGAAGGGCAGAGCCAGGGAGAAGCTGGTCCAGGGCAGTGCGATGCTGGAAACTTCTGCCGCCAGGGAGCAGTCCTGCCCTCACCTGCCCTTTGCGCCCACGCTCAGACAGGGCCCCTCTCCTGGCAGGGCACTGCCCTTCCTGGCAGCCCTCGCTGCCCACTGGCCCTGAAAGACCTGTGTCCACCCCTGGCCAGGCTCCCACACAGGGCCAGGGCCGCACTGCGGGTCCCTTCTCACCCGGTCGTAGCAGCAGGAAAGGTGTTCATGCCAAGGAGATTTCTGCCCAGAAAGAACACCCCGCAGACCCGTTCCCGTCACCCCTGCCATCTGACCCAGAGAGTGTGGCCCATGGCCTCCGGGGCAGCCTGTGATTTCTGGAGAGAGCTCTGGCAGGTGCCCTCCCTTTCCTGGCCTGCCCCCCAGGAACGACATGGCCATTCTGCTACTGCGTGTGTCACCCCACCGCACGGTGATAGGGCCTGATCGTTATCCCCACAGCTGAGCCTCGCCGGAGCAGCTGCTGGCCATCCATTATGGAACGTTCTCAGACATTCCAAACACCGAGCCCTGCGTATGTGTCCCCTTGTTTCCCCAACTTCCCTCGGGATGGCCTCCCTCCAGAGCTCTCCATCTGAGGGTAGGCGGCCTTCACTTGAACTCAGCACCGTTCACTGGATGCGGTGCTTCATCTGTCCAGACGCTGGGACCCAAGACCACAGCCTGATGGGGAGACGAGACAGAAGCTTCGAGGCCACGCAGGCCCTGGCTGGCCATCCAGGCCTCGGGATACCCTGCAGCTCCCACTCCCCTCCAAGCAATGCCCTGGGGGCTCTGCCCAGAACCTGCTCTTCGCGTACGACCCCGTCCCCGACTCCTCAGCAGTGCCGTGAGCATCCTGCAGAGCCCAGCGCAGGCAGCACCTCATCTGTGCTCCTGCCGAAGCCCCAACTCCCTCCTATTCGGCCAAGGTTCTACCGTCTAACTGCCCGACTCAAGCCCCAACCCACTCTTCCTAGAAATGTGACATTGGACACAGCACTTAACCTCTCAAAACCTCAGTTTCCTAACCTGGAAAAGAACTGACAACTTCAGTCTTTGCCCGGAGGGTCGGGGGGAGGCACCCAGGGCTCAGACAAGGCCCAGGCTTGGGGGGATGTGTTGAGCTCATGGAGACCGTCTGCCCGGGTACTTTGACGACTGACTTGTGTTCTGACCCTGACTTTTGGGTCCGAGGCTGCAGGGTGTAGCCCAGGGCCAGAGCAGAGGCCTGACGTTGAGTCGTCCCGTGGGAGGATGCCCAGCACTGGGGGAAGCCCCCGGGGAGGAGGGGCCGTGGACAGCAGGTCTCGGAATGGCCTGCCCGTCTGTGCACCTGCTGCCATTCCTCCCTCCAAGTGTGAGCGCCCGGGTGAGTCAGACACACTCCAGCCTCACTGGGCAGGACAAGGGTGTCTGCTGGACGCCCGGGCTCCTCTGCAGCAGAACCAACAGGGCTCATGAGCAGACCCTGGTGTGTTTCTGGAGAATCCCAAGGAAGAGGGGTGGCCGGGGGCCAGAGGGAACACAGCCACCTCGTGCATTCCTGTCGATCATCTCTACAGGCCACTGTAACAGACCACCACGGGTGGGCAGCCCACACAACAGACAGGAGGCTGGGCGCCCAAGACGGAGGTACCCACAGATGCAGCGTCTGGTGAGGACCGCATCCTGGTTCAGAGACGGCTACATCCTTCTTGCTGTGTTCTCACACGGGAGAGAAAGAGGTCACCTCTCTCTCTTCTCCTGTAAGGGCACTGTCCCGTCATGAGGCAAAGGTCCCACCTCCTAATGCCATCATTTTGGGGGCCAGGGTTTCAACACACGAATCTTGGCAGTGGGGGGGACACAAATATTCAGACCAGAGCAGCAACTAAAGCTCGGGGGCCTCTGAGGAGCTGGGGAGCAGGCAGTGTGTGCCCTGCCCCTGGATGCTGGCCAGGTGGTCCCACTGGCCTGTCAAGGAGCCTGGGGAGAGGGTGAAGGACCGGGCAGCTGGGGCACGGCCAGCCACACCTGCGGACAGCAGTGGCCAGAGTGAAGAAGAGCCGGGGCCCAGGGCTCAGAGCCTCACCCCACAAGAGAGAGAGCTGCTTGGGGCCACATGGAAAAACACCCTGGGCTAAAAAGCCCTCAGGGTGCCAGGCTGCAAACACTACGAACCCCCAGCAGCCTTTCCCCTAATCGATGCCCTTTAGAAGGCATCGGGGCAGGTGGCAGACATCAGAGGGACGGCCTTGTGAGGCACTGGGCAGCGGAGGAGAATCGGGGGAATCTCAGACAAGTCCCCACTGCCGGGCACAGGCCAAGGGCCAGCAGTAGGGCAGGGGAGTGGGGACGCCGCCCCGCTGGTCAGGCTGTGGGGCTGTGAGGCCAGGCCGCCCCGTCCAGCCTCCACAGGGACGTTGCCTCAGGACAGGCCCGCCCTTTAGGCAGCGTCCCCTGCCCCCAGCGAGCACTGTCTGCAGGACCGTCTGGGCCCCTGGCCAGAGTCCCACCTCCCAGCTCTCACGTGCCTGGGGCGCGCTAGAGAAATGCAGACAGATTGTGCCCCTTCACCCGGCCAGGGGCTCAGACCGCCCCCCTCCCCAGCCCCCAGGCCATCCTCTCTGGACGAGGAAACTGGGGAGCAGCGGCCCTGGAAGGAGGCCAAGTGCTCCAGGCGGAAACAGAGCTGCCCGCTGTGACGAAGGCTGCCCCTCCCGAGCAGCAGGGCACAGCGTGGCCCAGACCGAAATGCTCCAGAAGGACCTGGAAAAGAGGAAGCGTGTGCCGAGTAGGGCAGGGGTGGCCGATTACAGGGAAAGGACAAGCCG
Source organism: Mesoplodon densirostris (assembly GCF_025265405.1). Lineage (NCBI taxonomy): Eukaryota > Metazoa > Chordata > Mammalia > Artiodactyla > Ziphiidae > Mesoplodon > Mesoplodon densirostris. The sequence goes on along the minus strand of NC_082665.1, from coordinate 2,648,350 downwards.
TCCTGCTCCCCGATGGCCGGTTGTGCAAGCCCGGGGCCACCGGCGGGCACTGGGGATTAACTGGCGCAGACAGTGTGTCCTGACCACAGTGTGACTAACTGCGGGACAAACAGGAAGGCTTCCCACCTGCCAGAGCCCGGCCAGTGCCTCCTGCAAGACAACAGCATCAGGAGCCCAGGGAGAACAGGCAGCTGTGACGTCCACGGGGCATGAGGCAGCGTCCGGCCTGGGCGGGGCTGCGAGATGGGGACCCTCATCCCAGAGGCTGTGCCGCCAGCCAGGGCCTGGTCTGCTCATTTCCCTCTCACTCCCGCTCCCTGACCTCAAGACAGCGCTCTCCTCCAGGCAGCTTCCAGGAGCAGCAGTTTTCCCAGCACAGGAAGGAAAACAAGATTCAGAAAGGGGCTCGAGGTCATAGGACCATGGGGAGCAGGGGGGCTTCTGCCCAGGCCGGCCCTCCGCCCAGGACCCTGGTCACTTGGCTGCTGGGTTTAAGGGGAAATGCAAACCTGGCCTCAGATGAGCAGGGAGCTTCAGGTCTGTCCTGCAGGGCCAGGGCCCTGTCACCTGTCACAGCTCCCTTAAGCCTGGCCCCATGTCTGAGCACAGTACACTCGGTCCACAGTCAGAAACAGCAAAACAGATATACATCCCCAGAAACGCGGGAGGTAAGCGTCTTCAGCGTCTCCGGGAGTCCTGCAGCCACAGCCCTCCTGCGAGCACACAAACCCTAATGCCACCTTACATGGGGACACAGAGTGAGGGGGACAGGAGGACAAATGTCCACTCTGAACCCTAGTCCAGCCCCCTCAGCAGAGGCCCGGTCTTACTCTGGGTTTCCTTAGCTCTGCACTGGAAACTCATGACCTCAACATCAGATAGAAAATAACAACGCCCCGTGACAGGTCCATTCAGACAAGACACAGGTGACAGAGGGCAGCCCCAGGCCAGCCGAGTGCATGGTGCTCAGCGAGCCAGCCCTCCCCTCTGTGCCGTTCCCGGGAGGACAATCTCCAAGGATCCTGCTGCTTCCAGATTTTTATTCTTTTACGTGCTTCCCTTCCACTCCTGGAAAGAAATCTATACCTAGAGACTTGCGTTTTCTTATTTGTGGCCAAATTTCTTCCAGGATTTCATGGGCTTGGAGACCAGGCATAGCAGAGTAACCTGGCTGGACCAGAGCCAAGACACCTGCTTAGCATCGCAGAAAGGGATGACAAATCCCACGCAGGCACACACACATGCACGCGTGCAGACACACTTATAGATGCACACACGTGGATACACATGCACACGGATACACACACTCACAGACAAGATCTGGGGCTGCAACCACTCACAGACCTTCCGGGGACACCATCACCGAACCTGACCCGTGTCCGAGCAGGGCGTGCGGGGGGGCAGGGATGCGGGGAGAGTCCACACTGGTGTGCACGTGGGAGAGAGGGCAGGAGGGGCAGAGGCCACAGGAAAGCGGCCTTTGTGGCTTCGGCCACGGTGTCCCGGCCATCCAGCGGCATGAGTGCTCCAGAGGAGAAAATCCAGAGCATGAGGACAGCAGGAGCCCAGGGCCTCAGCCGTCACTCCTCCCCTCCCAGGGAGCCGGGGAGCCAGGGTGGAGTCGAGGTGGATGAGAACCAAGACGGCAGAGAAGAGGGGCTGCTGGGCCCAGCCAGTGGGGCGCCAGGCCCCAGCCTGGGTGCCAGCAGTGCAGGGCGGGGGCTCCGCTGCTCCCCCAGGGCACTTCCCTGCAGACCAGGGGACCTGAAGGGAGAAGCCCAAGGTCTTGGTCCCACACGGCCGCGCTCCGGACGCAGCACGGCCCCAGGCTGCAGCCACGCCAGGATCACAGTCCCATTGGGTGGAAAGGCCCCGCCACTCCCTGCACCCGAGCAGAACCACACCGGAACCACTTGTGACCAACAGGCACTCGGGCCAACAGAGGTGCTGCTGCCCTCATAAACAGGAGGCACCCGGAGGCGAGAAACCCATCCCAACCCGAGAAGCACCTCCTACCCTCGCAACTGGAGGAAGTGTGTTCCAATACCGAGTGTAGCACTAAGGTTCTGGGACTTGCTTCCTGGCTGGTGGCTACCCTGACTCACCAAGAGTTAAACGTGCCAAGTACAACGTATAAGGGCAGCAAGTGCGTGATGTGTTGTTTATATACAGATTGTCATGAAAACAGTTCACCTCAAAAAACAGCTTTGATGCTTCAGGGCCCAGAAAAACACACTTTTCATGAATCTTGTGCCAACCCAAGGGGCTTGCTCCCCTCTGCCCTTAGATGGTATCTTCCAAGCTTCAGCTGCCCCTTTATTTCTCCTCTATTGGCATTTGGTTAAAGAACAAGGAGAAAAAGAAAAAGCACCAGTCCTTCGTGCCAGGGGTCGCCTCCCCTCTGGCCCCCACGGCCCCGCCCCAGAGCGGGGGGTGGCGGGGGGGCAGGAGGCCAACTATCTCTAATCCCAGCCGTGCCTGGAGCTGGCTTTCTGGACTAGAGCAGGTAGGAGAGTTTGTCTGCTCCTGGCCTCATCTGTCTCAGCTCTACGGGATCTCAAAGAAAGACTGAAAGAGAGAAATACTCAGTTATTCCAGGCAAAGGCAAGACAGGCTGTAGTGATGCTGAAAGAGGAATAAATATTAATTTTGTAAACTGACCTGCAAATACTGAACAGAACCTTTTAGAAGTCAACGTTTTTCTAAAAATAGAACTACCATACGACCCAGCAATCCCACTACTGGGCATATACCCTGAGAAAACCATAATTCAAAAAGAGTCATATACCAAAATGTTCATTGCAGCTCTATTTACAATAGCCAGGACATGGAAGCAACCTAAGTGTCCATCAACAGATGAATGGATAAAGAAGATGTGGCACATATATACAATGGAATATTACTCAGCCATAAAAAGAAATGAATTTGAGTTATTTGTAGTGAGGTGGATGGACCTAGTCTGTCATACAGAGTGAAGTAAGTCAGAAAGAGAAAGACAAATACCGTATGCTAACACATATATATGGAATCTAAGGAAAAAAGAAATGGTCATGAAGAACCTATGGGAATAAAGACACAATGGCAAGATGGGAATAAAGATACAGACCTACTAGAGAATGGACTTGAGGATATGGGGAGGGGGAAGGGTAAGCTGTGACAAAGTGAGAGTGGCATGGACATATATACACTACCAAATGTAAAACAGATAGCTAGTGGGAAGCAGCCGCATAGCACAGGGAGATCAGCTCGGTGCTTTGTGACCACCTGGAGGGGTGGGATAGGGAGGGTGGGAGGGAGACGCAAGAGGGAAGAGATATGGGGACATATGTATATGTATAACTGATTCACTTTGTTATAAAGCAGAAACTAACACACCATTGTAAAGCAATTATACTCCAATAAAGATGTTAAAATAAAATAAAATAAAAGTCAACATTTTTAATGCTGACGATTCATCTCCATCTCTCCCTATCCCTGACTGCTATCACGTGATCAGGCAGCCATGGGCACCTGTCATGTATGAGCACGTGCTGTCTAAACACCACGTGGGGGGTGGGCAGAAGGCGTAACGGTGGACGTCTGGCCGCTGTCCTCTGCCTCCCTTCCTTCCCACCCTGTATGACCCCGTGGGCCTGCTGGTAGCATCCACGCATGGTGGCCAAAGAGGGTGCCAGAGGGATCTAAACTGCAGGTCACCAGAACTATGAAAGCCCAAGAGTAGGACCTGACCCTGGTCTGGAGAACAAGTGACCACAGACAATGGTGGACACACACCCCAGGAGGTGGAGGTGACATCACATCGTGATTAAGGGCTACCGAAAAGGGACACAGGCTCGAATCGCGGCTGGGCCACCTGGGCAGGCAGTGTGGCCTCTCTGGGCTCGTCCCCTCACCCACAGAAAGTGGCTGTGAGCACTGGGCTGGTACAAACTGGACACAAGCCCTGATGGCCACCAGGAAACCGAATGCTCTGTATCCAATTACAGGGCTGACGTCAATGTGGGAAACCTTACAGTTTCACAGAAAGCATGACGCTATCAAATGTTTTTCATGCCAGAGGGCCTTGTTACATGCCTGGCACTGCACTAGGCCACAGGAACTCAACAAACATGATTCTCATGTCCAGAGCAAGAGGTCCTTACAAGCTGTTGATGGTGAGTTCCCACAAACTCCCAGAAATTGTATAGGAAATGGCACATGTGTGCTTACAGGCATTTCTGTGTAGAGCAGTTTAACGGGTTGTCAAGGCGCTCCGTAATTCCACAGCAGAAAACACATCAGATCCAGGAATCCCAGAAAGATCCAAATACAATGAGCCCAAAGAGACCCACACCAAGACACATTATAATTAAAATGTCAAAAGTTAACAGTAGGGCTTCCCTGGTGGCGCAGTGGTTGAGAGTCCGCCTGCCGATGCAGGGGACACGGGTTCGTGCCCCGGTCCGGGAAGATCCCACGTGCTGCAGAGCAGCTGGGCCCGTGAGCCATGGTCACTGAGCCTGCACGTCCGGAGCCTGTGCTCCGCAACGGGAGAGGCCACAAGAGTGAGAGGCTTGCATACCGCAAAAAATAAATAAATAAATAAATAAAGCAGAAACTAACACACCATTGTAAAGCAATTATACTCCAATAAAGATGTTAAAAAAAAAAAAAGTTAACAGTAAAGAGAGAATCTTAAAAGCAGCAACAGAAAAACAACTTTTACATTTAAGGGAGCCCCTATAAGCCTATTAGAAGATTTCTCTGCAGAAACTTTGCAGCCAGAAGGGAGTGGCATGATATATTCAAAGGAAAAAAACTTCCAACCAAGACTACTCTGCCCAGCAAGGTTATCATTCAGAACTGAAGAAGAGATAAAAGTGCTTTCCAGACAAGCAAAAGCTAAAAGAGTTTATCACCACTAAACCAACCCTACAAAAAAAGTTAAATGGACTTCTTTAAGCTGAAAAGAAAGGGCAGCAATTACTAACAAGAAAACATGTAAAAGTAAAAATCTTACTTGGTAAAGGTTAAGTATATAATTAAGAAAGTAGATTAATCACTTACAGAGCTAGTATGAAGGGTAAAAGACAAAAGTAGTAAAAATAACTATAACGACATTTAATTAAGGGATACACAAAATAAAAAGATGTAAAACGTGACATCAAAAACGTAAAGCACAGGCTGGGCAGGGGAGTGAAAATGCAGAGTTTTAGAATGTGTTCAAACTTAACTTGCTGAGTTCGGTCCTGTGCCAGCCTGTGAGCGACAGCCCTTCCCTCACACCTGACTGGGCCTCTGGGGTGAGGAGGTACTGCACGAAAGGAAATCTGAGGCACAGAGAAGTTAACTGCCTGGTCCAAGATCAAAGAACTAGTTTTCCTAGGGGGATCTTCAAGATGGCGGAGGAGTAAGACGTGGAGATCACCAACCTCCCCACAAATACATCAAAAATACATCTACATGTGAAACAGCTCCTACAGAACACCTACTGAACGCTGGCAGAAGACCTCAGACCTCCCAAAAGACGCCAGAGGGCGATCTGCACGCAGAGGCGGGGCCAAATCCAAAGCTGAACCCCGGGAGCTGTGCGAACAAAGAAGAGAAAGGGAAATCTCTCCCAGCAGGCTCAGAAGCAGCAGATTAAAGCTCCACAATCAACCTGAGGTACCTGCGTCTGTGGAATACCTGAATAGACAATGAATCAGCCCAAAACTGAGGCAGTGGACTTCGGGAGTAACTGCAGACTTGGGGTTTGCTGTATGCAACTGACTAGTTTCTGATTTTTATGTTTTCCTTAGTTTAGTTTTTAGCGCTTGTTATCATTGGTAGATTTGTTTATTGATTTGGTTGCTCTCTTCCTTTTTTTAATATATATATATATTTCTTTGTCTCTTTCTGTGAGTGTGTATGTGTATGCTTCTTTGTGTGATTTTGTCTGTATAGGTTTGCTTTTACCATTTGTCCTCGGGATCTGTCTGTCCCTTTTTTTCTTTGGTATAGTTTTTAGCGCTTGTTATCATTAGTGGATTTGTTTATTGGTTTGGTTGCTCTCTTCTTTTTTTTTATTACTTTTTTCTTTTTTTCCATTTTAATAACTTCATTTATTTTATTTATTTATTTCCCTTTCTTTCTTTTTTCTCCCTTTTCTTCTGAGCCCTGTGGCTGACAGGGTCTTGGTGCTCCAGCCATGGGTCAGGCCTGAGCCTCTGAGGTGGGAGAGCCGAGCAGGACGCTGGGCCACCAGAGACCTCCCGACCCCACGTGATATCCATCAGTGAGAGCTCTCCCACAGATCTACGTCGCAACGCTAAGACCCAGCTCCACTCAACGACCAGCAAGCTACAGTGCTGGACACCCCATTCCAAACAACTAGCAAGACAGGAACACAACCCCACCCATTAGCAGAGACGCTGCCTAAAATCATAATAAGTCCACAGACATCCTAAAACACACCACCAGACATGGACCTGTCCACCAGAAAGACAAGATCCAGCCTCATCCAACAGAACACAGGTACCCTCCACCAGGAAGCCTACACAACTCACTGAACCAACCTTACCCACTGGAAGCAGACACCAAAAAACAACGGGAACTACGAACCTGCAGCCTGCGAAAAGGAGACCCTAAACACAGTAAGATAAGCAAAATGAGAAGACAGAGAAATACACAGCAGATGAAGGAGCAAGGTAAAAACCCACCAGGCCAAACAAATGAAGAGGAAACAGGCAGTCTACCTGAAAAAGAATTCAGAGTAATGATAGCAAATATGATCCAAAATCTTGGAAACAGAATGGAGAAAGTACAAGAAACATTTAACAAGGACCAAGAAGAACTAAAGAGCAAACAAACAATGATGAACAACACAATAAATGAAATTAAAAATTCTCTAGAAGGGATCAATAGCAGAATAACTGAGGCAGAAGAACGGATAAGTGATAAAATAGTGGAAATACCTACTGCAGAGCAGAATAGAGAAAAAAGAATGAAAAGAACTGAGGACAGTCTCAGAGACCTCTGGGACAACATTAAATGCACCAACATTTGAATTATAGGGGTTCCAGAAGAAGAAGAGAAAAAGAAAGGGACTGAGAAAATATTTGAAGAGATTATAGTTGAAAACTTCCCTAATATGGGAAAGGAAATAGTTAATCAAGTCCAGGAAGCACAGAGAGTACCATACAGGATAAATCCAAGGAGAAACATGCCAAGACACATATTAATCAAACTGTCAAAAATTAAATGCAAAGAAAACATATTAAAAGCAGCAAGGCAAAAACAACACATAACACACAAGGGAATCCCCATAAGGTTAACAGCTGATCTTTCAGCAGAAACTCTGCAAGCCAGAAGGGACTGGCAGGACATATTTAAAGTGATGAAGGAGAACAACCTGCAACCAAGATTACTCTACCCAGCAAGGATCTCATTCAGATTGGATGGAGAAATTAAAACCTTCACAGACAAGCAAAAGCTGAGAGAGTTCAGCACCACCAAACCAGCTTTACAACAAATGCTAAAGGAACTTCTCTAGCCAGCAAACACAAGAGAAGGAAAAGACCTACAATAACAAACCCAAAACAATTAAGAAAATGGTAATAGGAACATACATACCGATAATTACCTTAAATATAAATGGATTAAATGCTCCAACCAAAAGACATAGACTGGCTAAATGGATGCAAAGACAAGACCCATATATATGCTGTCTACAAAAGGCCCACTTCAGACCTAGAGACACATACAGACTTAAAGTGAGGGGATGGAAAAAGATATTCCATGAAAGTGGGAATCAAAAGAAAGCTGGAATAGCAATTCTCGTATCAGACAAAATAGACCTTAAAATAAAGACTATAACAAGAGACAAAGAAGGACACTACATAATGATCAAGGGATCAATCCAACAAGAAGATATAACAATTGTAAATATTTATGCATCCAACATAGGATCACCGCAAAACATAAGGCAAACGCTAACAGCCATAAAACAGGAAATCGACAATAACACAATAATAGTAAGGGACTTTAACACCCCACTTTCACCAATGGACAGATCATCCAAAATGAAAATAGATGAGGAAACACAAGCTTTAAATGATACATTAAACAAGATGGACTTAATTGATATTTATAGGACATTCCATCCAGAAACAACAGAATGCACTTTCCAAGTGCTCATGGAACATTCTCCAGGATAGATCATATCTTGGGTCACAAATCAACGCTTGGTAAATGTAAGAAAACTGAAATCGTATCAAGTATCTTTTCCGACCACAACGCTATGAGACTAGATATCAAGTACAGGAAAAAATCTGAAAAAATACAAACACATGGAGGCTAAACAATACATTACTAAGTAACCAAGAGATCACTGAAGAAATCAAAGAGGAAATCAAAAAATACCTAGAAACAAATGACAATGAAAACACAACGACCCAAAACGTATGGGATGCAGCCAAAGCAGTTCTAAGAGGGAAGGTTACAGCAATACAATCCTACCTCAAGAAACAAGAAACATCTCAAATAAACAACCTAACCTTACACCTAAAGCAATTAGAGAAAGAAGAACAAAAGTTAGCGGAAAGAAATCATAAAGATCAGATCAGAAATAAATGAAAAAGAAATGAAGGAAATGATAGCAAAGATGAATAAAACTAAAAGCTGATTCTTTGAGAAGATAAAATTGATAAACCATTAGCCAGATTCATCAAGAAAAAAAAGAGAGAAGACTCAGATCAATAGAATTAGAAATGAAAAAGGAGAAGTAACAACTGACACTGCAGAAATACACAGGAACATGAGAGATTACTATAAGCAACTATATGCCAATGAAATGGACAACCTCTAAGAAATTCTTAGAAAAGCACAGCCTTCCGAGACTGAACCAGGAAGAAATAGAAAATGTAAACAGACCAATCACAAGCACTGAAATTGAAACTGTGATTAAAAGTCTTCCAAGAAACAAAAGCCCAGGACCAGATGGCTTCACAGGCGAATTCTATCAAACATTTAGAGAAGAACTAACACCTATCCTTCTCAAACTCTTCCAAAATATAGCAGAGGGAGGAACACTCCCAAACTCATTCTACGAGGCCACAATCACCCTGAAACCAAAACCAGACAAAGATGTCACAAAGAAAGAAAACTACAGGCCAAGATCACTGATGAACACAGATGCAGAAAACCTCAATAAAATACTAGCAAACAAAATCCAACAGAACATTAAAAGGATGATACACCATGATCAAGTGGGATTTATCCCAGGAATGCAAGGATTCTTCAGTATACACAAACCAATCCATGTGATACACCATATTAACAAACTGAAGAATAAAAACCATATCATCATCTCAATAGATGCAGAAAAATCTTTTGAAAAAATTCAACACCGATTTATGATTAAAAAAACCCTCCAGAAAGTAGACACAGAAGGAACTAACCTCAACATAATAAAGGCCATATATGACAAACTCACAGCCAACATCATTCTCAATGGTGAAAAACTGAAACCATTTCCACTAAGATCAGGAACAAGACAAGGCTGTCCAAGCTCACCACTCTTATTCAACATCATTTTGGAAGTTTTAGCCACAGCAATGAGAGATGAAAAAGAAATAAAAGGAATCCAAATCAGAAAAGAAGAAGTAAAGCTGTCACTGTTTGCAGATGACATGATACTATACATAGAGAATCCTAAAGAAGCTACCAGAAAACTACTAGAGCTAATCAAAGAATTTGGTAGAGTAGCAGGATCCAAAATTAATGCACGGAAATCTCTTGCATTCCTATACACTAATGATGAAAAATCTGAAAGAGAAATTAAGGAAACACTCCCATTTACCAATGCAACAAAAAGAATAAAATACCTAGAAATAAACCTACCTAAGGAGACAAAAGACCTGTATGCAGAAAACTGTAAGACACTGATGAAAGAAATTAAAGATGATACAAACAGATGGAGAGATATACCATGTTCTTGGATTGGAGGAATCAACATTGTGAAAATGACTATACTACCCAAAGCAATCTACAGATTCAGTGCAATCCCCATCAAACTACCAGTGGCATTTTCCACAGAAGTAGAACAAAAAATTTCACATTTTGTGTGGAAACACAAAAGACCCCGAATAGCCAAAGCTATTGAGAAAGAAAAACGGAGCTGGAGGAATCAGGCTCCCGGACTTCAGACTATACTACAATGCTACAGTAATCAAGACAGTATGGTACTGGCACAAAAACAGGAATATAGATCAATGGAACAGGATAGAAAGCCCAGAGAGAAACCCACGCACATATGGTCACTTTATTTTTGATAAAGGAGGCAAGAATATACAGTGGAGAAAAGACAGCCTCTTCAATAAGTCATGCCGGGAAAACTGGACAGCTACATGTAAAAGAATGAAATTAAAACAGTCCCTAACACCATACACAAAAATAAACTCAAAATGGATTAAAGACCTAAATGTAAGGCCCAGACACTATAAAACTCTTAGAGGAAAACACAGGCAGAACACTCTGTGACATAAATCACAGCAAGATCCTTTTGGACCCACCTCCTAGAGAAATGGAAATAAAAACAAAAATAAACCAATGGGACCTAATGAAACTTCAAAGCTTTTGCACAGCAAAGGAAACCATAAACAAGATGAAAAGATAACCCTCAGAATGGGAGAAAATATTTGCAAATGAAGCAACTGACAAAGGATTAATCTCCAAAATATACAGGCAGCTGACGCAACTCAATATCAAAAAAAAAAAAACCCAATCCAAAAATGGGCAGAAGACCTAAATAGACATTTCTCCAAAGAAGATATACAGATTGCCAACAAACACATGAAAGGATGCTCAACATCACTAATCATTAGAGAAATGCAAATCAAAACTACAATGAGGTATCACCTCACACCGGTCAGAATGGCCATCATAAAAAAATCTACAAACAATAAATGCTGAACAGGGTGTGGAGAAAAGTGAACCCTCTTGCGCTGTTGGTGGGAATGTAAATTGATACAGCCACTATGGAGAACAGTATGGAGGTTCCTTAAAAAACTAAAAATAGAACTACCATACGACCCAGCAATCCCACTACTGGGCATATACCCTGAGAACACCATAATTCAAGAAGAGTCATGTACCACAATGCGCACTGCAGCTCTACTTACAATAGCCAGGACATGGAAGCAACCTAAGTGTCCACTGACAGATGAATGGATAAAGAAGATGTGGCACATATATACAATGGAATATTACTCAGCCATAAAAAGAAACGAATTTGAGTTATTTGTAGTAAGGTGGATGGACCTAGAGTCTGTCATACAGAGTGAAGTAAGTCAGAAAGAGAAAGACAAATACCGTATGCTAACACATATATGTGGAATCTAAAAAAAAAAAAATCGTTCTGAAGAACCTAGGGGCAGGACAGGAATAAAGACACAGATGTAGAGAACAGACTTGAGGACAGAGGGAGAGGCAAGGGTAAGCTGGGATGAAGTGAGAGAGTGGCATGGACATATATACACTACCACATGTAAAACAGATAGCTAGTGGGAAGCAGCCACATAGCACAGGGAGATCAGCTTGGTGCTTTGTGTCCACCTAGAGGGGTGGGAGAGGGAAGGTGGGAGGGAGGCGCAAGAGGGAGGAGATATGGGGTTATATGTATACGTATAGCTGATTCACTTTCTTATACAGCAGAAACTAACACACCATTGTAAAGCAATTATACTCCAATAAAGATGTTAAAAAAAAACTTAACTTGTCATCAACCTAAAATAGACTGATTATATATATATATATAAGCTGTTACAATGTGAGCCTCATGGTAACCACAAGGCAAAACCTATCAGATACACCAAAAACAATGAGAAAGCAATCTAAGCATAACACTACAGAAAGTCCTTCAAATCACAAGGAAAGAAAGCAAGAGAGGAAGAAAGAAACACAGTGGAACTATAAAACAGCCAGAAAACAAATAACAAAATGGCAATAAGCACATACCTATCAATAATTACTTTAAATATAAATTATGTTTAATGTTTAAATGTCTTATGATGCAAATGGAAACCAAAAGAAAGCTAGGATAACTACACTTCATCACACAAAATACACTTTATAACAAAGACTAATAAAAGACAAAAATGAGCATTACATAATGAAAGAGCAGTCAATCCAACAAGAAGACATAACATTTATAAATATTTATGCACCCAACATAGGTGCTTAACAGACCCAAAGGGAGAAACTGACAGCAATACAGTAATAGTTGGGGAAATTTAACACCCCAATTATATCAATGGATAGATCATCCAGACAGAAAATTAATAAGGAAACACTGGCCTTAAATGACACATTAGACTAGATGGACTTAATAGATATATATATAGAGAGAACATTCCATCCAAAAGCAGCAGCACATTCTTCTCAAGTGCACAGGGAACATTCTCCAGGATACATCACATCCTAGAGCACAAAACAAGCCTGGGTAAATTTAAGAAGATTGAAGACATATTAAGCATCTTTTCTGACCACAATGACATACAGCGAGAAATCAATTACAAGAAAACTGGAAAAATTACAAATAGGTGGTGATTAACAACATGCTTCTGAACAACCAATGAGTCAACAAATAAATCAAAGGAGAAATTTAAAAATACCTGAGACAAATGAAAATGGAAATACAACATACCAAAATCTCTGGAATACACTACAGGAGTTCTAAGAGGGAAGCTCATAGCAATACAGCCCTAACTCAAGACACAAGAAAAACCTCAAACAATCTAACTTTACACCTGAAGGAACTAGAACAAACAAAACCCAAAGTTAGTAGAAGGAAGGAAATAATAAAGATCAAAGTGGAAATAAATGAAATAGAAACTAAAAGAGACATAGAAAAAAATCAGTGAAACTAAGAGCTGGTTCTTGGAAAAGATAAAATTGACAAACCTTTAGATAAGCTAACTAAGAAAAAAGAGAGAAGGCTCAAATAAATTCAGAAGTGAAAGAGGAGAAATTACAACTGATATCAAAGAAATACAAAGAATCATGAGACTACTATGAACAATTATATGCCAACAAATTGGACCTTAGAATTAGCCCAAATTTTAAAAAATGGATTAATTCCCAGAAACATACAATCTTCCAAGACAGAATTATGGAGAAATAGAAAATTTGAATAGACTGATCACTAGTAAGGAAACTGAACAGTAATCCAAAAAACTCCCTGCAAACAAAAGTCCAGGACCAGACGGCTTCACTGGTGAATTCTGCCAAAAATTCAAAGAAGATTTGATACCTATCCTTCTCAAACTCTTCCAGAAAACTGAAGAGGGGATAATGCTCTCAAATTCATTTTACAAAGCCAATACTACCCTGATACCAAAACCAGACAAGGATGCCACCAGAAAAGAAACTACAGGCCAATATTCCTGGGCACAGATGCAAAAATCCTCAACAAAACATTAGCAAACCAAATTCAACAACACATTAAAAGGATCAGACACCGTGATCAAGTGGGGATTCATTCCAAGATGCCAAGGATAGTTCAATACCCACAAATCAATCCATGTGACCCACCACATTAACAAATGGAAGAATAAAAATCGTATGATCATCTCAATAGATGCAGAAAAAGCTTTTGGCAAAACCCAACATCCGTTTATCATAAAAACTCTCAACAAACTGGATATGGACAGAACATACCTCAACACTATAAGGCCAAACGCAACAAGCCCAGAGCTAACGTCATACTCAACGGTGAAAAATTAAGACCTTTTCCCTTAATACAAGGAACAAGACAAAGGTGCACACTCTCACCCCTCTCATTCAATGTAGTATTGAAAGTCCTAGCCAGAGCAATCGGGCGAAAAAAGAAATAAAAGGCGTCCAAATTGGAAAGGAAAAAGTAAAACTATCACTATTTGAGACAACATGATTTTATATAGAGAGAAAACCCTAAACCATATGATAGAGCAATTTCACATTTAGGTACTCATGCAAAAGACCTGAAAGCAGGAACTCAAACAGATACTTGTATACCAATATTCACTGCATTAATCACAACAGCCAAAGGTTAAAACAAGTGTCCATCAACAGATAAATGGATAAACAAAATGTGTTACAAAGATACAATGGACTATTATACACCAAAAAAAGTAATGAAGTTCTGACTAATGCTCAACATGGATGAACCCTGAAGACATTATGCTGAGTGAAATAAGCCAGACCCAGGACAAATATTTGATTTCACTTATATGAGGTACTTGAGAAGTCAAATTCATAGAGACAGAAGTAGAACAGAGGATACCAGGGCTGGGAGGAGGGCAGTTATAAAATGAGGAGTTATTTAGTTGTGGCTCTCCTGGCTCCTTAGTTGCAGCTCACCTGGCTCCTTAGTTGCGGCATGCGAACTCTTAGTTGTGGCATGCATGTGGGATCTAGTTCCCTGACCAGGGATTCAACCCAGGCGCCCTGCACTGGGAGTGCAGAGTCTTAACCACTGTGACACGTGAGCCACAACTAAGGAGCCCACGAGCCACAACTAAGGAGCCCACCTGCTGCAACTAAGACCTGGCACAACCAAATAAATAAAATAAATAAATACATATTTTTTTTAAAAAAAAAAAAGAAAAGAAAAGAAGGAGTTACTGTTTAATGTCCAGAGTTTCTATTTGGTATGATAAAAAGTTCTGGCAACAGACAGTGGTGATGGTTGCACAACACTGTGAATATATTTAATACCACTGAATTCTACACTTCAAAATGGTTTAAATTTTATGTTCACTGTCTACATTTCTGTGATACATTTTACCACAATTCAAAAAACCTGAAGGATTACAAATAACAAATACAAATAACAACAAAAGGCAGAAACAGTCTTCACTGTGTGACACGCACTAGCACGTTCATTCTACAGCTGGAGACAAATTTCAGTGTGCGCATTCTCAGAGAAGAGAGACAGCCGTGGGCCTTAAAGATGGACCCCTGCCCTGCCCACCTGCGCCTGGACTTGACAAGCATCCAAAGACTTTCTAATGGGTTCATTGGCTCCACCTTCTGAGGCCACACTCTCCCCAAAGAATGCTGTATCCTATCCTGTTTCCTACACTGTATCAGGGTCTATACTGGAGACCCTACGCTAGTCCCAGAGGCCCTTCTGAAGCAGTCTAAGCATCTACATCATGGAAGAAAACAGAGTGAACTTCAACTTCAGGGCTTCTCAGAAAATCAGTAAGCCTACAAAAGTATTGACCAACCTTTTCCATTCATATTAATGTCATGGCAATATAGCTACAGAATCAGTGTAATGGGCACATTTACAACTTTTATTAAAATTCCTCCTTGCCCATCGTCTGACTGCAGGCCTCGGCTGCTTTTCTTCAAGTCCCAGACTTGTGATGCTGTGCTTGCTACTCTAATTAATTTTAAAATTCTCTGGAATAAGTGATAAAACATGGGGCTATATACGTATCTGGGATGAGATGAACTCCTTATAACATTAGGCTTATCCCAGTTCATGCCACGAGCAGACACAATGACCTGCATCCTAGCAGGATGGGCTCCTCTCAGATGTCACAGAAGACAGACTAGATTGGTAACGAGAAACTGAACAGCAAGAAACTGCCCTGATCACCAGTTGAGGGGTGAGAGGAGAGGGAGTGAAGTCTGGCTGTTGACATGGCAGGTTTCATGCCTTTACATACAAACTGACAGCACCAAGGAGAAAAAGTTCCTTAACTTAATAAATAGAAAAGGAATTCTTTAAAATTTAAATTTAAAGACATATGTACCTTTTTGAATTATGGTTTTCTCAGGGTATATGCCCAGCAGTGGGATTGCTGGGTCAGGTGGGAGGGAGAAGCTGAGGGGAAGTCAGAGTAGCATCGACATGTATACACGACCGAATGTAAATAGTTGGCTGGTGGGAAGCAGCCGCATAGCACAGGGAGATCAGCTCAGTGCTTTGTGATGACCCAGAGGGGTGGGACAGGGAGGGTGGGAGGGAGGCTCAAGAGGGAGGGGATATGGGGACATGCGTACGCGTATGGCTGATTCACTTTGCTGTGCAACAGAAACCAACACGGTATTGTGAAGCAATTATACTCTAATAAAGATCTATTAAAAAAATATATGGGGGCTTCCCTGGTGGCGCAGTGGTTGAGAGTCCGCTGCCGATGCAGGGGACGCGGGTTCGTGCCCCGGTCCGGGAAGATTCCACATGCCGCGGAGCGGCTGGGCCTGTGAGCCATGGCCGCTGAGCCTGCGCGTCCGGAGCCTGTGCTCTGCAACGGGAGAGACCACAACAGTGAGAGGCCCGTGTACCGCAAAAAAAAAGAAAAAAAAGTACCATTTTATTGATTTGGGTTTTTTAAAAAAATAAATTTATTAATTTATTTTTGGCTGCACTGGGTCTTTGTTGCTGCACGTGGGCCTCCTTTAGTTGCGGTGAGCAGGGCCACTCCTTGTTGCGGTGGCTTATCTCGTTGCAGAGCATGGGCTCTAGAGTGCAGGCTCAGTAGTTGTGGCACACAGGCCCAGTTGCTCTGAGGCATGTGGGATCTTCCCAGAGCAGGGCTCAGACCGATGTCCCCTGCACCGGCAGGCAGATTCCTAACCACTGCACCACCAGGGAAGTCCCTGATTTTTGTTTCTGATTTTAAAATTCACAAGAGACCTCAGATACTGCCACGTACATGCTTTTATGCATACATTTTAAACTGAGTTTTCTTTAGAGCTTTAGATGCAAAAAAAGTGAAGAACCCATTTTCCCCTTGACCTTCATAAGAAGAGCAAAAATATTAGAAAGGCCAGTCACTCCTTAAAATTGGCCTTAAGTACTTTTCCTGTGATATACATTCAAAACATGTATTTAACATATGTTTCTTTTTTTTTTCACATCTTTATCGGAGTATAACTGCTTTACAATGGTGTGTTAGTTTCTGCTTTATAACAAAGTGAATCAGCTATACATATACATATGTCCCCATATCCCCTCCCTCTTGTGTCTCCCTCCCACCCTCCCTATCCCACCTCTCTAGGTGGTCACAAAGCACCGAGCTGATCTCCCTGTGCTATGCGGCTGCTTCCCACTAGCTATCTACCTTACGTTTGGTAGTGTATATATGTCCATGCCTCTCTCTCGCTTTGTCACAGCTTACCCTTCCCCCTCCCCGTGTCCTCAAGTCCATACTCTACATCTGCATCTTTATTCCTGTCCTGCCTCTAGCTTCTTCAGAACTATTTGTTTTAGATTCCATATATATGACGTATGTTTCTTGCTTAAGGAGCTTTCATAAGAACTCCTGCTGTCCTTAGCACTTTAAAATTAGGAGGAAAAAAAACGTATCCTTCTTAATCACATCCATCTACTAATTACCTAAACTATGCAACATTCATGGGTTTGGCCCAGTGTCATTTTTCTCTATAAGCCACTGATCCCATCTTTGGCAGGAAAAAGACCCTGCATTTCTAGAGGCAGCACAACTAATTACACTAGTTTATCTCCTGTCACCTTATCAAACAAAGTAACCAAAATGAAAATGATACTATGCTAGAAAAGAACAGAAACACAACATCCTCAATTTTATTTGCCAATCAACAGGACCTTACAGAGCCACACAGCACAGATGGACCAATTTCTGCCTCTGTGAATTTTAAACTGCCTTTTAACAACATTTCTCTGGTTCTGATGAGCCAGGTTCCACAATATGTCGGCTCGTGAAATTCAAGCAACTGTGCCTTCCTGTAAGCTCCTTCATTCAGCCTCAGCCATAAACTGCACATTGCCTATAAAAGAAGCATGAAGTTATTCCAAACTGCCACGCATAGCAGAAACAGCATACAAATGTGTATGGGATGCCTGCAAGTGTGTTTTTGCTCCTACAGGATGCCCAGAGACCACGGGCCTGCAGCGTCATCCTGAGGGACACAGCACGCGCTGCTGTGCCTCTAAGGGGTGCCAGAGAGGGAACCGCACTCACACGTCGCGACACTTGTGAGAAATGGAGCACATCCTCCTCTGTTTTCTGCGGTTGAGAAGGACACACGATGAGGGGACCTGGTACACATACCCGTGCACATTGTTTAAAGAACTCCAAGCAGCTGCATGTGCTCTAATCTGTGAGGCCCTTGTCATGATACTGTTATATGAAAAACTGGACTCCTGAGCTTATAGCCAAAGGACCCAGAACAACGTAAGGAGAGATTTTTCCACCAACCACGCGTATGCATTGTAATATATACCTTCCTAACATCAAGTTTATAATATTTGAGAAAACAACAGTTGTAGCACACCAATGATTCTTCTTTCTTTACTCAAAAATAAAAGAGGCACAAAAATATAGAACTAAAATGTCCAATATCATCTGAAATAGCAGGTTCACCAAAAGATTTAAAGGTAAACTTGAACTGGCGGGGGGGAGGAATTAATTATAATTATTAGAGAGCGAATGAACTAACTGTTTTTCAAGAAAGGTATCTCAGGAAAACGCTGACCAACAGGGTAGGCGGTTATTCAACCTTCCGCTTTTAGGGGGGAACCGACAGGTCTCAGGGTCTCCTGGGCAGCAGGAGCCGCTCTGAGAAGGCCCTCTTCCGGATGCAGCTGACATGGGTCTTCACGGAGGAATGGACCCTTTCTCAGCCTCACCTCTGGCAAGGTTAACCAGCCACCCACAAAAGCACGTTCACCTCCAGAAGCAAGTCGGATGGGCACATCTCAGTACACAGCCATCTCTAGGCATCACATTTGTTGTCTGTAACACATGGCACACGGTTGGTGGCTTTAGAAGACAAAGTGGGGACCCAGGGAGAAGACGTGGTGCTGAGCACCCCTACGCATCATGCTCCCGAGTGCGCAGGTCCTCCAGGAGCTCGTGGGCCACGGCCTGCAGGTGAGGGTTGCGGCTCTTGGCCATGGCCAGGATGCGCTGCAGGGGCAGGGAACTCTGGAACTCCGAGGCCGTCCTGGAGAAGACTTCTGGCTCCAGAACCACAGACTGGACAAGGCGCAGCACATGAAGACACACCTCTGTGTCTGGATCTAGGGGGAAAGAGGTAACGCTTCTGGTTAGAATAAAACCTTCTACAGGGACCTTGGGGCAGAATCCACCCCTCAGGGGTTCTTGGCCTCTCTGAATGGTGGATGTGACAGTTTAGTAAACTATGAGCTGACCCCAAACAGTGTCACTTGTTGATGTAAAAGCTTAGCTCATAAGAGGAGCATGACAATGTCACCCTCTAGTAACATTCAACCTTCAAACATTACAATCACGTAACTTTAAAATGCTGAACTAAAAATATGAGGGCTTTTCAGGTTGTTTTCTGTAATTCTGCCCAGTTATAAGATTGTTTTAAGAGGTATTACTTCATTTTCACTCCAAGTGCAGCAAAGCCCTGAGAGACCACATACAGATACGGCATCTCTTCAGGTCACTGAGTTCCGCAAAGTCACAGCTGCAACACTCAAGGTGAAATCCGTTTTCCCGTGGGAATGCCCTCTGGAGTTACAGAACCTGACAGCCCTGTAGCAACCACTAAAAAGCAGCTGGACTGAAACAACAGCCCAACACAAGTTATAACCTTTAACCACCGGGGATCCAATTCTCCTCACCATGTCTCTCTACTGGGAGCCTTAAACATGCCACTGATTCTTGATTAGATATTGTAATTGGAACCAGACTCAAAATCAGTACCTCCTTCTTAGCACTACACTTTAAACACCTTTTAAGAAGTAAGTGGACTGAGAGAGTAGACTGAGCAAACCCTCAGTGGGAACTGCCACGGCACCAAGGCCCCCGGAGCCCTTCCCCACTGAACGAGAGCCACCAGGGCTCAGTGAAGACTGCTGTGTTGGGAAGCGGAAGAAAACCCTGCCCTACCCTGGGCCCAGACCGTTGAAGTGCTCCTATTTGGGGTAAGGGGAAGGAAACTTGCTCTGGCACAAAAACTGCCAAAGACACAGGCAGAGCGGCTGCCGCAGGGAGGAGGACAGGATCCCGGGGAAGGCGCCGCTCAGATGCAGGTGGATGGGAGCCGAACCAAAACAACAGAGAACTCCCCTGCGTCCTCCAGCGGCCCAGCAAACACCCAGCGGCCAATAGAAGCAGGCTACGGCAGCAGCGGGAGGGGCAAGAGGATGGAAGGAGACCCCTCCTGAGGCACAGACCCAGTGGGAAGGCCTGCAGCTGGGGGTGGAGACCGACAAAGGACTCTGGCAACTCAGTCCTCACCTGCAGCACAAGGAAGGAGAAGACTGGAAACCAGCGGCACAGAGTCACCACAGTGACAAAACCCACACCAGCCCAACGCCCACACCGACAGCCCCACAGAGCAGGAGGTGTAAACACTCTCTATGTACCTCATTCTCTCCTGCAGAGGTTGGTGCACTGTGGCCCAAGGGCCAAATCCAGCCCAGGGCCTGTTTCTGCACAGGCTGTGAGCTAAGGTTGGTTCTTACATTTTAAAGAGTTATCTTAAAAGAAAACAAAATAGAAGAATAATATGCAACAGAAACCACACATGACACTCAAAGTTCAAAGTATTTAATAGCTAGCTCATTACAGGAAAAGTTTGCTGACCTCTGCTCTACTGCCCTCCACACAATGCCCAACACTCAATCAGAAATTACAATGACACAGCAAGGGAAGCAAAACCCCACTGCAGTAATAAAGTAATCAGCAGAGCCAGACTCAGAGATAACCCAGATTTAGAAACAATTAGAAAAGGAATCTGAAGTAAATATGATTAATAGATGGGAAAGCACTGTTTTACGGTTCTTGTGCTATACCTGAAGCAGTACAATGTTATTTAAAGATTTTTAATGTTTCAATTGAAAATCTTCAACTAACTGTGATTAATATAATTAATTAATCACAGTTAATTAAAGACTGTATTGTAAACCCTAGGGAAAATACTAAAAAGAGTTTTTAAAATGTAAATGATAAGCCAACAGTGCAGTTAAAATAGAATATTAAATATTCAATCTAACAGTGGACAAAAAAGAGGAAAAAAGAAACAACTAGTAATATTTCTGTACTTCTATATACATTAGATGAAAACTGTATAAACACACTGATTAAAAGACAGAGAATGCACAAAACGTCAAGACCCAATTATACATTGTCTACAAGACACCCAAGATAAATATAAAGACACAGGTTAAAAATAAAAGAATAAAACCATGCCACGCAAACACTAATCAAAAGAAGTCTGCAGAGCCTATATTATTATCAGACAAGGTGGACTTCAGAACAAAAAATATTACCATGGATAAGGAGGGATTATAATTGTATAATTATAATTATAATTGTATAATTATAAAGAAGTTAATGCATCAAAAAGACACGACAGTCTTAATTAGGTATGTACCTAACAACAGAGTTTCAAGAGAAACAAAGCACAATATGCTAGAAACCCAAGTGCAAATAAATTCACAGAGGTTGGAAACTTTAATACTTTTATTTCCATTACTGATTTTAAAAAAGAAAGAAAATCAGTGAAGATACAGAATCCCTGAACAACACTATCAACCAACTTGACCAATATACATTCAAGAGGATTCAAAGTACGTTCTGTGATCATAAGGAATTAAGTTAAAAATAACAGAAATACATAATAAATAACAGAAAATAACAGAAATACAAAATAAATAACAGAAAAATATGTTAAAAAATCTCCAACTATTTGGAAATAAAACAACACACCTCTAAATAATGTATGGATCAAGAAGGAAGTCATAAGGAAAACTAGGAAATACTTTGAATGAAATGAAAATGAAAACACAGTATCATAATTTATAGATGCAGTTAAATCACAGCTTATCAGGGGAAATTATAGCACTGAATGCTCATATTGGAAAAGAACAAAGGTCTCAAATTAGTTACCTTAGCTTTCATCTTAAAAAAAAGAAAAGAAAAAATCAAACCCAAAACATGCCAAAGGAAGGTAATAATAAAGAGCAGAAATCAATACAAAGGAGGACAAATAAAAAACAACTGGGGAAAAAACAGTAAACCCAAAAGGTGACCCTGTTAAAACAATCTATAAAATTGATAAAACTCTAGCCAGGCTAAACAAGGAAAGGGGGAAGGAAGAAAGGACAGACACAGATTACAAATTTGGGGAATGAAAGAGGGGAAATCACTATAGAACCTACAGATATTAAAGGAGTAATAAGGGAATATTATGAACAAATTTGTGCCCATACATTTTGCAACTTGGATGGAATGGACACACTGCTTGGAAGACATAAACTACTAAGATTCATTCAGAACAAGAATCTCTGGAGCAGGGGACATTAGGCACAACTGAAGATGGAGGTTCTGTCTGGAAAACACATTGGATGAAGCTAAAACAGACCCACAAAGTCTAAGAGGCTCCTTCTTCCCCTTCTCCGTTTCTAGGGTTGGATGAGTCTTCTCTGGGCAATCTGAGCAACCCAAGAGGAAACATCTAAAGATACTGACCTGTGGGTTCCCAGTGAATGGCTGAGAATGGCTGGGCCAGCTCACAGTACAGTGAAGTTCACAAGCCCCACTCACATGCTCAGGGCTTCCAATCAGCATTATAAATCCCACCCTTAAACACAAGCAAAAAACGATGTGTTACCAGACACCTGAGAAGAAGTTAATTATCATTTTCAACAAAAACAAAAGGAGGGCCAAAGAAAGACTATGCAATGAGAAGAAAACTTTTTTTTAAACTTTATTCATCTCCTCCTCAAGGAGATTTTTTTCAAGTTGTATTATCCATTAAGCAAGAATGGGATGCTATTTTTTTAATTCAAAAAAAAAGGCAGCTGGAAATTAAGTGCATGATAGTAGAGATGAAGACTTCAATAGGCAGTATGGAAAATAAAGTAGAGGAAATCTCTCAAAAGTGGTACAAAAGACAAAGGGATGCAAACACTTCCAAAAAAACTGAGGAGGAGGGAATGCCTCCTAACTGATTTTATGAAGCCTATATGACCCTGATACCAAAACCAGGCAAGGAAAACACAAAAAACAAAACTGGAAGCCAATATTCTCCGATAAACACAGATGCAAAAATCCTCTATAAAATATTAACAAACTAAATACAAAAAATACATTAAAAGGATCATACACCACAATCAAGTGGGATTTATTCCAGGGATGCAAGAATGGTGCAACATCTTCAAATCAATCAATGTGTTACATGACATTAATAAAATGAAAGGTACAAATCATATGATCATCTCAGTAGCTGCAGAAAAAGCACTTGACAAGATTCAACATTAACTTATGATAATAACTCTCAATAAAATGGGTAGAGAAGGAACATAACTCAACATAACAAAGGCCTATGACAAACCCATAGCTAACATCAAACTCATTGGTGAAAAACCAAAAGCTATCCCTCTCTAAGATCAGGAAAAGGACAAGGATGCCCACTCTCACCACTCTTATTCAACATACTATTGGAAGTCCTAGCCAGAGCAATTAGGCAAGTAAAAGAAAATAAAAGGCATCCAGTTTGGAAAGGAAGAACTAAAACTGTCACTGTTTGCATAAAAATGATTTTATATAGAGAAAACCCTAAAGATTCCACACACACAAAAAAAAAACTGTTAGAAATAATAAACAAATATAGTAAAGTTCCAGGGTATAAAATCAATATTAAAAGATCTGCTGGGGGCTTCCCTGGTGGCGCAGTGGTTGATAATCTGCCTGCCGATGCAGGGGACACGGGTTCGTGCCCCAGTCCAGGAAGATCCCACATGCCGTGGAGCGGCTGGGCCCGTGAGCCATGGCCACTGAGCCTGTGTCTCCGGAGCCTGTGCTCCACAACGGGAGAGGCCACAACAGTGAGAGGCCCACGTACAGCAAAAAAAAAAAAGAAAAGAAGATCTGTTGGGTGTCTTTACACTAAGAACAAACTATCAGAAAGAAAAATTAAGAAAACAATCCCATCTTTAATTGCAACAAAAAGAATAAAATACCTAGAAATAAATTTAACCAAGGAGATGAAAGACCTGTCCACTGAAAACTATAAGACACTGTTGAAAGAAACTGAAGAAGACACAAAGAAGTGGAAAGATATCCCATGCTCATGTATTGGAATGTTATACATTGTTAAAATGTCCATATTACCTAAAGCAATTCCTATCAAAATTCCAATGACATTTTTCACATTAATAGAACAAACAATCCTAAAACTTATATGGAAACACAAAAGACCCTGAACAGCTAAAGCAATCCTGAGAAAAAGAAAAAAGCTGGAAGTATCACATTCCCTGATTTCAAATTATGCTACAAAGCTATAGTAATCACAACAGTATGGTTTGGGCAGAAAATCAATGGATAGATAGATCAATGCAACAGAATTGAGAGCCCAGAAATAAACCCACACATAATATGGAAAATTAATTTACAACAAAGGAGCAAAAAACATAAAATGGAGAAAGGATAGCCTCTTCAATAAGTAGCGTTAGGAAAATTGGACAGCCATATGCAAAAGAATGAAACTAGACCATTATCTCACACAACACACAACAATCAATTCAAAATGGCTTAAAGATTTGAATTGAAGACCTCAAACCACAAAACTCCTAGAAAAAAAAAAAACAGTACATTCTTTGACATTGGTCTTAGCAGTATCTTTCTGAATATGCCTCATCAGGCAAAAGGAACAAAAGCAAAAATAAACAAATGGGACTACATCAAACTAAAAACTTCTGCATAGCAAAGGAAACCATCAACAAAAAGAAAAGGCAACCAACCAAATGGAGAAGATATTTGCAAAGCATGTACCTGATAAGTGGTTAAGATCCAACATATATAAAGAACTCATACAACTGAATATAACACACATACTCACACACATAAAAACCTGATTTAAAAATAGGCAGAGGAGCTGAACAGACATTTTTCCAAAGAAGATATACAGATGGCCAATAGGCACATAAAGAGATGTTCAACATCACTAATTATTAGGGAAATGCAAATCAAAACCACAATGAGATACCACCTCGTCCCTGTTAAAATGGTTATCATCCAAAAGGCAAGAAGTAAGTGTTGGTGAGGATGTAGAGAAAAGTTACCCTCGTGCACTGTTGGTGGGAATGTAAACTGGTGCAGCTGCTATGGAAAACAGTGTGGAGGTTCCCCAACAAATTAAGAATAGAACTGCCAAATGACCCAGCTAGTCCACTCCTGGGTATTTATCCAAAGAATAGGAAAACACTAATTTGAAAAGATATCTGAACTCCTATGTTCATCACAGAATTATTTACATTAGCCAAGATATGGAAACCTAAGTGTCCATTAATGGATGAATGGATAAATAAGATGTGGTGTGTGTATGTGTGTGTGTGTGTATATATATATATATATATATATATACATATATATGTGTGTGCGTGTATATAAATATACACACACACACAATGGAACACTACCCAACCATAAAAAGAGATGAAATCTTGCCATTTGAGACAATGTAGATGGACCTTTAGGGTATTATGCTAAGTGAAATAAGTCAGACAAAGACAAATACTGTACAGTTTCTCTCATACGTGCAATTTTTTAAATGAACAAACCAAATCAAACAAAAACAACCACAGAGAACAGAGTAGTGGTTACCAGAGGGGAAGTGGGTGGGGAAGAGAAAAATGGGTAAAGAGGGTCAACTGTATGGTGACAGATGGAAACTAAATTTTGGTGGTGGGCACGCTGTAGTGTATGCAGAAGTCAAAATATAAATTTGTACACATGAAACATATAATGTTATAAACCCATAAAAAATAAATAACTAAATCTCTTTAAGAGAAAAAAATTCCTATTGGCATTTTTTCCAGTGTTTGTCCTTTTTAAAAAAAATTTAAAGAATTTTTTTATTGAGGTATAGTTGATTTACAATATTAGTTTCAGGTGTACAACACAGTGATTCTAATTTTTATAGATTATACTCCATTTAAAGTTATTATAAAATATTGGCTATATTCCCTGTGATGTAAAATATATCCTTGTAGCTTATTTTATACATAGTAGTTTGTACCTTTTAAACCCTACGCCTATCTTGCCCCTAACCTGCCCCTCTCCCAACTAGCAACCACTATTCTTTTCTATATATCTGTGAGTCTGTTTCTCTTTTGCTATATTCATTCATTTGTTGTATTTTTTAGACTCCACATATAAGTGATAAAACAGTATTTGTCTTTCTCTGTCTGACTTACTTCACTAAGCATAATGCCCTCCAGGTCCATCCATGTTTTTGCGAATGGCAAAATTTCATTCCATTGTGTGTGTGTGCGCGCCACATCTTCGTTATCCATTCATCTGTTGATGGACACTTACGTTGCTTCCATATCTTGGCTACTGTAAATAATGATGCTAAGAACATTGGGATACATATATATTTTTGAATTAGTGTTTTTGTTTTCTTCAGATATATACTCAGGAGTGGAATGGCTGGATCATGGGCTGGTTCTATTGGGTTGGCCGGAAAGTTCGTTCGTTTGTTTAAACGAACTTTCTGGCCAACTCAATATCTTTAGCTTTGAGGCACCTCCATACTGTTTTCCACAGTGGCTGCACCAATTTATATTCCCAGCAAGCATACAAGAATTCCCCTTTCTCCACATCCCCACCAACATCTGTTATTTGTGGGGTTTTTTTTGTTTTGTTTTGTTTTTTTGCGATACGCAGGCCTCTCACTGTTGTGGGGACGCGCAGGCTCAGCAGCCATTGCTCATGGGCCCAGCCGCTCCGCGGCATGTGGGATCTTCCCGGACTGGGGCACGAACCTGTGTCCCCTGCATCGGCAGGCGGACTCTTAACCACTGCACCACCAGGGAAGCCCTCTGGTCTTTTTGATAATAGCTATTCTGACAGGTGTGAGGTGATAGCTCACTGTGGTTTGGTTTGCACTTCTCTGATGATTAGCAATGTTGAGCATCTTTGCATGGGTCTATTGGCCATCTGTATGTCTTCTTTGGAAAAATGTCTATTCAGGTCTTCTGCCCATTTTTTAATTGGGTTCTTTGTGTTTTGATATTGAGTTGTATGAGCGGTTTATATATTTTGGATTTAATCCCTTATTAGTCATATCATTCGCAAATATTTTCTCCCATTCAGTAAGTTGTCTTTTCATTTTGTCAACAGTTTCCTTTGCTGAGCAAAAGCTTTTAAGTTTAATTAGGTACCATTCGGGGTTTTTTTTTGCTTTTGTTTCCTTTGCCTTAGGAGACAGATCCAAAAAAAATATTACTATTATTTATGTCAAAGAGAGTTCTGCCTATGTTTTCTTCAAGGAGTTTTATGGTTTCGAGTCTTACATTTAGGTTTTTAACCCATTTTGAGTTTATTTTTGTATATGGTATAAGAAAATATTCTAATTTCATTCTTTTACATGTAGCTGTCCAGTTTTCCCAGCACTACTTATTGAAGAGATTGTCTTTTCCCCATTGTATATTCTTGCTTCCTTTGTCATAGATAAATTGACCATAAGTGTGTGGCTTTACTTCTGGGTTCTCTTTTGTGCCAGTACCATACTGTTTTGATTATAGTAGATTTGTAATATAGTCTGAAGTCAGGGAGTATGATTCCTCCAGCTCCATTCTTCTTTCTCAAGATTGTTTTGGCTATTCAGGGTCTTTCTGTTTCCATACAAATTTTAAAATTATTTGTTCTAGTTCTGTGAAAATGCCATTGGCAATTTTGATGGGGATTGCACTGAATCTGTAGCTTGCCTTGGGTAGCATGGAAATTTTAACAATATTAATTCTTCCAATCCATTAACATGGTATATCATTCCCAACTGTTTGTGTCGTCAATTTCTTTCATTGGTGTCTTACAGTTTTCAGTGTACAGGTCTTTTACCTCCTTCATTTTATTCCTAAGTATTTTATTCTTTTTGCTGTGATTGTAAATGAGATTGTTCCCTTAATTTCTCTTTCCTATAGTTCCTTGTATAGAAATGTAATAGATTTCTGTATATTAATTTTGTATCCTGCAACATTACCAAATTCACTGATGAGTTCTAGTAGTTTTTTGGTGGTGTCTTTTCTGTGTACATGCATCATGTCATCTGCAAACAGTGACAGTTTTACTTCTTCCTTTCCAATTTGTATTCCTTTTACTTCTTTTTCCTATCTGATTGCTGTGGCTAGGACTTCCCCAATCAGTATTTTTATTTGACATACTGGGGAAAAGTGTCAGCTTTACAACATAGAATGTTCTCAGCCAAAAAAGGATTTATCTTTCCATTTATTCAAGTTTGTTTATCTTCATCAATAGAATTTTTCATAAAAGATTAAAAAAAATAAGCAAAGAGATGAACAATAGGAGAAAAAGAAGAGAGGCCCAACACCAAATATTAGGTATTCCAAAAAGAGAAAACTGTGTCAGCAGATAGGACATCACTCTATAATGATTCAGTAATTCAAAATAATTTTTTAAAGATTCTTAGAATCAAAAGATATGTTTCTAAACTGAAATGTCCCTTTCAGTTTCCAGCAAAATTGATAAAAGTTACATCTAATACACCAGGCGTATCAACATAAAATTTAAGTTCAGAAAATGAAACAAAGAGAAACTTCTACAAGTTTCCACAGGGAAAACATACCATATACAAAGAAGCAGGAATCAAAACTTCTCAACACTGGCCATTAGAAGATAATGGAATGTTGATTTCAAAATTCAGAAATAAAAAGTAATTCTAACCTGGAATTCTATACCCAGCCAAACTCTGACTATTATAGGTGAGGTAAAATAAAGACATTTCAGAGTAAGATACCTTAAAAATTTTGTCTCCTCAATTATACTTCAAAAACAAACAAACTCATAGAAAAAGATCAGATTTGTGGTTACCAGAGGCAGGGAGTACAGGAAGAGGGAATTGGATGAAGGTGGTCAAAAGTACAAATGTCCAGTTACAGGATAAATAAGTACTAGGGATATAATGTACAACATGATAAGTATAATTTATACTGCTGTATGCTATATATGGAAGAGAGAAATTCCTAAGAGTTCTCATCGTAAGGAAAAAATTTTTTTCTATTTCTTTAATTTTGTATCTGTATGAGCTGATGGATGTTCACTACACTTACTGTAATCATTTCATGATGGATGTAAGTCAAATCATTATGCTGTATACCTTAAACTTATACAGCGCTGTATGTCAACTACATCTTAATAAAACTGGAATAAAATTTTTTTAATTAAAAAACTAAAATAAAACCACAATAAAATAGGGCTTCCCTGGTGGCGCAGTGGTTAAGAATCCGCCTGCTAATGCAGGGATCACAGGTTTGAGACCTGGTCTGGGAAGATCCCACATGCCGCGGAGCAACTAAGCCCGTGCGCCACAACTACTGAGCCTGCGCTCTAGAGCCCATGAGCCACAACTACTGAAGCCTGTGCGCCTAGAACCCGTGCTCTGCAACGAGAAGCCACTGCAATGAGAAGCCCGTGCACTGCAACGAAGAGTAGCCCCTGCTCACCACAACTAGAGAAAGCCCGTGCACAGCAACGAAGACCCAACGCAGCCTAAAATAAATAAATTTACAAAGAACAAAAAAAAAAACACAATAAAATAACCCCCATCAGACTGGCTAAGGTGAAGAAGGCTGACAGTAGCAGGGGTGGTGAGAATGGAAAGGAGCCAGAAGGCTAACATGCTGTCGGTCAAATTTACACTGGGTACAACCATCTTGGAAAACAGCCCTGCACAAGCTATAGAGTTGAAGACACACACTTTCATAGACCAAAACTTCCATTATTATTTTTTAATATTTATTTATTTTATTTATCTATTTTCCTTATTGTTTTGGCTGCGTCGGGTCTTAGTTGCAGCCTGCGGGACCTTTCCTTATGGCGCACGGCCTCTTCTTTGCGGCACTAGGGCTTCTCTCTAGTTGTGGCGTGTGGGTTTTCTCTCTCTAGTTGTGGTGTGTGGGCCCCAGGGCACATGGGCTCTGTAGTTGTAGCATGCAGACTCCGGAGTATATGGGCTCTGTAGTTTGTGGCACGCAGGCTCTGTCGTTAAGGCGTGCGAGCTCAGTAGTTGTGGCGCGCGGGCTTTAGGGGTCCCGTGGCACGTGGGATCTTAGTTCCCCAACCAGGGATCAAACCCGTGTCCCCTGCATTGGAAGGTGGATTCTTTACCACTGGACCACCAAGGAAGTCCTGAAACTTCCATTTTTTGTAATAGACACCCAACAGGAAAATATGCACGTTTACCATAGACAGGCACAAGAATTTCTGGTGCAGCATTATTTGTAAAACCCACAAACCTGAAACAAGTCAAGTGTCCAATCCAAATGGTAAATGGATAAACTCATATAATGAAATATTATACAGCAGTGGTTCTCAACTGGGGTGGGGCACTTAGCCCTGCAGGGAACATGTTTGGTTGTCACAACTGGCGGCGGGGGTGCTACAGGCACCTAGTGGCGATACGGCAATGAACAGGCAACAGCACCAGGAACCTACAAACAAAACGTAAATGAGGACGCCGACACACAACATGAGACTCCACTGACGTCAAGTTCAATGCAGGAGGGAGCAGCAGGGGTCAGGAGGGACAAAGGGATCCCCGAGTGCTGGCGACTTCCCACTCCTCAGCCTGGGGGTTTTAATAAGTGCTGCTTGCAACAGTTCTCTCAGCTTGGCCTGTATGTCTTGTGTACTCTTCTCTAAATATGTTACATCTGTTAAACT
Organism: Mesoplodon densirostris; assembly: GCF_025265405.1. Lineage (NCBI taxonomy): Eukaryota > Metazoa > Chordata > Mammalia > Artiodactyla > Ziphiidae > Mesoplodon > Mesoplodon densirostris. Next base: position 2,617,697 of record NC_082665.1, on the reverse strand, counting down.
TATTTTGATAAAGGAAGGAAGGGAAAAAGGAAGAAAGGGGAGAAGGCAAGGAGGGGGAGAGAAAGAAAAGTAACAACTTGCCGAAGTCAATCCAGAGACGCTCCTCCCAACTCCTGCGGTCCACCCTGCCTACCCACCCGGGCCCACACGGGTATCTCTCCTCCCTGGACCCCTGCTCTGCTGGGAGTGTCACTGCCTGGCTCAGGTCCCAGCCTGACCACTTGATCCCTGGGTGGCATTCGTAGTGACCTCACAGGGCCGGTGAGGGGACGATATAGTGAAATGCATGTAACAAGCCCAGGATAAGGCCTGGCACAGAGCAAGCACTCAGAAATGTCACTTATCATCAGCATCTCATTAACTACTCTGTACCATCTCAAATTAGTTCTTTAAAGTCTTGCCTTCTGTGATGGTCAATTCTATGTGTCAAATCGACTAGGCTAAGGATGCCCAGAGCTGGCAAAACATTATTTCTGAGTGTGTCTGTAAGGGTTTCCTTGGAAGAAATCGGCATTTGAACCCACAGACCAGGTAAAGAAGATCACTCTCACCAGTGTGGGTGGCATCAACAACTCACTGAAGGCCTGACTAGAACAAAAAGGCACAGGAAGGGTGAATTCGCTCTGTCTGCTTGAGTGGGACGTCCATCTTCTCCTGCCCTTGGACATGGCGCTGCTGGTTCTCGGGCCTTTGGACTTGGGACTGAACTACAGCACTGGCTTTCCTGGTTCTCTGGCTTGCAGACGGCAGATCATGGGACTTCTCGGCCCCCACAGAAATCTCCTCATATCTATCGATCTATCCACCCTACTGGGTCCATTGCTCTGGAGAACCCTAATACACGTTCCCTGCAAATTTCAAGTTCTTGAACATGGGAGACAAGGTAGTAACCCTCACAGACCCAGAGCCGGGGCTATGTGCACCCCAGATGCTCACTGGGAGTCTCTGCAGACTGGCTGACCCTGCGCCCGAGTACCCAGCACGTGTGCTGTGCAAAGCTTGCTGGTCCGCAGAGATGCACCTGCATCACAATGAGTCCCACTGTATGCAAAGTGCCTCCAGTTTCCCAGGCAGGCAGGAGAGCCGTGGTTCATACCCTGCAGAGGGGCCCCTGCTCCTGGGAGCATGGCCCAGACTGACTGTCTATTAGACCCAAGTCTGACCGTGGACAGATTCTGAAAAGAAATAATGCCAAACATGCCTTCAAAATAAGCTACACGCCACGCAGCAGCTCAGCCAGCCAAGAAATGAAATACTTACTTGGTTTTCCTTTGTTGCTTGTAGGCCTTTTTTCCTTAAGTTAAAGAAATAGGTGCCTTGAATATTAAACCATTAGGTACAAATATCTCTAAGTCCACCAGTGACATCAACTAAACTCCAAGCAGGAGTAACTCAATTCGTGCCGTGTACACTATTTGTTCCAAGTGACAAGCGAGCATTTTAAGAACTCTTTTACTGTTTCACATCCTCTATGAATCTTCCTGGCCGTCCCTGCACTGCCCCCCCACCCAGCGTCAGCTGGTGACATCTCTCAGTGCTCACAGCACCACCAGCCCTCACCTAAATGCAAATGTATGCGACTCGTAAGAGAAACAACACTGAGGATTTCTCTACAATTACTTCCCTGTGGTAAAGGAGGAATTCACTGGATCAAGGAAAAAAATCCCATCAAAATTAAACAAAATCCATCTCCACAAATCAACCAAAGCTTATTCTCTGATTCTCTAACCAGGAGATAGTTATTGAGCCTTAACCGTTAAGACAGATCAGACTCATGACATTTAATTTCGCCACAGAAGCCTCATCCTGAAACAGCATTTGAGTCCCTTTAGCACTCTAACATAAACCAGCGAGCAAACACGTTTCCTCCTGGTGGGCATCTCAGCACCCTCCAGCTGCAGCACCCTCCTGCCACCTGGCTCCACCAGCGCATGAGCTCTGAGAGCCCAGCACCTTGCCCTGTCTTCCCTCAGACAGTGGGTGAAAGACAAGCCTACACGCCTGGGGAGCCTGGGGAAACGAGCAGTCATCTGGATGAGCGAGCAAGGAAAACGGGAGGGCGAGCGTGCTTTGGCTGGTTTGGAGTAAACTATAAAAAGAGAGCTTGGTAAGACATGAATTTCAAGGTGACTACAAAAGGTTTGACCACAGAATCCTGTTAAATTACAAGAACAATTCAAATATAATTTGATTTTTAATTCCTCTCCACGAAAATCTAATCTACTGAATGCAACAAAACCAAACAGGAGGAAACCGGTCCCTCCGTCAATATAGTTCAACATGGCAGGAGAGGCTGGGGGTCAGCAGCTGCCCACTCCCCGGCTCCAAGAGCGGCTCTCCCGCCCAGACAGGGCGTCTCCAGGGCACTTCAGAGCAAGGAGAGGAACCATTCTACCAAGTTCCAGAACTCTCACAACCCAGAGCTTGCTCTCCACCGAAGCAGTCGGCTGGGAGGGCTTCAGCTTCGTTCCAGAAATGCCGTCACTGTTCAGCAGGTTTCTGGAATGCCTCCTGGAACTGCCTTCAGAGCCAGTCTGCGAGCCATTCCCAAACATTGGTGTCACCGCCTTAGACGCCGACGCCACGTCCGCATGAGGACCTGGCTGCTCGTCGTGAGCCCTGCTGAGGAGCCGCTGACCACCCAGCCTCAGGCTCCCCCCAAGCGCCCCCCAGCCGGGCCCTCTCCCCTCCTGGCCTGCAGGCTACCCCGACTGCAGCTCAGCTGCTCAGGGCCGTGCGACACAGTCGCTCTGGGTCCACAGTCTTCAGGGACCTCGAGGACACCACGCCCTCCGGGCTCTCCGCCCTCGTCCTGCTTCCGACGTGCTCCCTCAGCATCTCCTTTGCTTCCCCCTCCTCTTCCTCCTGCACTGGAGACGCCGGAGCAGCCCAGGCCCGTCCTCAGAGCCCCCTCGCTCCCGGGATGACGCGGTCCACTCCTAGGCCCACGCGTGCTTCCTACACCGTGACGGCTCACAGAGTGGGCTCCAGCCCCAGCCTCTGCGTGAACTCAACCCAGAAACCCAACCGTGCACTTCGCACCCCCACCGTGAAGGTCAAACAGACATCTCGAGTTTCACGTGCACCAAACTACTGGTTCGTCCCCAAGTCCTCCTAATAGCACCACCAGGGACCCAGCTACTCAGCCCCAAACTCAAGCATCACCCCGGCCCGCCCGCCCTCATATCCCCCTCCCCTCCAAATGGACCTGAATCCACGCACGTCAATCACCATCGCCACGGTGATTGCGGCTACCCGCAGCCACCACACCTCCCACCCACACCCTGCACCTGCCCCCCGGCCCCCGGCCCCGGCAGCCAGACGGAGCCCCATGACCGCCCCTCAGACCAGGGCTGCCCTGCTCTGCCTTCACAGCCCACTCCAGGCCCCAGGGGCCCCGGCCCGACGGGCTCCCTGACCTCCGTCCTGACTCCCCTGCACCTCTCCACCACACCGCCGCCTCACCCCTACATTCTCAGGGCCACGGCCACCGCAGGGCCTGCCCACTGCCCCTCCGCGGCCCAGGATGCTCTGTTCGCAGAACTCTGATGGCTTGTCCCCCACTTCACTCAGGTCTGCACTCACACGCCCACAGAGCAGCCCCACCTTGTGCCTCGAGGCCCTCACACCACCCCATCTTTATTTGTATTACACGATCTCCACCATTCTGCTGGTTGTCACGTCTTTCACCTGAATATAAGTTCCACAAGGGAAGAGCTCTGTCTTGTTCACTTCTGAACCTCCAGTTCTTAGGGCAGGCTTGGCGTTCAAGGAACACCTGTAAAATATGAGCTTCCCGCGTGCTCCAAGCTTCAGTGTACCCTGCCCGTGGCGCCAGCCACCAGGGGGGCAGGTCAAGCACTGAACCACCAAGGGGGCAGGTAAAGCCCCCAGCTCAGCAGCAGAGTCTGCAGAGGGGATGCCAAGCCCCAGCAGTGTACTTTGTGGGAGACAAAAGAAATACAACCTCTAGTCTCCACTCTCTCAACTACTCTGGGATTTTTTTCAATAAAATAGTTCCAGGCCATTAACAAGCAATAGACTAGAAAGTAGGAATATGAGTCTGTTTGTAATATCCACCGTGAGACCCTAAAGAAGGAAAGATCAGTCTTGGGGGTGGGACATCTGGAAAGGCTCCCTAGAGAGCGGTTTCTAGTTTTATTCTAAAGATCTGGGAACGTAATGGGTCTAATCATTTATCACATTTCTAGTTTTTTCTTTCCAAAATCATGTTATGCCTTCAACCTTTACCAACTAAAACTCCCTCCAAATGGCTGTGAGCATCTTGGCTTCCTCCACCAGCTCATCTGTTTCTGGATCACACTCCAACACGGATCCCTCATTTCCTTCTTCCCAAAATCACTTCTCAACTTCCTCAACACAATACTTTAGACAACGGATCACACACAGAGGGAAGTGGGAAAAGGGTTACTTAGCCCAGCCAGGAATTTGCTCCTTTTCTAAAATATACTTGCAGGGCAGATGGGTCAACTCTGACACATATGCAGAGCCTGAATCACAACCAAATGAGTCCCACTTCAACACATGTCAAAATACATGAAAATAAGCAGATGTTAGTAACCATAACAGCAATACCACTGGAAAACAGACTTCTCAAAATGGTATATAATCTATTAAATGGAGGCCACGCACAATTTTCACATTTCAAATTAAATGTAGGTTTAAATCATAAAGCCAGCATAGCCCAAGAGAAAACACACAAGCTCAGGGTTTGGAGTCAGAGGGCCAGGATATGAACACCAAATATGGTACCTTCCTAACTGCCCAGCCTTGGCAAGTAAGGATTTCACATTCTCTGAGCCTTGGTTTCCTGGTCAGTAGTAAATCAGGACACACACCACATCCAAGGGTTTGAGAGAACGCATTAGAGAACGCCCGTAAGCACGTGCTGGCTAGAGTACGGGCTCAGTACGTGCAGCTGCTAGAACTCTGGCTGTTGCACTCCCTCCAGCCATGAGGGATATCACACACCAATGGCCTGACAGAATTTAGGCATCTTACCTGAAAGATCTTGCCAAGAGTTACCTCTTGGGTTATTTTTCTGGAAAGATTAGTTTATGGGCAGTAAATATTAAACATAAGGGTTTGTGCCAGCAGCTGTTTCTGTTTCCTGTGATGATGCAGTGTGGGGAGAAGCAGTGGCAGGGTTGTGAAGAGGACGCTGTGAGCTGGATGCCCAGACAGCCTGCTCCTAAGTACTTCTTGAGAAGGAGGATGGCCACAAGCCCAAGGGAGAACATAAAGCTACCAAATCCCCTCATATTGTAATTTTCTTCGATCAACTTTTGCCCTCACACAAAGAGGAAAAAATATTGAAAGAAAAAAAAAGCAAAAAGCACCAGTGACCTGTGGAACACTATCAAGCTTGTTATTGGAGTCCTAGAAGGAGAGGAGAGGGAAGACATAAAAACATTTTGAAGAAATCATGGCCTAAAATATTCAAATTGGAGGTAAACCACAAACCTACAGATCCAAGAAGGTAAAGGCACATCACAATCAAATGTCTGAACACCAGTGATAAAGAGAAATTCTTAGAAGCAACAAGAGGGGAAAAACAACATGAGGCAGAAAGAAAAGGTAAGAAAGACAGCAGACTCCTGGTAAGAAACCATGTGGACCAGAGGACAGGGGGCAACATCTTTAAAGTAATGAAACCTCAAGTCCCATACCCAGCAAAAATATCTTTCAAAAATAATGGTGAGTAAACACTTTGTAAGACAAACAGAAACTGAGAGAATTCTACACCAGCAGACCTGCACCCCAAGAAATGTTAAAGTGATACCAGGTGGAAACTGAGATCTACACAAAGGAATGAGAGCACCAGAAATGGTAAATCATGGACCTTTTTCTTCATATCTTTTCAATCTCTTTAAAACGTAGCTGTTTAAAGCAAAAATAATAAAAATGTATTTTGAGGTTTTCAACATACATATGACAATTGTAAGAGAATGGAAAGGGGAAAAAGAAGTCTACTGCTGTAAGCTTCTTACACTACACATGAGTGGTATATTTTGAAGGTGGACTATGATAAGTTAAATATGTATATCTTATACCCTAGAGTAACCACTAAAAGAAATACTTTTTAAAAAAGAGAAATAGGGCCTCCCTGGTGGCGCAAGTGGTTGAGAGTCCGCCTGCCGATGCAGGGGATACGGGTTCGTGCCCCGGTCTGGGAGGATCCCATATGCCGCGGAGCAGCTGGGCCCGTGAGCCATGGCCGCTGAGCCTGAGCGTCCGGAGCCTGCGCGTCCGGAGCCTGTGCTCCGCAACGGGGGAGGCCACAACAGTGAGAGGCCCGCATACCGCAAAAAAAAAAAAAAAAAAAAAAAAAAAAAGAGAAATAGTGGCTTCCCTGGTGGCGCAGTGGTTGAGAATCTGCCTGCCAATGCAGGGGGCACAGGTTCGAGCCCTGGTCTGGGAAGATCCCACATGCCGTGGAGCAACTGGGCCCATGAGCCACAACTACTGAGCCTGCGCGTCTGGAGCCTGTGCTCCGCAACAAGAGAGGCCGCGACAGTGAGAGGCGGGCACATCGCGATGAAGAGTGGCCCCCGCTCGCTGCAACTAGAGAAAGCCTTCGCACAGAAACGAAGACCCAACACAGCCAAAAATGAATAAATAAATAAATAAATTTAAAAAATTTCACCCCCAAAATGAACTTAAAAAAAAAAAAGAGAGAGAGAGGGCCTCCCTGATGGCGCAGTGGTTGAGAGTCCGCCTGCCGATGCAGGGGATACGGGTTCGTGCCCCGGTCTGGGGGGATCCCATATGCCGCGGAGCGGCTGGGCCCGTGAGCCATGGCCGCTGGGCCTGTGCGTCCGGAGCCTGTGCTCCGCAACGGGAGAGGCCACAACGGTGAGAGGCCCGCATACCGCAAAAAGAAAAAAAAAAAAAAAAAAAGAGAGAGAGAAATAGCTAATAAGCCAATAATGGAGATAAAATGGAATCACACAATAATACTAAATTCATCCAAAAAAAGAAGGGTGAAAAAGAACAAGGAACAGATATGACAAGTAGAAAACAAATAGCAAGATGACACTTAAACCCATAGAAATTAATAATTACATTAAATATAAATTATCTAAATACTACAATTAAAAAAGCAGAGATTTTCAGATCAATTTTAAACATGCTGTTTACAAGAAATCCACATTAAATATACAGACACAGGTAGGTAAAAGGATGGAAATATATTTTTTAACATTTTATATATTTTTTATATATGTATATTTTACATATGTATTAAAATATACTAATACGAATCAACAGAAAGATGCAGTGGCTATACTGACCTCAAGCAAAGCAGAATTCAGAGGAAGGATTATTACCAGGGATGAGGAAGGACATTTTGTAATGATTAAAAAAAAGTCAATCTATTAAGAGGACATAAAAATTCTAAATCTTTAAGCACTTAATAATAGAGCTTTAAAACCCATGAAGTGAAAACTGACAGACTGAAAGGAAAAATAAATCCACAGTGATGGTCAAAGATTTCGATATCCCTCTGTTTTTTTTTTTTTTTTAACATCTTTATTGGAGTATAATTGCTTTACAACGGTGTGTTAGTTTCTGCTTTATAACAAAGTGAATCAGTTATACATGCACATATGTTCCCATATCTCTTCCCTCTTGCGTCTCCCTCCCTCTCACCCTCCCTATCCCACCCCTCTAGGTGGTCACAAAGCACCAAGCTGATCTCCCTGTGCCATGCGGCTGCTTCCCACTAGCTGTCTATTTTATGTTGATAACTGACAGAACAAACAGAAAATCAGTAAGGATACAGAAGACCTGAACAACATTATCAACTAACTTGAAAGTACTGACATTTAAAGAACACACTACTCCAAAACAATAAAATACACAATCTTTTTCAAGTGCAGTGGAATATTTATAAGAGAGACCACACTTGGCGCTATAAAACTGGTCTCAGTAAACTTAAATGGACTGGAATCAGTCACAGCATGTTCTCTGACCACAGCGGAACTAAATTAGAAATCAATACTGGAAATATACCTAGAAAATCTCCAAATATTTGGAAATTAAGTGTCACCTTAGATTAGAACATGTGCCATACAACAAACATATTAAAGAGTCAGGTGGCATCACAATCCCCAGTAGTTAGAAACACTTTACATGCTGCATTATGTTCTGTACTGTTACTCAGGCATAATAGATTTTTCGTATATATTCAAAACGTACAGATGTATAAGCATTCTCTCCATTGCCAATCATCCAGGGGTCCCCAAGAGGCCACCCAGATACACCTGCAGACCCCAGAAGGCCCACGAGGTCCTGTAGGCCGCACCCCAATGCTCTGGCCTCCTCCGTCACTGCCTCTTTCTCCCACGGGCTCACTCCTCTCCTATCCCCACCCCTACACAGCTCCTGGGGTGCTCCCTCCACCTTTCCACCCCTAGCCCTCCAGCACAGTTTCTGTCCCCACAACTCTACTGAGTGTTCTTTCCCGAGGAATCCAGGGACATCTGGACACTGGATCTAATGGCCCTACTCAGACTCTCGAAAAATGCCCTGGCCCAGTTCTCCCCCTTCCCTAGGGCAACCCTACATCCAACACCAACCCCGTCCTCCCCAGCTACAGCCGAACAGAGAGGACACGTTAAGGCTCCACCTTCCCCACCTCACTTCTTGAACCAGCAGTCTACCTGGTAATCAGTAAGCGCTCAACGACATCTAGAGAATGAATGAATGAGTCCATGAGCGAGAGACTGTAGGGTGAGCGTGTTCCCTCAGCAGTCACCTGCCACGCCCCTGCAGGGGGGAGCCAAAACACCAGGGTTCGATCGGGGTTCCCCCACGTGCTAGCACTGTGACTACAGAGAAAAACACTATCTGGTGTCACGCTTTTCCCCAAGGTGACTGATGGGGTGAATATGGCCCGCTCCACACATGGCTGTGAGGGGGAGTTCCACGTGCAGTGGGCCTGCAGCTCCATAACCTGGCCGTGCAGGGCACGGCCCAGAGGACGCGGGGCTCCCCCAAGGACTTGTAAACAGCGCTGCCCTCTCGGAGTGAACTGAGGAAAACCCCCACCCTTGGAATGTACAGATTAGGAACCGAAGTGAAAACATATGAACAGAGAGTCACGGGCCTTGCCGCAGCCCCAAGAGGGCAGACCCAAATTCCCTGCCGCACCTGCCAAATGCCAGCGGGGCTCTGATCTAACTGCAGGTGATGGCCGGCTATCAGGCAGGGAACAGGACAGAGGGCACAGACAGTGTGACAGTCGTGGCAGGCGCCCTTGGAGGCGGACCGTGGGAATGGGGGGCTGGCCAGGCCCAAGCGTGGCAGGAGCTGGCAGAGAGGCAGGGGGAGGGGGGCGCTGAGGACCGTGTAGACCACGGGCCCCTCACCGGAGCCGAGCGCCGCCGAGGCACGGGTGACCCCAAGGGTTCTTGGCTGATCTGCGTCCATGCTCTGCACATCCTTTCCTCTGTTCTTACGCCCAGTGCAGCGCTGTGACGGAGAGCTTGGCTTGCTAAGGACTCCGAAATCAGGACGAAGGCGCTCTAGGTGGGGACAAGAGCATCCCAGCCACTAGCCAGGAGCGCCCCGAGCTCCAGCACTCCACTAGCTCCCTGCTCTGTAGACCCAGTTCCTGTGAGTGAGCGTGACCAGAGGTGGTCCTCAGTATCCAGCACATCCTGGGCCCTGAAACAGGGTGGAGGCCCAGACCGTGGCCCCAGCTGGTCTCTCAGCTGACGGGCTCCAGCAAGCCTTCCCCTGGAAAACAGCAAGGTCACTCACCAGGCCCTTTCAACCCGTGATCCTATCTAGCACTTAAATTCCATACAAACCAACCACCATGCTCTTGCCCCATACCTGCTGACTCTTCTGAGGGCACCCAGCAAATCTACAAGTTGGGCGTTTATCTTGCAAGCAACTCCTCTCCAACACCAATACCCACCCACCCACACCCACCCACACACACACACCCACACACACACACCCCCACACACCCACACACACCCACACCCCCCCACACACACACACACACACACCCGCCCCTTGGAGGAAGCTGGCAGTCTGCTGGACAGATCTCGGTTTTCCCTGCTGGGAGACGGGTGCCTTCCTTGGGACTGCCGGCAAAGGGCCGAATCAGAGCTGTTCCGCCTTTTCTCGTGCTTAGGGAGTAGCTAAGGGGGCGGCAGTCTCTCCTCCCGGGCCTGGGGAGCCCGCAGGCGTGCACGGGACGGTCCAAGTGCAGGAGCCACAGGAGGACTTCGCTCCCCTTCCTCACTTCTAATCAAGTTCCCACGGTGCTTTTAAAATAGCCTATTCGTATTTTCTTTCTGATTTAAAAATCAGACTCAAAATATTTGAACCTCCAGGGTTTGGTAATTTTCGAACGTTACAGTGTTTATATCACAATGCTGGTAACAGGCCATCAGCCACCGACAAAGTTCACAGCATATGAAAATACAAATCTTCGTTCAGACCCACGGGTACCTCATCCTTCTAGGTGCTAGAGAACCAACCCTTTACCCTGAAAATAAGAGCAACTTCTTTCAAAGCCCGCGTGTTTCCACAGAGAAGCCGTAAGCCTGCCGCAAGAACTCCATCGTTCACCTGGGCTCTCAGGCTTCCTTCAGGAATCAAGAAAACACTGGATCTCTCCAGCTGTGAGGTGGGAGGAACTGAACCCCAACTGCTGCAGGACCAAATGTAGTACTGGCCACCCTGTGCAGGCCTGATCCTTTCCAGAAGGAGATAATGATAAAAACAACTTACATCTGACGAGCAATTCACCCCTTATAAAGTGCTTTCACACCCGTTACTGCCTTTTTACTTTGGGGCAACATCTCTTTACCGTCTGCAGTCAAGTCAGCCTGCCAGAGTCAGACGTCCTTCCTCCATGACTCAGGAGGATGGAGCGGACTGCTAGGGCCCTGCGGCAGAATAAGAAAACTCCTTAAGGAGCTTTCTTCCTACCTGTGGTGAACAGTGGCCAAGACTGGGGCCCACAGAAAGGCAGTGGCAGGTCCTAAGGATATTCAAATCCGAACTCAAAAGTCACTTCCAGGTCCCCATGTGCAATCGTGCGTAAGGAGACCAACCTTAAACAGAGCCACTGCCCTCCTGGGTCCAGAGCTCAGTGACTTAAATTTCCAAGTGGAGAAGCGGTGAAGGTTTTGCTGTTTGTTCTACGCCTTTGTGACCATCCACAGCATTAAACTCGCATTCCAAAGCACCACACTCCTAGCTGTGTGGCCTCAGAGAACCCTATGCTTCCATGAGCCTTAGCATCTTTGTGTATAAAATATACCTGCTGTAAAGACTACACAAAGCACAGTAAGCAGAGACTTTGGTCCAGTGGCCGTCACGTAGCGAGTGCACAGAGAACGTGCTGTACCCACGTGTGCTCCATTGCTGTTCACCACAGAAGCACCGTGGGTGTGGGCCCCTGGATTAAAAATAAGCCAGTCACATATATCTGACAAAACAGTACATAGAAGGCAACCCTCCACTATCACGTCTCACAGATGAAAACCCTGCCTCGGTGGTGCTGAGCCTTTTAAAGGATGGTATAATTATAATCTGTCTTCCTAAGAATTAAGTACTCTGTGCACAGCCTTGAAAATTAAACATGTAAGTTACTTCTTTGGCTGAGGTTTTAAATCCCATGAAGTAAAGTGAAACATGGTTAACTCCATTTAAAAAAAAACAACTTTCACTGAACATTATTTGAGGCCAAAATAATGCTTTTAATCATCCCGATGACATCCCAAGTTCCCAATTTTCATTTATTATTAAAAATGTGTTCAGCTGAACCATGTGAAACTGTCATTTTTATAGGTCCAAAATGGACAAATACTGGCAATTCCATGTGGCTCAGCCTAGCCCCAGCCGCACGCACTGTGCTGGTGCCCTGTGTCCATGGATGGGCTAACTGAATCCCTGTAACTGCCCCGAAGCAGATGTCACTGTCACCACTTTACAGGTGAAGAGTGGGAGCAGAGGCTGGCCAACGAATTTGCTCAAGATCAACAACTAATAAGTAGGATTTGCACCCCTAACCTACGACCGGCACTTCTGAAGCACATGTGAAGAACTCTGCTACATCTTCACATTTTGTCAAGAAGAGCAAAGCAGGTACGTTGATGCTGGCAGGGTACGCTTTCAAGGCAACACAGATGTTACCTCCGACTATCACACCTTCTTTGTATCCCTTCATTCTGCGTATCGAGAAACTTGGAACTGATTTAGGAAATCCTACTGAATTTTACTACAGAAACAGTGAGTCAGAATACTTAGCAAAAAATACAAAACTACAACTCAAACGGGCTTAAGCACTAATAACCTTTAGGATGTCGTGTCAAGTCCATTATAGAGCTGGGCTCACTGGCTCAATCACGCCATCAAAGACCTGGGTCCCCTCTTCCCCCCACTCCACCCTGCACAGCGTCACTGTAAGGCTGGCACACTCAATCACACGGAGGTGCAAGGAGCATGCAGGGCTACGTGCCTCCTTGTTCACATCCGGTGAGGGAAAAGCCTCTCCACCATCCTTGGCGTCTGGACGGGCCTCACGTAGCGCATGCATCCTCTTCCGGACCAGCGACCATGGGCCGGAGGATGCCACGCACTGGGTGGAATAAGCCCTGAACCCTAAACCCATCACTGGCACGATGGTAGGATTTGCCCTGACTGCCTCAGACCACTAACCCTCAACCCTGCCGTGCACCTTAGAGTCACCGAGAAGGTGTGAAACCTCGACATCTGGGTCCCAGTCAATTACATTACAACCTCTATGGACGGGGACCCAAGCTTGAATATTAGGGCACAGGTAGGTTTGTGCGCGTGTACGTTCTCCCTTTTTTTCCACAAAAGCCCCTACTGGAGTTCAGAATCTCTTTCCCGGGGTCATATGGTCCATGAAAGGGAGAGTGAAGCCCTGAGTAATAGATACGAGGGACACGACATGGGGTGCTGGATAAGTCATGCACAGTGTCCAGAATACACAGACACAACCAGAGAAGTCATGGGAGAAAGGCAAAGTGGTTCCGACCCCAAGCGCTACAAGCTCAGGAACTGCATCACTCTCAGCACTGTGCAGTGCACAGTGTCACATCTTGTAAAATAGGGGTAATGATCTCTGACTGCTATGATCTGATCCAACTGTAAGAGATGACTCAAGAACCCTGTGCCTTGCACGTAACGTAAGCAGAACTCTAACGGGCACCTTCCCATGCTAAATGGGGGGAGGGGTCCCTGCCTTCTGTGCTGTTCCTGAGCTGAAGTCACGGTGGCCTCCTGGTGCCCTGGCATTGCCCCTGCTCTGCAGAAGCCTCTGTGGCCTGGTGGACATTCTGGCTGGGAGGGTCATGCAGGTAGGATTAGAAGATGCTCTGGTCGTGCACCTTCAAGTTCTAGCCAGGCTCTCTCCTGGAGCCATATGATCTTGAGACAAGCAAGTTTTTCTCTATAATTTTAGCACTTAAAATGTTATATTTGTGTCCACAAAATATAGCCCAGCAAATATATGATAAACACTAACTTCCCAATTTTCACTTTCTAAAGGCTTTCTTTTGACTCCTGAATAAACCGGCTTCCAAGATGTTACATAACTCGTGTTATCAGTAGAGTGTTCACAGCTGGAACGTTTACAAATCATATGGGAAATTTCATTAGCTGAGGCTGAATAATCTTATAAAGAACAATAATCCTAAGCATTGGGTCTTCCATCAGTGAAAAATACTTAATGATGTCTTTTCTTAAAGAATAATGCAGAATTCATACAGAAAGAATGATTATAAAAACTATTCTAATATTAGCAGACTGTATTAAAACAAACCACCAAAAATGAAGCAAGTATCACATTTTAGTAACCTACTTTTATGCCAGAAATGAACTCACCATTTAAAGATGAACTGCAAGAGCACAGGGAGATCAGCTCGGTGCTTTGTGACCGCCTGGAGGGGTGGGATAGGGAGGGTGGGAGGGAGGGAGATGCATGAGGGAAGGGATGTGGGAACAGATGTATATGTATGACTGATTCACTTTGTTATAAAGCAGAAACTAATAAAAAATAAATAAATTAATTAATTAAAAAAAAAAAAAAGATGAACTGCAAGAGAAAATAACTCCTTGCCCAAGAAAATGTTATGGTCACAGTGTGTTGTAAAGTAAGATATATTAATTCTTGGGGGGGTTTGTTATTTTTTGTTGTTGTTGTTTTTTGGCCGAGCGCTCGTCATGCAGGATTCTTGGTTCCCCGACCAGGGATGGAACCCGCACCCCCTGCCCTGGAAGCGCTGAGTCTTAACCACTGGCCCTCCAGGGAAGTCCCTAATTCTTATTTTTAATTATTTCCTTTCTATGTGAAATTCAAAACCTGAAAATTAGGACCTGATGACCCTTAATACCCTTAATACCCACGCACGAAGCCCCCCTTTCACTAACAAACTCCCGCCCAAGCAGCATTACCCTGACCTCTGCTCCCGTTTCCCCAGCCCCTCCTTCAATCCCCTTTGTCCTTAATTCTGTCCTCTACAGAAAATCTTTTCAAAGATCACCAAAGCCTTTTCTCCTTTCCTGTTTTCTTGATCTTCAACATATATCTGACACTATTAGACTCCTTTCTTCACAAATGACTATTTTCTCCTTTTATTTAATTTATAAACCATTTCCATTTACTGTTACATTAAATTCTCATGGTCTCCCTTTGAGGAAAGCAGAGACACATCTGCAGTTCTACTTTGTAGATGACAAGCCTGATTGTCATATAATCTAAAGGACTCGCCCAGAACCACAAACCAGGAAACTGCCAGAGAGGGGGCTAGGCCCACCTCTGCCCTCGCCCTGCTTCTCCTCACTCCCCCATGGCCCTGGGAGAGCCAGCTCGGCTGCATGACGGTCTCCACACTCCCAGTCCTCTGTTCTGTTACTTCTCTAACAATGACTCCCAGACCCACGCCTCTGGCCTAAAACATGGACTCCAAGCTTCTCATCTCCGATGACCTGTTGGATAGTTCCCTTCAGATATTTTCTTTTTTTTACTGTTACCCTGAACTGAGCATGTCCCACACCAAACTCATCTTTCCATATAAACTACCTCCCCTTTCTAAATTGTGACCATGAATTAATTATACCTCTATCAGACTAAATTTTCGATTGTTCTCAGCTTGTTGGATCTGACATATGTAAGCCAAATGTTTTCTGACATCCTTCAAGATATGAAGTAGTCATTTGACCACTCAATTCTATCAACAGCTAAAAATCAAACATCTAGACTGTGTTTCTGGTTAAAACTGTTACATAAGGTTTGATTAATCAAAGAGAACAGGCCCCACAATATCCTGTGGGGAGGCTGACTTCTTTGTCCTACGGGACCTGAAGGCCAAGTGTCAAGTCAATAATATTTGAGAGTTTTCCGTGTTTTTTTTTTTTTTTTTTTTTTTTTTTTGCGGTACGTGGGCCTCTCACTGCTGTGGCCTCTCCCGTTGCGGAGCACAGGCTCCGGACGCGCAGGCTCAGCGGCCATGGCTCACGGGCCCAGCCACTCCGCAGCATGTGGGGTCTTCCCGGACTGGGGCACGAACCCGCGTCCCCTGCATCGGCAGGCAGACTCCCAACCACTGCGCCACCAGGGAAGCCCCATGGTTTTTTTTTTAAAGACAAATGCCACACCTGTTGCACTGACAATCTGAACACTGGGCTAATGCAAAGTATTAGGAGAAATATTTAACCAACATAATAAAGCAGTTATATTGAAAATCTTTGTAAATAACCATCTTAAATGTTTTGCTTTTTGATCACATAGTTATCATCATTGTTCACATAATAAAGACGTAGCTTACCAGAATCATAACCCTTGCAAGGCCACCTATTTGGGCCAATAGGAATGCTGAAGATACGTAACTAAACTTTCATCAGCATGTAAACCTCTCAGCCTTCCTCTGTGCCTATGATCCAGATATATATAACCAAATGCCAAATACTCTCTGTGATATAACCAAAGTCCAAATAAGAGCATTGCATCTCTGTGTGAGATGATGGACAGCTGCACACAAACTGAAGGGTTTCATTCATTCATTGGAGATGTGTTTTTGTGCACCTCCTACATGTTACAGGTGCTTGGGATCATCTGTGAGCCGAACGAGATCCCTGCCCTCTTGGAGCTTTCATTCCCGTGTGGAAGAGAGACAATAAACAACAAGCAGACCAACCAGGGGAATTACACAGCATGACAAAAGGTGACTGGTGCCACGGTAAAAGAGAAAGTGACACCACAGTGGGGTAGGGAGGTGTGAGTTAGAGGACGGAGGTACACTGTCCTCACTGAAAGGAAAATGATGCTTAAACTAACTTTAGAAAAATGAGAGGAGCTATTCACAGAAGATGCTGGAGTGACTCAAAATCTGAGAAAAAGCTAAACAACCCAGCTCTGGGAAGGGCAGGGTGACGCCAACTGCAAACTGGAGGATCCCTCTTTGCACCTTGTGTCAGCACTCTGACCTGGCTTCAGTGACCGGCAGCACAGATGAACTTCCCCCAGGTGGCCAGCCACATAGCCACAGGCAGCTCTCTATGGCCCCGACTGGGAAAAACACTCCTCTTCAGTAGCTCCAGCCAGAACACTCCTGGAGGACGACTCTGGTCTGGCTCAGGCCACGTGCCCTTCACTGAGATCGTCACCATGGCACCACCAGGCCCCACGCTGACCAGTGGTCAGGGTAGAAGGCAGGAGCATGCCAAGCAGACCTAAGAACAGCCCCACAGAAACTGAGTCAAGGCTAACTTTCCTAGCCCAGGGTCCAATCACGCCACCAACAGTGAACTTGGGGACCCCACCTCTGCCTAGGCTGGTGACCAACCTGAGGAGTGTACAGAACAGGAGGTGTGTCCAGGCAATGTTGAGCCAGAGGTGGCCACTAACTTCTTGCAGGTCGTGGCAAAAAGACCCAGATGCTTGGGCAAAGTGGTGGGGATTCAGAAGATCCTCAGAGACCCAGTCAGCACCCAGTTCAGTGAAGAACTGGAAAGCAAATCCAGAACAGAGGCAGGAGACCACGGGGAAAGCTACAGAATGCATAAATGGCCTGAGGGAAACTGGACACCGTCTCCTAACAGATGTGGAGCAGCGCAGGGCGGCTCCTGCAGCAGGTGGAATGGAGACTACGGCCAAGGGCAAGGGGAGAGGCAGGCTTTCGACAACAGGAATTGCGTGAAAACCTAAGATATGGTTCCAACCAAAAGGAAATGTACGGTCCAGTTGGATATGACTGATATTTATGAAACAAGATACCAAAAAAATGTTAAATTAATATGTCTCTAAATAAAATGGGAAACCAAAGGAGACAGGGCTTGACGTGGGCTAGAGCAGCAGCAGAAAGCTCCTAAGAGGCATGACCCGAGCTGAGCCTGCAGAGACAGGAGAACGGCAAGGGCGGACCGAATGAGGCGGTGTTCAAAGTCGCTGGGTTTGATGACTTTGGACGCCTCATGTAAGGGGGATGGTGCAGGATTTGTCTTTTTGTGACTGGCTTATTTCAGTCAGCTACCTCGATGTCCTCAAGGTTCAACCACGTTGTGGCAGGTGTCAAACCGCCCTTCCTTTTTAAGGCTGAAAAATACTCCACTATACGTATAGACCACAGTTTCTTTATCCATTCATCTGTTGATGGACATTTAAGTTGCTTCCTTATCTTGACTATTGTGAATAAATGCTGCAGTAAACATGGGTATGCAAATATCTCCTCAAGATCCTTTTTTCAATTCTTTTTGGATATGTACCCAGGGATGGGATAAAATCTTTCACTCTTACTAGAAGTGTTTTAAAACAACAGTTTTGGGCTTCACTGGTGGCGCAGTGGTTGAGAGTCCGCCTACCAATGCAGGCGACACAGGTTCATGCCCCAGTCCGGGAAGATCCCACATGCCGTGGAGTGGCTGGGCCCGTGAGCCATGGCCGCTGAGCCTGCACATCTGGAGGCTGTGCTCCGCAACGGGAGAGGCCACAGCAGTGAGAGGCCCGTGTACCGCAAAAAAAAAAAAAAAAAAAAAAAAAAAAAAAAACACAACAGTTTCAACAGAGAGCGCCTCTGAAACACCAGCCTTACCCATGAATCATACTGAGCTCATGGAAAGGTGGCCTCCACCAATATCTCTGGATTGAAGTTATGCATTGGGGTCATTTTCTCCCAGCTTTAAGAACTTCCTTTCTTGTAAAGAAGGTCTGCTAGCAATAAAACCTCTCAGTCTTTGCTTATCCAGGAATGTATTTTGCCTTCATTTTGAAGACTAGTTTAGCTGGACACAGAATTCTTGGTAGAAGGTCTTTTCTTTCAGAACTTTGGACACATCATCCCTCTGCTTTAGGACCACTGTTTCTGATGAGCAGTGAGCTGTCAACCTGTGGTTTCCTTGTACGTGTTTCACTGATTCCGAAATGTTCTCTTGGTCCTAAGTTTTAACAGTGTGACTGTGACATGTCTACATGTAGATCTTTTTGTTTATCCTACTTGAAGCTCACATATCTTCTTGGATATATGGATTGTTTTTCATCAAAGTTAAGATGTTTTCAGATGTTCTCTTTTCAAATATTTTTTCTGCCCCTTTCTCTCAAGTATTTCCTTCAGGGACTCACACTATGCTTATGTTGGTAGGCTTGATGATGTCCCAGAGGTCTCTGAGCTTTGTTCATTTTCCATCTTCCTCTTTTGTTTCTGTTGTTCAGAGCAGATAATCTCTAGCTAGCGTTAAGTTTGCTGATTCTTCCCACCAGCTCAAATCTGCTGTTGAGCCTACCCAGGGTTGTTCCCATTTCTTAAGTTCTTATGTAGATGTTCAGCTTATTCATTTTCTACTTTCTTCTTTAAATTGATAAACTTTCTACTAAATACTGATTTAAATGTATTTCACCATTTTTGATATGTAATATTTTCATTATGCAGTTCAAAACATCTGATTTCTATTATGAGTTCTTCTTTTACTCATGGGCTACTTAATTTCTACACTCAGGATTTTACTAATTCTCTTTTTGTTATTAATTTCCACCTTCACTGTATTGTGGTCAAAGAAGATACCCCATACGATTCTTATCATCTGAAACGTGAGACTTGCTTCAAACCCCAGAAAATGATCACTTTCATAAATTTTCCATGTGTAACTGCAACAAGTACACAGTTGGAGTCTTCTGTGCATCCAGTGGGGCAGATTGGTTAGTTGTGTTTTTCAAACCATTCATATCCTTATTGAGTGTTTGTTCTTTTTTAGTTATCAAGTATTGAGTGAAGTGGGTTAAAATGTCCCTGATCATGGGGGATTTATGAATTCCTTCTTATGCTGTTTTTAGTTGTTTCATTTTTGAGACTATATTAGGAAGTGTTTATATAAGTTCAAAATGTTATATCCTGGTGATACAGAATCTGGCGATGAGAATCTGCCTAGTATGTTTTCCTTTTATTCTCAACCTTTATGTATTCTTATGTTTTAAATGAATCTCTTATAAACAACATATAACTGGATGACTACTTTAAATCCAGTCTGACATGACTATCTCTTAATTGGGTCATTTGGTCCATTTATAGTTGTAACTGTACATATTTTTGGATTTATTGCTTCCATCTTATTTTTTCATTTTTTCTCTCTTGCCATCTTTTGAATTATTTTTCACATTGCATTTTATCCTGTATTAACGTTATAGGCATAGAGTCTATTTCTATTATCTCCACGTGATCCTAGAAACTTTCACCTGCATACTGTCAAGGTCTGAAATTAGCCACTGTTTCGGCTCTCGGTTTTGAACAGGGCTGGACCTCACAATGCTGCCGCTCTGCCTATCCTCCTCCCATGCACATGCTATTACTTTGCTCTTGGTATTCTACTGTTTGGGTCTTCTGTTCATCAGTGTTTATTTTGACTTATTGATACATATGCTACCGTCTCTGATCATTGTTCTCACTTGCATCTCACACTTTCCATCCAAGATCAAGCTCCTCCTGAAGTGTGTATATATGTATATATGTATGTGTGTATATATATATATACACCCTTTAGAAGCTCCTACTGGGAAGGTCTATTGGTGACAGACTCTCTCAGTTCTTGTTTGTCTGAAATGTCTTTATTTCACCCTTGCTCTGAAAGCTATTTGTTGGCGGGGGGAAAAAAGCATACAAATTCGTGTTCACAGTTATTTTCTCTCCGTGCTAAGATATTGCACTGTTGCTGTGAAGGGGTCAACTGTCAGTCTAAGTGTCAATCCTCTGAAGGTATACATCTTTTCTGTCTGCCTGCCTCTAAGACCTCCTCTCTCTAATGTTCTGGTTTTCAATACAGTGTGTCTTAGTGCAGATTCCTTGTCCTTCATCCTGCTCACAATCAGGTGGACTTCTCAGATTCAGTGTACACAAGGTGGGGAGCTCCTCCGTCATGACCTCTTCAAACGCTGCGGCTGTCTCCCTCACTCTCCCCTCGCTTCCCAGAATGCTGATACGTCCAGGGCTCAGTCTCTCCTCTGTGTCTCCTGCCCACTCCAATTTTCCATCTCTGTCTCTCTGTGCTTCATTCTGGATAATTTCTTCAGAACTGTCTGCCTCAATCTAATTATCGCTTCAACTGTGTCTAATCTGCTGTTAAAGCTGTCTAATAAATTTATAATTGCAATCATTATATTGTTCACTTCCAGAAATATTATTCGACCCTTTTTCAGATCTGCCCAGTCACTTTCACAATCTCTCACTCTTTACTCATATATTAATCCCTTCTTTTATTTCTTTAAACACAGTTAACATACTTATTTTATACTGATTTGATAACTCTTAGATCTGAAATCTTCTTTAGGGTCTATGTCATGTTATTTCACTAATGATACTTCCCATGCTTTTTGTAACTTTTCATATGTGAGCTCTGACTCTTGGAACCTTATCTGTATGAACCGGTTGAAGTCAAAGAATCCTCCAGAAAGGATGTGCATTGTTCTCTAAACAAGGACCGCCTGGGTGGTTTGAATTCAGGCTTCGAAGCTGCATGAAAACCAGTCTACAGTGATTAATTCTCAGAGGACATTTTTCCTCCACTACAGCCTATGGTTATTCTCAGAAGAGATTTTCCCCCACTGTGTTCAGTCCCTAAGGTCACACAGGCCGCCTTCCTGGAGTCTGCAAGGGCAGGCAGAGTACCTTCAGTCTACCCTGACAATGCTGGTAAGTACCTTTGGGAGTCCCCTACCCGGCTACTCATTTAGGGTGGTAACTGAGCTTTGTTTCCTGTCCCCACACCCTGTTAGGACACGGAAACTAAAGGTCATCTTGACAAATGCCTTCAGAACAGGAGTTAGCTCAGGTCTCTGTTAACCTGTCTGGCATCTCACTTTCACTTGGCTTTTGTGCTCTGGGTGTAATTACTATTTTTCTAGCTCAAAGGAGGATTTTTAAAGTGTTCTTTATATCTAACCAGACGTTTTGACTGTTTTCAGTAAGGAGACTTGTCCAGGATCTATGCCATCACACCCCTGCCTCCCAATTCATGGTCTACAAGGATGGACTGATGGGAGATCTGCAGGAGGTGACTTGAAGTTTTTAAACAGAAGATGAGCGAGGCCCAAACCTGGTGGCAGTGGCACACTGTGGTCAGACTGTGGATTTATTTTGAAAGCAGGGCCATCTGAATTTCCTTACAGACTGCACGTGGGTATCAGAGTAGAAGGAGACAAGGATCACTCCAAGGTCTTTACAGGCCTGAGAAACTGGAAAAATAGAGTTGCCATCAACTAAGACTGGGAAGGCCGTGAGTAGAGTTAAATGGAGGAAGATTAGGAATTTAGTCTGAACACACTGAGTTTGAATGTCTATTAGATGTCCACGTGGAGACGTCAAGTAGATAATCGGATATATGAGTCTGGAGTTCAGGAGAGAGGTCTGGGCTGAAGATATTAATACAAATTGGGTAGAACATCAATGTTTCATATTACTTAGATAAACCAAATAAATGTAAGGTGGGAAGCAAATGCCTATATGTCTGTTCAACATTGTAGACATGAGTAGGAAGTGCAGCACTGAAAAGTTACAGGTGTGATCTGAACACCAGTCTGCAGTAACGGCTACATGACATACGGCCGACGTCCTCCCAGAACGCTCCGTCCTCATCAGCTATTGGCTAGGGTTCCACGCCAGTTCCTCGGCTTGAGAGGAATGTGAAGAATTTGGAGAAAGCCTGGGAAAAAGCCAGCCACACAGTTGAATAAAGGGAAGGAAAACGAAACCCAGCAAAGGTTAAAGGAAATGAGATTATTTAGTCAGGGATGATTAACAGCAACTGGCCCTGTACTCTGGATGAAAGAAGTCCGGATACTTGAAAGCAACTTGCCACCTTTAGGTCAAAGGAATTAAAAGGAAATGAGCTTTCATTGTGGCATAGAAGGTTTAGATTATAAATAAAAAGCAAAACTAACACCTCTTTAACACCTAGTATGTTAGGTATTGGCCCAGGCACTACTGCATTTTCATATACATGAAGACCCTTGAGGTAGAAATCCCCATTTTGCAGAGCAGAAAAGAGGGATCCTAAAAGGTAAGTTCCCAAGTAGACAAGCTGTAATTTCAATCTGGGTCTAATGAATCCAAAGTCCATGTTCTCTAAAACATATCAAATTTCCTAACATGAAAACTGACAAATGTAGGAACCAATTATTGAAAGAAGTAATGGAATCTTTTTTCCTAGATCTTTTAAAAGTTAAGAGATATTCTTATTTTCTAGTGTATTTTCATAAAGCAGATCTACCTAAAAGCAAGAATAAGCCAGTTTTTAAATTCTTAGTCCTAAGCAGTTATGACAGTCGAGAATTATGAAAACAATCACACCACCACCGCCAGGCACCAAGATGAACATACTTTTTTCAGAGAACTACTTTTGTTTCTATTTTCCTATTCTATAATAAAATATATATTCACCTTCCTAAAAGACACACCAAATTCTATAACAAATTTCAATTTTTAAGTTAAATTAATTCCATAGATAAATCAGGGGACAAACATGCTGGGCTTGACAGACCTTGTCTTTATTTGACTATGATAGCAAATAACATCAATTAAGATGACCTTTCAAAAGATTTATTAAGCTTTGGGCTGTGCACATTGTCAAAAGAACCAGTAACTGTCTTCATGAGCAAGAAAGCCTGATGGCCCCGGGGCAAAAAGTGGCATTAAGGCAACTTTACCCCAGCCCCCACTGTACAGGACCCGAAGTTCAAGCAGGAACAGTCCACCCTGGTCAAAGCACGCCACCTCTGGTGAGGGTCAGGAACCGACACTCTTGGGTTGCTGGCAACCTAGAGAGCTGCCTAAATTAAAATGAAACTGTAAGGACTGTCACTCGGCCCTGGAACATTTCTGGAGCACCAGAGCTAGAAAAGGCCCTAGAGAACATTCAGCCTAAGGCCCTCTTTTTATGCGAAAGTAAACAACTGGCAAAAGGTGCTGGAGGATCACTGGCTGCAAGCTAGCAGAGAGGGGCGTAAGGTTTCAGGACATCTATCTCTAAGGCTGAGCCTCGCCACACCAGGAGACAAGGAAAGGAGAGAGGTCACCGGGAACTTAGCATCCATCTCAGAGGCACTTCCTGTGGAGTGGAGGTCCGCAGAGTGGCTGGGAGAAGGGACCTAGAACCCAACTGCCCGGACTTCCACCCAGAAACTGTATGACCTCGAGGAAGTCACTTCATCCCTGCGTGCTCCAGTTTCCTCATATATAAAACATAAATCGTAATATTTGCCTTATAAGGGTATTTAGAGAAGTAAATCTGTAAATACACATTGCCTGGCACTCCAGGAGTGTTAGGGACCCTTATTTAATTATCCTCGCCCTCTCCCCACCCCCGCCCCCACCGACTGACACCATCTGCTGGCACATGGCCCACAGCGACCAGCCGGGATAGCTACCCACCTCTAGCCCAAGACCCACCTCTGATTCCATGGGTTCCTTGGCTCACGTTCTCAAGAGAAAAAAGCTGTCTGGTCAAATACCTAGCCCTCGTGGGCAGGAGGCCTCCTAAAATACAAACACAGCCCTCTCGGCCACCTCCTTACAGCTTTGGAGGATCTGGGGTTTTACCCTACTTGCAAGTTAAGAAGCCAGCGTGCGAGAGTCTCACGGATGCTGGCAGGAGAGACAACACCCCTGTGTCCAAGGCAAAGAACAGTATTCCTCCACGGCAACGGCCATATCCAGAGGGTCAGCACAGTTCACTGAGACCCAATTCTACAGGGCCAGGCATACGCCATGGGCTGCATTGCAGAAGAGAAACCCCAAGCTCAGGGAACCCAAATCGTTCATGATGGGAGTAATCCTGCCAGACCTTTTCCCCAGAGGGAAGCATTATCCCTATTGCGTGAGTGTCAACAAACCCACCCTTTGTTCTGGGGAGAGACAGTATCTCTACCTTCACGGGGATTTACTACATCAGCAGCCTTGAAAAGAAGCCAGAAACAAAGGAGGCCAGTTCCTCTGCGCTCCCAACAACATCTAAATAAATGGACATACATATACTATTCCATTGACTGGGAGACTCGGTATTGCTCAAATGTCAATTCTCCCCAAGACGAACTGCTGATTCAACACAATCCTAATAAAAATCCCAACAGGATTTTTTGTCGCTGTTAGAAAGCGACAAGCTGATCCTCAAATTCGTATGGAAATGCAAAGGACTTAGAAAGAGTCAAAACAACTTTGAAAAATAAGAACAAAGTCAGAGGATTTACACTACCTGACTTTAAGATTTATTATAAAGTATGGTATTGGCATAATGCTACAAAAATGGATCCACAGAACAAACGAATAGAGTCCAAAAACTACACCCTCTCATATAATGTCATTTGATTTTCAACAAAGGTCCAAGGGCAATTCTGTGGAGAAAGGAGAGTCTTCCAAACAAATGGTGTTAGATCAACTAGGCGGCTTTATGCAAAAAAAAAAAAAACAAAACCCAAAAACAAAAAAACTTTGAGTCATACCACTCAACATATATAAATATTAACTCAAAATGGATCACAGACCTAAATGTAAAATGCAAAACTACAAAACTAATAGAAGAAAACACATTTAAAAAATCTGTGGGGCAAAAATTTCTATACCAAAGGCATGATTCGTAGAAGAAAAAGAACAATAAATTAAACCTCACCAAAAAAATTAAGAACTTCTGTTCTTTAAAGATGCTCTTAAGAGAATAAAAAGACAAGCAACAAACTGAGAGCAATTATTTGCAAACTACATATCTGACAAAGGATTTGTATGCAGAATATACAGAGAACCTCAATACTCCATTGAAACAACCCAATTTTTTTTTTATACAGCAGGTTCTTATTAGTCATCCATTTTATACACATCAGTGTATACATGTCAATCCCAATCGCCCAATTCATCCCACCACCACCACCTCCCCCCGCCACTTTCCCCCCTTGGTGTCCATACGTTTGTTCTCTACATCTGTGTCTCTATTTCTGCCCTGCAAACTGGTTCATCTGTACCATTTTTCTAGGTTCCACATACATGCGTTAATATTCGATATTTTTTTTTCTCCTTCTGACTTACTTCACTCTGTATGACAGTCTCTAGATTCATCCATGTCCCTACAAATGACCCAATTTTGTTCCTTTTTATGGCTGAGTAATAACCCAATTTTTTTTAATGGGCAAAAAGGTGTGAACAGACATTTAATCATAGAAGATATATGGATGGGCAAATAAACACAGGAAAAAATGCTCAACATCATTAGTCATAACATAAATGCAAAGTAAGACCAAAGTGAGTGAGGTATATCACACCACTCCCGGAATATCTAAAATTAAAAAGAAGGACCATGCCGAACACTGACGAGGATATGCACAACTGAGGCGGTAACCCTCTGCTGGGGCGGGGGCTGGGGGATGCAAAGCAGTGGCACCACTTTGCAGCACAGCTTGGCAGTGCCACAGAAACACCTATTACACGAGCCAGACAGTCCACTCCCAGGTGCTGACCCAAGAGAAATGAAATCCGGTGTCCAGGCAAAAACATACAAGAATGTTCACAGCAGCTTTATTTACAAGAGCCAAAACTTGGAGACAACCCAAATGTCCATCAACAGCCGAATACATAAAGCAATTGCAGTCTCTCCACATAACAGAATACTATTTAGTAATAAAAAGGAATCAACTATTAATACACACAGTATGGATAGATCTCAAAATAATTATGCTGAGTGAAAGAAGAGAGGCAAAAAAGAATACACAGTGCATGGTTCCATTTATATAAACCTGTAGAAAATGAAAACTAACCTGTAATACAGAAAGGAGGCAAGCGATTTTCTGGGAAGAGGGGAATAGAGGGACGGCAAGGAGGGATCCAAGAAGCACAAGGTACCCCTCGAGAGTGACAGGTATGCTCATTATCTTGATTGTGATGATGATTTTACGGGTGTATAACTTACGTCAAAACTTATCAGTTGTTTGCCTTAAATGTGTGCAGTTTATTCCATGTCAATTATACCTCAAAAAACCTGTTACAAAAAATAAGCATTTACCACCAAATGGAACTGAAGCTCAAAAACAGAGATTGATCTGAATTACAAAAAAATAAGGAAAGGTAATTTTTTGCACACTTGAATGAAATATGTTCCTATTGAAGACATGGTATTAAAAAGTATGATGAACAGGACTTCCCTGGTGGCGCAGTGGTTAAGAATCCACCTGCCAATGCAAGGCACACAGGTTCGATCCCTGGTCCAGGAAGATCCCACATGTCACGGAGCAACTAAGCCCATGAGCCACAACTACTGAGCCTACGCTCTAGAACCTGTGAGCCACAACTACTGAGCCTGCAGGCCACAACTACTGAAGCTCGCGAGCCACAACTACTGAGCCCGCGTGCCTAGAGCCCGTGCTCCGCAACAAGAGAAGCCACCACAATGAGAAGCCCGTGCATCGCAACGAAGAGTAGCCCCTGCTCGCCACAACCAGAGAAAGCTCGCGTGCAGCAATGAAGACCCAACGCAGCCAAGAATAAACAAATAAATTTATTTTTTAAAAAAAGTATGATGAACAGATTGCGACAAAATTTTAGGTTAAATTGGTGGTTAGGGAGAAAAGCCGAAGAAACAGTAAAGACAGCTTTTTATTCCAAAGAAAACAAAAAAACACATCAGATGGATAGATCGATAGACAGATGGAACTTCAGAGCTGCAATCTCTCAGATTTTTTTCCCCACGTTGCTTAACGACGGGATTTCCCTAGACCTGATGTTCAGAGCCACAGACAGTATATATAGTGCTGTATCGTTCACAGGGAAAGGGACAGGTTAAAGCCACTTACGAGCTGTTTTATTAGATAATTTTTCTTTGTGTCACAGAATCATAACTAAATTGAAAGCCATACTTCAGAAACAGAACTAGAAATAACTTAGCATACCAGTGAGTTTTCTATAATTTGAAATCTTTTTTTCGGAAGGCATGAGAACACCTTGGGAGGAACAACCCTCATCTCTAATACTTTACGACCTCCTCCTGCCACAGGGGAACACGTGTATAAGGAGACGCACAGGTAAAGCCCATCCTTACCGCTCAGAAGCCACCACAACAAAGGGATGAATCCTGGACTCTCACTAATGTACTTCAAGCCTTTCAAATTGATGCTCACGTTGTACAGGGACATCAGCATTAACCTGAAATGTAAAAGAAAATGGTGTTGACATGCTGCCCCTCCATACTGCGTCACCCTAAATATATCTCCTGGTTCATAGGACCTTAACATATTTAGGGGTGCCCTTAGACTTCAGATGTCCAACTCTAACACAATCTGGATGACAGGTATAGTAAGCAGAAGTATGTGAAATACTATTTGTCTCTGTGAGGCTACCCGAAAATGGGAAACTTCAGCAATACTGCCACGTAACACCACCTCTTATAAGCTCACATTATCAAGAGACACATGCAAAGCGGGCACAGGGAACCTCAAAACCATATTTATTGAGTAATCTCTTTTAGTACCAATCCTGCATTTATATACAGATAACCCTCCATTCATAAGTATACTGTACTCTAAAAGTTCAATTCATTGTTTAAAATTTAATCCTACCTTTCACTCAATGAATGTTACCCATGATGTCTGGGTGGCCAGGTCAGGCCATACAATCCTGTTTAATCCACAGCAAAGGGATGGAGAGCACCACAATCCAACCATCCCTAACAACCAACAATCCTAGTGACCTGGAGTTAAACAGGGTTTTACAAGTGGTCTTGGGAACTGACCACAACTAGTAATACAGAGTCGAATATTATTAAAAACTGGAAAACGATAGGACTGGTTTCTGATAATACTGCTGAATACAGAGACCCCCCAAACTTCATACTGTACAGTAATAGAAAAGGCTACACAAATATTTTGCAAAGTCTTGGAAAAAATGAATGACCTTGTAAGAAATGAAGGGAAAACATCTCTAATCAGGAACTTAGTGAGAGCTCAAATTCAGAAAGGTGAGCCCTAAAGATGACAGATTCCAGAGACACAGAATGTCAGTGTTAGTGCCTTTGTGCAGAGGGACAGAAAGAAAAGCCTCAGAACAACACAAGACAGGACTTCAGAGCACAGACCCCTTCAGAAAACCAGGAAAGAGTGACCTGTCAAGCTTGGCATGAATGCATACTTTTTGTATGGCCTGAAAATCCACAAGCCAATAATTTTAAGAAGAAAGTAGACCTGGGATGGGAGGTGCTCCAGCCACCCAGCCACAAGAAACACTCTCTTAAAGGAAAGGACCCTCAACTGGGTCCTCAAAGAATTCTCACAAATACAGTGCTAACAATTTTAAGTTCATAATAAAAATCACAAAACACATGAAAAGTAAGACCTTAAAGTAACAGCACAAAGAACCAATGACAGAGTCAGCATAAAAAAAAAATTATCAGATACTACAAGTATCAATTACCAAATAGAAAACAGCTGTTTAACAGGTATAAATAATTCAAAAAATAAATTGAAAACATCATCAAGGAGCTACTGAGTATTATAAATAACCAGGCAGCTCAAAAAAGAACCTAGAAGAACTTACAAGAATGAAAACTTTAATAATCAAACTGTAAAACTCAAGGGTAATTAACACCTGGGAAAGGAGAAATACTAAACAGGAAAGAGAGCTAAAGAAGGGCTTCCCTGGTTGCACAGTGGTTAAGAATCGCCTGCCAATGCAGGGGACACGGGTTTGAGCCCTGGTCCGGGAAGATCTCACATGCCGCGGAGCAACTAAGCCCGTACACCACAACTACTGAGCCTGCGCTCTAGAGCCCACGAGTCACAACTCTTGAGCTCACAAGCCACAACTCCTGAAGCCCAGGCGCCTACAGCCCATGCTCTGCAACAAGAGAAGCCGCCGCAATGAGAAGCCCACACACCGCAACAAAGAGTAGCTCCCGCTCGCTGCAACTAGAGAAAGCCCGCGCGCAGCAACGAAGACCCAATGCAGCCAAAAAAGAATAAATTAAATAAACTTTTAAAAAAGTGAGCTAAAGAAATTGCAGCAAATGGAGCAAAGCTAGGGAGGAGGAAGCCCAGAAAGGCAGCTACCAGACAAGGGGAGCACTAGCGAGCATGCAGAATCTGCCCAGGCTGCAGCCGGCTCTGACCCGGCCACTGGACGAGGCAGACACTACGAAGCCCAGTGGAGAGTGAGAGGAAACCACGGAACGAGGTACAGATCTGGCACTGACCACCTCAGGGGGGCCAGGGTTTAGGAGTCAGGAAGAGCTAACTGCCTGTCAGGACAAACACCAGTTCTCTTCAGGAAAAGGTACCAGAGCCCAGAGCCCACAGCCCATCTCCTGCAGTGTCCTATGTGTGCACAACTGAACATTTAACCAGCAGGGTCGGAGAGGGTGAGGAGAACAAGGCACTTGCTTTGGTTGCAAATTTAAGGGGTGCCAAAAAAGCTTAGCAACCAAGGTTTTTAAAATATATTGTAATGCAACTTTTTAAAATCAGAACTACTGCAAAAATTCCATAATAAGCAATATATCAAATTTAAAATCAAGATGGGATCAGTAACAGTACCATGCCAAGACTTATTAGAGCCTGAGGCAAAAGGAAAATCAATAATAGCAATTCAGTCCATTAAGAAGGGATCAATTAAATTATGGTACACACATACATGCATGCCATAGAAAATGTTTATTACAGTTTTCTGTTAAAATAGCTGGTTTCAGGCTTCCCTGGTGGCACAGTGGTTGAGAGTCCGCCTGCCGATGCAGGGGACACGGGTTCGTGCCCCGGTCCGGGAAGATCCCACGTGCCGCGGAGCGGCTGGGCCCGTGAGCCATGGCCACTGAGCCTGCGCGTCCGGAGCCTGTGCTCCGCAACGGGAGAGGCCGCAACAGTGAGAGGCCCGCGTACCGCAAAATAAATAAATAAATAAATAAAAATTTAAAAATTTTTTTTAAAATAGCTGGTTTCCCCACTAAGCTTTGTTTGTCAAAAGCAAGCTCCACGGCTGATTTGCCTTTACAGACACATAGGCTGGTACAGTACCTGGGACATGATACACGCTCGGGCTCAATATGGAAAGTGACACAGCTCCCAGCGACTGAGAGCCTCAGCAGGGCAGCGTGCGGAGACGGTCTGGCTCTCCTCCCATTTCCATGGCATTTTCAAAGTCAAGGCAATGCTACCACCCAAGAAGATAACACCAGACTAGCACCCTTGAGAACAGTAATGCCCAGGTCTCAAATTACGATGTTCAACCTCCCCACGGGCCACAAAATGAGCCAAAATTACGGATGTTTTCAAGTTTTCCTGACAATTTTTACAGATATCCAAAATCTATGCACTAGTAACCATTTAATGAGTTATTAAGGGATGTTCAAATATCGTATTCATGAGGAAAATTCAACACATTAACTAGAATTTTCTGAGATCTCTAATCCAGGATCTCAAGAAGAGAAAAGTTCAGATCACCAACACAGATAGTTGGAATTCCTTAAAGTTCAATGTATTTCCTATGCTGCTTTCAGGCTACAACAACAGGAGTGAGTCACTGCAACAGAGATCGCGTGGCCCACAGAGCCTAAAATATTCTATGTGGCCCTTTAGAGGAAAGCTTGCCAACCCCTGCTTTAGAGAATGAAAAGAAAATAAGCCAATCTTCTCTAGATTTTAAAAGGCAAAGTTAATATCTGGGTGATGACTGAAATATGGGGCAAACTCCAGATAATATGTCTAGTTGAAACTCTTCATTGACTGCTGTTTAACTTTGAGGTGGCAAAAACAAATTGACCAATGTCTCTAAAATGTCATATTTGGTCACAATCAGCCAACCTTAAGAAGCTAAAATGAGGGACTTCCCTGGTGGTCCAATGGGTACGACTCTGCGCTCCCAATGCAGGGGGTCCGGGTTTGATCCCTGGTCGGGAAACTAGATCCCACATGCTGCAACTAAGATCCCGTGTGCCACAATTAAAACCCGGCGCAGCCACAATAAATAAATATATATATAAAAAAAAGAAGTTAAAATGGAACAAAAGTAATTGCCACGGCCATGGTGCCACCTGACCTCGTGTTACTGCCAGGCTACATCTTTCGGAAGACCAGAGAATCCTCCAAGGTCACACCATGACTTAGCAAACAACAAACCCTGAACCACTTCCTGTTTCTTATGCAAATACTTTCTATTCCAACATTTCTACTCCAACCAAAAGCACTCTGTAAATAATGTATCAAAGTTCCAACTGTCAGGTCAAAAGAGACCGCCCATTCAATTCACTTTTCTGCTACTTCAGTATTAAAAGGAAATGTCATTTCCCAAACTACTGTAGTACTAGGAGTCATTTGTTTCTTCCAATGACAAAAAAGTAGGTAAATTCTGCTTCCTACCATGAACCTAAGCAGAAGACACATTACAAATGGATTAAGGGCTGCAAAAGAGCAATTTCCCCATCTCTGCAGTCTTGAGAATTTTAGAGGCATCTGACATTGATAATAAAAGGACTGAAAGCAATGCTAAAATAAAGGTAGTAGTAAACTTAAAATGCTACGCAAGTAACTCTCCTTGAATGACAAGGCCCTCTCTCCACCTAGATCCACGAGGCCTGCGCCTGGAGGCTGAGCCGGCTCTCCTGGCGAGACGTCAGAAAGCCCCCCAGACAGTCTGACGTCCAAGGCTGAGGTGCTCAGAGGAGAGGTGATACAAGTGAGCTACCTTGTTCTTCACTGTAAAAGAAATTATAACTTGTAACCTAGAAGCAGCAAAGAACACACCCAGTGCTTCAAAACAAGCCAACCATAAAAATAAACCAAAACGCATGACTTGTGATGTCTACTGGCCTGAAACAAAACCCACAAATCAGTCATCCAAAACTGACTAAAATCTAAAGTAGCCAAATTAGCACCATCAAGTAATTTTAAGGAACAAGGAGTAATACAATTCTTAGAGAAGACTGCACATGTTACATGAGAAAGAAGCAATTGGCAGAGCAATACAGTCAGACACTTCAGACCAAATGACGGACAGAAACTCGCAGTTAGAGGCCCACCAATTTTTAAAGAGGATACAGTAACTGACTAGTGAACGTGCTTGTTTTAGACTCGGGCCCCCTCCCCAGTCAAGGCAGAGCTTAAAAATCTGTGGCCCATACCATACGTAATCCTAATCAAGTACCTTAGATTAATTTTTATCTACTACTTAACAGAGAAGACACACAAAAAGACAGAACAACACGACACCCACCTCCCTGGTTAAGAAAGAAACCTCCTCACCGTAGACAAATCCCCTTCATGAACTCTATCTGAACTCGGACTTCAGGCGGGTGGGAACCACTATCCTCATTTGCTACGGGAGAGAGGCGTGCATCTCCATATACCTTTACAGCACATATACAGAGCCTGACGATCCTGTTCCCCACGCCTGTATCAGCAGCGCACACCGCAGTAATCTTCCCCACCACCGTGAGAGGTCTGTCCGTGTTGATTTGTGTAGCTCGGATGTATTTTCACTGATGCGTCCCAACATACTGATCACAATTTATTTCTCTGTTCTCCAGCTGACAGAGGTTTAGGTCAGTTCCTAGTGTGTGCTGTAACAAACACAGCTGCTATGACATTTCTGCACACGTGTCCTGGGGTTTATGGGTAGAACTTTCCCTGGAGTAAGTATGCAGAAGTGGGTTACCTGTCCCAGGCCTGTGTCCATAAGGACTGGTAAAATCATAATGAAGGATGAGCAATGAGACAAAGTCAATGAGAAATTTAAGGGCAGAAGAAACCAGGGAGAACTTAAAAGGCTGGAAGCAACCCTACTTCCTGGAATCCAGATCTCCGACGAGAAACAGAAATTGTGTTTGTCCAGCTCAGAACGGCAGCACCAGTGTCACACAACAGCAGTGGGGAAACAGGCCACAACCAGGAGTTTCTGAGGGTCCATCGTACTAGGCTCAAGGCCAGCACGACACCTGGTGGCCCTCAGAATCCCAAGGTCAGGGTGCAACCCCAGACACAGCACAGAAACTGCCTGTACCAAACGCTGTGTGTGCCTGGCTGATGCCCCATGGCTGGAGGTGGAAGGAAAAGGACCGATGCTGGTGAGGATGGGGACTCTCTGGACAGTTCCCACCCTGGAAGGAAAAGGACCGATGCTGGTGAGGATGGGGACTCTCTGGACAGTTCCCACCCCGCGTGTGGCTAAGTAAGAAGAAATGCACAGAGAAGAGGTGGACAAGAGCCCCTGCCAGGCAGCACTGACCTCCCCAGCCTTGGCAGACAGAGCCTGGTCTAGGGCCGGCCTGGGGTCGCCCACAGTCCTATCAAGTGGCCATATGGAGCAGACACCTGAGAGGCTGATGAGAATGTTAGAAATTATCAACAGAGAACACAGACCTGGTTGGTGTAGCAAGAAGGTCATCCCCTTGAAGGTAGGGAAGCCAAGGCTTAAAAGATACACCACCATAGCAAGCAGCAACCCAGCCCTCCTCCTGGCAGCAAAAAACACCTTGAGAGGCCCTCAGGGCCAGCTGGTGTCTCACCACCAGATGTTGGAAGTTTCTAGATTTGGAGAGTTTAAAAAGGGTCTTCCAAAAAAAAGGCAGATACACTGGAGCTATCGAGAAGTCAAATGGCCTGAGAAGATGTAGCCCTGAAAGAACTCACAGAGGCCAGTCACAACAATGTCCCACTTGTCACCAAAGAGGTGGCCCTGGGGCCCCTCGGTGGAATCAAGTCTGTTATAAAGGGCCACTAACCCCAAGGGCCCATGGGGACTTCAAGGGAAGCAAAAGGAACAGGGCCACATAAGCCAGCCCTTCATTCCGGGAAAATGCGTCATGTCGTGGAAAATCCAAAGCCACCCAAATCCTAGCAGAGCTGGAAACGCTCTGATATGGACCCTAGGGCACCGCTGAAGGTGATCACAGCACAGCTGGGAGGAAGTCGGCTGAAAAGGAGCCAGTGGGAGGGAGAACTTGGAAATGCCGAAGCAAGAGATGACAACTAATTGAGCAAAATCCCAGAGGGCAACTAATCAAAAGCACAGCTAATCAAAACCAGAGGTGGAAGCCCCAAAAGGCCACATGAGAGAAGAAAGTGAGAGGGTGAGTGGGTATAAACAAGTGAGGCAGAGAGATGAGAAAGCTCAGGCCCACAGCCCTCAGCTCTCCCTGGGGAGCAGGAAGGAAAGCCACCCTCTGGGATAACTGCCCCTGCCCCACAGGGGACCGAAGAACAGCGCAGTGGTCGGTGTCACAGAGAGAGTCTGCGTCTGATCCAGCCACTGTGGAGACTAAAGTGGCACTGATAAGGATGCAGAGAAGGGTTCCAGGGGGACTCAGGACCAGGCGAGGGTGAACCGGCACAACTCTGTGCACTTGAAACCTCCTCCTCAAGCATCACCGCAGCTAGGAAGGGAGACGGTGGATGGCCAGTCCAAGGTCAGAGCATCAGGAGATGGTGGTGAGGGTCCAGGTTAGCTGGACGGAGGGGAGGCCGTGGAGAAAAGGGAAGCAGGAAGCAGCAGGAGTCTCAGCGAGGCTCGGGGAGTGATGGGAGGAGGGAGCTGAGCAAGAGAGCGTGTGTCTAAGGACCACGACGGGCTCACCACCTCAGAGGCTGGAAACCCACGTGATGATAAACCCAGGGCCCTCTGTATGCTGTTATAATAATGAATGTGTGTCATAATGTATCTGTCCAAATCCACTGAATGGACAACACCAAGAGTAAACTCTGAGGTAAACTATGGTCTTTGGATGACTATGACGTGCCAAAGTAGGTTTACCCTCGGTAAAAAATGCACCATTCTGGTGAGTGACGGTGATAACAGGGAAGGCTACACATGGGGGGCGGGGGGGACAGGGGTATATGGGAAATCTTTGCATCTTCCTCTCATTTTGTTGTGAAACTAAAACTGCTCTAAATAATTATTTTTAAAAATCCCCATCTCTGGGTCTGAGGCACCCAAGCTGCTAAACATGAGCAGCCTTTGATCATGAAGGTGGCAAGGAAAGCAAAATCCCCAAGAAAAAGGCAAACTACAGTCAAGGCGTAGAGAGGCCAAAAGGAAAAGGAAGTTTGCTTGTAGTACAAGAAGGGTCCTAGTTCCGGAGGACTCAAGGCTGGACGTTAGTAGCAATGGAGAAAGTGGGTATACAGTGTGCGTATCAGAAGTCGGCCACAGAGAACGGAGCGGCAAGACCTGCCTCAGGCCGCTTTGCACAGGGATCCCAAGAGGGGTCTGAGGCTGACAGCCCGCACACGGCTGTGCTTGGGGGTCAGATGGAAGACTGTCAAGTAAGCAAGTAAATGTCTCTGCAGGTGGATTGGGAAGAAGACCAGAATTTTAAGAACCACCAAACCAAGAGTTTACCACTCAGCCCCCAAATCCAGGGTGGCACTGACCCCCACAGAAAGAGCACCAGGAGAAGCCCTCTGGCTCAGGCTCGAGGAGTAGGAACGGGATCTCCCAGCAGTGACCGTGCTGGCAGTGGGAGTCCTCGGGTAACTCAAACTCCGTGGAAAGGAAATGTGATCCTCTGAACTCCTGCTTCTTGCCCTGGACTGGGCCTAGCTGCAGAAACATGGGACCTCAGGGCATATAAAACCTCAGCATTCCAGGTGAAGGACTGAAAAAGGGAGTGCTGGGGAACTCACAAGTACTAAGATGTTGTGGAGAGTTAAGAGCTCAGGAATGTAGGGGCTTCCCTGGTGGCGCAGTGGTTGAGAGTCCGCCTGCCGATGCAGGGGACGCGGGTTCGTGCCCCGGTCCGGGAAGATCCCACATGCCGCGGAGCGGCTGGGCCCATGAGCCATGGCCGCTGAGCCTGAGCGTCCGGAGCCTGTGCTCCGCAACGGGAGAGGCCACAGCAGTGAGAGGCCCACGTACCGCCAAAAAAAAAAAAAAAAGAGCTCAGGAATGTGACCCCACAAGGCCGTCTATAGACTCCTGGCCTCACCCCAAGCTATGCATGTGTGGATCTGATCATAAACAGCATATCTAAGACTCTGAAAACTAAAATATCAACTATCATCCAGGTCCCAAACAAGGACATACGTGAGGGCAGAGCATCAGGAGATGGTGGTGAGGGGTCAGCCTCACAGCAACAGCACTGCAGAAACTGCTTAAAAACGGAACTCAAAGGAGTTCCCTGGTGGCCTAGCGGTTAGGATTCAGCACGTTCACTGCCATGGGCGGGGTTCAATCCCTGGTCAGGGAACTGAGATCCCAAAAGCTGTGCAACATGGCCAAAAAAAAAAAAAAAAAGGAACTGACATGGAAGCCACAAACAGAGAAGGCTGGTCAGAACTTGTGACCTGAACCCAACCAGGATGACTGCTGCTGAAACAAAACATCAACATCTCCCATAAGATTTAAGCAAGACCCAGGGTCTCAAAACGTAATATTCAAATGTCCACGATACAATCCAAAAATTACTCAGCCTACAAAGAAACAGGAAAAATCCCAACTCACGTGGGACAAGACAACCAAGAGATTCCAAGGCCAAGATGACACAGATGTGAGAAGTATCTTACAAAGACTTAGAGAAGCTATTAAATGAAGTGCTCAAGAAGTAAAAACAAACACTCAAAATAAATGGTGTGGTAGCAGAATCCTAAAATGGGTCAAGGTTTCCTGCCCTAATCCCCGAGACCAACATATAACACCCTGGTCACATTAAGTTGCCTGGTCAAGGCAGTGAGACTCTGCAGATACAATTAAGGTTACTAATCAGCTAACTCTGAGTTCATCAAAAGGGAGTTTATCCAGTTATGCCAAATATAAACCCATGACCCCATCAAAAACAGTGAGTTTTCTCTGGAGGGTAAAAGAAGAGGAAATCCAAGAGGTTCTGAACTGTAAGAAAGGTTCCGCAAGCTGTTGTGACTTGAAGGTGGGGTGAGGTTACATGATAAGGAATTCAGTCAGCCCGGGAAGCTAAACGTGGCCCCGCCTGACAGCCAGCGAGGAAACAGGGACCAGAGTCCTATCAACACAGGGAACTGGATTCTTCCAGCAACCTGGATGCACGTGGAAGACATTCTTGTGCAGAGCCTCTGGAAAGGAGCCCTGCCTGGACAACCCTTGATTTGGGCCACTTGAGACCCTGTAGGGAACCCAACCAAGCCCACTCAGACCTCTGACCTACAGACCTTGAAGTAGGTGTTGTTTCAGCCAATAAGTTTGTGGTAATTTGTTAAGCACCAGTGGAAAATAAGTCTGGATTCTGGCTCCTGGAAGTGGGGTGCTGTCAAAACCATCACCTGTTCTAAGTTCACCCTGAAGTTCACCCACGATAGCATTTGGGACTCAGTGACTGCCCTAAGGTGGGAACATTCCTTTTGTTTATATTATTTTCCTAAAATAGTATTGAATAGAGAGTGTATCCCTTAATTCTCTGGGAAATTTGTTTCTTCTATTTTTTAGAACTATAGCCAAATTAAGTGCATTTGCTTGAAAAGGGGGCCCAATCAGCAAATTCTAACTACTATGTAAATAAACATAATTTTAAAATATTATCCACCGTACACTTTGAGTTTGGTGCACTGTCCCGGCTTCAAGTCTCCCAGAAGCTGCAGTATGGTGTCCAAGAGCACCCGACTTGAGTTAACCAGGAATTCACGACCACTTGCTATGGCAGCTACATCTGCAACATAAAGATGAAACAAAGCGTCAAAAGTCTGTCCAAGGGCTTCCCTGGTGGCGCAGTGGTTGAGAGTCTGCCTGCCGATGCAGGGGACACGGGTTCGTGCCCCGGTCCGGGAAGATCCCACATGCCACGGAGCAGCTGGACCCGTGAGCCACGGCCGCTGAGCCTGCGTGTCCGGAGCCTGTGCTCCGCAACGGGAGAGGCACAACAGTGAGAGGTCCGCGTACCGCAAAAAAAAAAAAAAAAAAAAAAAAAAAGTCTGTCCAAGATAGAGGATGTGTTGCTGTCTTTCTCCTAGCAGACTTAATGAACACACAGAATAACTAGTTATCCACAGAGCCGATGGCCCAGATAGGGTAACTGACAACCACAGCAGTTACTAAAATGGTGAGTGACGTCCGCTGTGATTAGCAAATGCCTCAGTAGTGGAACCGAGCACTGGGTCTAAACATGTCTGCAGCCTGACCACAGCACAGCAAGTGGACACAGGCTCCAGAATACTGGAGTAAACAGCTATGGGCAGTCAGGGTCCAAACAGAAGGTAGGGGCTGATTACTTTACCGGGGACCAAGGACACTAAAATCCACTTTCAACCCTGGGAGCGAAATCCTAATGACTCTAAACCAGAATACCAGACTGAAATCATGAGGGCAAGAGAGAATACAAAAACTGATTCCAAAAAGAAACTTTTCTAAATTGTACATCCTGCTGTGGGTCAGCAAGTATCACGTTTCTTCATGCTTGAGGCCCCGCAGAGCCAGCATGGGGACCAGACCAAGTCACTACACGGGCTCCCATGGACACCGCTGCAGATAACACTGGCTCCATCACATTCCCAAATACCTGTGAGGACACGTCAGTGATCCAGAATATTTATGTATGTGTCAGTAAGATTCTTCTTTAGCTACGTCTAACAATAAAGCATGATTCAAAGGGACTAAAATTTCTAACCCAAATGAGCCGGCCAGGGTGGAGACAAGAAGAGCAGCAGCATCCTTGTTCTCCTGACTTCGGTGGAGATGCTTCTAGCAATTCACAGTTACGTGTGGTGTCCACTGGATGACTCCAGCAGAGATCCTCTACAAGTTTAAGGAAGTGTTCTTCTATTTTTAGTGTGCTAATAACTATCGAGAATGGAAGATGAATTTTATCACGGATTTGTTCTGCTTTGATTAACGGTAACCTCATGGCAGAATATAAAATTTCATCTATGCTACCAGAACAACTTTATGGAATCAGATCCTGGACATTCCTATTTATTTTTGTTTATCTGAGCTGAGGAGGATCAAAAGAGATATATTAAAGTTTCCTAAACCTAACAAATTTTTTTTCCCATTTCTGCTTGTCCTCCCAGCACTTTTGCCTCTTTCCTTGCATTGGTGCTATTTGGTATATAATTTCATGACAGCTATAACTTTACTGAAGACAGGACCCTTAACTGATACAAATGTAACCTGTGTTCAACGAATTTGAACCTGATGACTCTATTTTCTACCATATGAAACACTCTACTTTTACTAAAGAAATACTTGGGGGGAATGAAGCATTTGGCATCATAAACTCAAAGTCATTTTAAGGTAGTTCTTTGGGGAAGACATTCTTCATGTTAAGACTACATACGGGAACCCCCCAGGAAAATATACATTCTAGCTACATACTTTAGTAGTTTCCAGAGACGACATCCCAGCAAACCACGGCTCTGGTCTGCCGACCTTGGGTTGTTCCTGCCCTAAGACTCCAGTGTGACCAGCAGAATGCAGTGCAGCTGCTGCATGACTTTCAAGGCAAGACAGAAAGAGCCTGGCAGCTTCCACCTCCGTCTCTCGCCACTTGCTCTAGGAGCCCTGGGTCGCTAGGAAAGAAACTTGACTCTCCTGAGGCTGCCGTGATGCAGACTACAGAAAAATCACACAGTTGGAGAAGCCTGGGACTACACTAGGGTAGGAAGATGTCCCACCAGCCCCCAGCTGTTCCATCCCTCAGCAATTTGAGTCACCCCAGCTGAGGCCCCAGACAGCAGAGGAGCAGCAAATCCTCCTGCCAAGCCCTGAGAAAGTTGCAGGTTCTCGAGCAAAATAAATGACTACTGCTGTTTAAAGACAAAGTTTGGGGGCAGTTTGTTACCCAGCAATAGATAACAGGAACATCACTAATATATCACTGAAGAAAAAAAGTACACCGTAGCAGAGCAGGCAACAACACCCAACAAAACACAACAAATTTACTGGTAAATGAAGTCCCCTATCATGTATCCAGTATTATAATAGCAAATGCCAATGCTGCATTCCAAGCAAACTATGAAGTAAAATAAACGTGAATAAATTCCTGCTCAGATAGCTCCAGTATTTGTCAGTCTGTCTGGGATGCTTATGAGTCAACCATAGGACTACAAAGGATTGCTGGTTTAATTTTCTGTTAAAATGTACTTTTTTCCTAGGTTTATTTTTCTTTAAAGTTTATAAATATTTCTAGAAGTTACCATAGTAATTATCTAATTTAAGAAATGAAACTAGTGTGAATTATGTATGCTGATAAAAAATATAAAGAGTTGAGGCATATTATGTCTGATATTTTTGCTTTAGGTTGTAACAATTCTGTCTTATTTTCGACAACAGAAATAATAATAAGGTACTGGCATAATGACAATCATACAGATCAATGGTAGAACTGAGAGACCAGAAATAAATACTCAAATTTATGATCAACTGATTTCCAAGAAGGGGATCAGGACAATTGAATGGAGAGAGGATAAAAGAATAATCTTTTTAACAAATGGTGCAGGGACAACTGAATATTCACATGCAAAGAAAGAAAAACTGGACCCCTACCTCATACCATACATAAAAATTAACTCAAAATAGATCAAAGACCTAAATGTATGAGCTAAAATTATAAAACCCTTAGAAGAAAACACAGGAGTAAATCTTCATGTCTTTGAATTAGACAATGGTTTCTTAGATATGACAACAAAAACACAAGCAACTAAAGAAAAAACACTGGATATCAGCAAAAATTAGAACTTTTTTGCTTCAAAAGACACTATCGGGGCTTCCCTGGTGGCGCAGTGGTGGAGAGTCCGCCTGCCGATGCAGGGGACACGGGTTCGTGCCCCCGTCTGGGAGGATCCCACATGCCGCTGAGCGGCTGGGCCCGTGAGCCATGGCCGCTGAGCCTGCGTGTCCGGAGCCTGTGCTCCGCAACGGGAGAGGCCACAACGGTGAGAGGCCCGCGTACCGCAAAAAAAAAAAAAAAAAAGACACTATCAAGAAAGTGAAAAGACAACTACAGAATGAGAAAAGTTTTGCAAATCATATGCCTGATAAGGGACTGGTATCTAGAGTATACAAAGAACTCTTATAACTCAATAATAAAAAGACAAATGACAATTTTTTTAACATCTTTATCGGAGTATAATTGCTTTACAATGGTGTGTTTCTGCTCTATAACAAAGTGAATCAGTTATACATATACATATGTCCCCATATCTCTTCCCTCTTGTGTCTCCGTCCCACCTGCATCTCCCTCCCACCCTCCCTATCCCACCCTTCTAGGTAGTCACAAAGCACCGAGCTAATCTCCCTGTGCTATGTGGCTGCTTCCCACTAGCTATCTATTTTACGTTTGGTAGTGTATATATGTCCATGCCTCTCTCTTGCTTTGTCACAGCTTACTCTTCCCCCTCCCCATGTCCTCAAGTCCATTCTCCAGTAGGTCTGTGTCTTTACTCCCATCTTGCCCCTAGATTCTTCATGACCATTTTTTTTTTAGATTCCATATATATGTGTTAGCATACGGTATTTGTTTTTCTCTTTCTGACTTACTTCACTCTGTATGACAGACTGTAGGTCCATCCACCTCACTACAAATAACTCAAATTCGTTTCTTTTTATGGCTGAGTAATATTCCATTGTATATATGTGCCACATCTTCTTTATCCATTCATCTGTTGATGGACACTTAGGTTGCTTCCATGTCCTGGCTATTGTAAATAGAGCTGCAATGAACACTTTGGTACATGACTCTTTTTGAATTATGGTTTT
Organism: Mesoplodon densirostris; assembly: GCF_025265405.1. Lineage (NCBI taxonomy): Eukaryota > Metazoa > Chordata > Mammalia > Artiodactyla > Ziphiidae > Mesoplodon > Mesoplodon densirostris. The sequence goes on along the minus strand of NC_082665.1, from coordinate 2,575,536 downwards.
CTCAGGGTATATGCCCAGTAGTGGGATTGCTGGGTCGTATGGTAGTTCTATTTTTAGTTTTTTAAGGAACCTCCATGCTGTTCTCCATAGTGGCTGTATCAGACAATTTTTTTTCTTTTTATTTGGTTGCACTGGGTCTTAGTTGCAGCTCGCGGGCTCCTTAGTTGCAGTTCACCAGCTCCTTAGTTGCAGCACGTGGGCTCCTTAGTTGTGGCATGCGAACTCTTAGTTGCAGCATGCATGTGGGATCTAGTTCCCTGACCAGGAATTGAACCCAGGCCCCCTGCATTGGGAGCAGGGAGTCTTACCCACTGCACCAGCAGGGAAGTCCCTCAAGTGACTTAATTTTGAAATGGGCAAAGGACTTGAATAGACATTTCTCCAAAGAAGATACACAAATGGCCAATGAATACATGAAAAGATGCTCAATATCATTAGCCATCAGGGATACGCAAATCAAAACCATGACAAAGTACTACTTCATACCCACTAGGGATGGCGATAACCAAGAAAATAACTTTAAAGCGTGGGCAAGTATGTGGAGAAACCTCACGCACTGCTGGTGAGAATGTAACATGGTGTGGCCACTGTCAAAAAATGGTCTGACTGTTCCTCAGATGCTAAAAGCCATATCATATGACCCAGCAATTCCACTCCTAGCTGCATATCCAAGAGAAATGAAAACATATATCTACACAAAAACTTTTACACAAATTTTCACAGCATCGTTATTCATAATAACCAAAAAGTAGAAACAACCCAAATGTCCATCGATGGATGAATGGATAAATGTGGTAGAGCCAAACAATGGAATATTATTCAGCCGTAGAAAGGAATGAAGTACTGGTTCATGCTATGACGTGGACACCTTGAAAACACTACGCTAAGTGAAAGAAGCCAGTCACAAGGGACCCCACGTTATATGGTCCCATTATATGACATGTCCAGCACAGGCAAATCTATAGAGACAAAAAGCAGACTGGCTGCCTAAAGCTAGAAGAATGGCAGGATTGGGGAATGATGGCTGAGGTGAGCAGAGCTTCTCTTTGGGTGATGAAAATGTTTAAAAATTGACTGTGGAGATGGATGCACAATTATATGAATGTACTGAAGCCATCAAATTATATACTTTAAGTTGGCAAATTGTATGGTGTATTTTTATCTCGATAAAGCTGTTAAAAAGTAAATATAGTACTAATGACAGTGGGGACATGACTGTCACGCTCAGGGGATGACTCAGTCTCTACTGCTCATCCGGGACCTCTTCTCTATAAACCGCTCTTCTGAAGCACCAACACGACATCACATTTTTTGAAAGAAACATAAGAAAGTTTCCTCTGTGAATACTGTGACTCTGATTTACTGTTTGGTTTTTGTTTCTTTGCATTTGCTGTGGTGCTTTCTTATCAAGTCAATTATTTGGCTGTCAGGGTGGGGGAGTGGGCCAAAGGCCATGGGTAATCTCAGTCTGGAAACTGCCTCTGTACGCTAGGTATGGAAACCCCGTTAGAGCTGGAGGGAATGCCCAGCCCCACTGGGAAGTGGCTCCCAGAATCCAGTTTCTCTCCCACTTGCGTGATCTGGCTTCTGTGGTGAGAAGTCAGGCTAGAGAGGAACACCCTGTAACCTGAGGGCCAGCTGAGAGGGGTGAGCCTACTGTCCTTCCCTGTTTGCTGCGGTCAGTCTGCAGTGTCAACATGACTCCCGGGAAATGTTCCCATACATCTTATAACCTCCTTGCGCTTTCACCTGCCAAATCTGCCTCACCAGGCTGGGTACGTTTCCACCATGGAGTGAGCGTGCTCTGGCCGTTAGGACGCCCAGTCCCAGAAAAAATCAAGGCCAAGGCCTATGGTGACAGAGTGCCACTGCCAGCCAAATGCTGTCACCTGTCGACCCACCATGAAGGAAACAGCTCCAAGCAGAACACCCAACTTTCCTACGGCTCATCTACAAGCGTAATTCCTGTTCTTTCCACTTGTTCACGTTCTTTCCCTTAACACGCAACTGCACGCTCAGGAAAGAAAGACTCCCAGCATCTTTCGTTTCTCCCAACCTGTAACTGTGACTCTGAGACCATTATCAAAAAGATACTCCTTCTTCTCTGGGACACAGCCCCTGCAAAGTTTAACGGACAGACGTTTATTTTGTAAATGGAACAGATAAAGAAAAGGCCCTACAGAAGGATAATTTTTAGAAGTCCCAGAAAATTCTCCTATACACAAATTACAGCCGATCTGAATATTATTTGCCCATACTCCGTAAGATTCAAGAAATAACCAAAAACTTAACTATAGTCCCAGAATCCCTATCAGTAAAAGGTTCTATGGACAGAGTTAAACAACTGGGGCAAAAGCCAAAAGACTGCAGATGATTCTTCTCATCTTTACCTCATCTTCTCTAGAGCTGAAGCCACGGAAGGCCACAGGCCACCAATGACCAGCTTAATAGAAAAAGGACTCGTAATGCCTTGTACCAGCCCCCAAATCGCTTAATGCTACCTGTTTAAAAAGACTCTAATGGTTGAGGATATGGATTTGTCCAAAATCTGTGAACAATTCCTCTTCTCCATCCTGCCTGCAGCCACTTCTTTACAGGAACAGATTAATGCTCAGGTCTCTTTAGTGTCACATTCTATAAAATTGGCCAATTTACTTGCCTTCACCTAGAAAAATCAACAATTCACCCTGAAAGTTATGTCCCCAGGGATTCACTGAAGTTCTATCCTGCTTCTCTCAAGTCTTAATCCCAGATCTTAAGTATACAATGGAGCTCTTTGTGGGGTCCTTCTGATCCAACACACACATAACCTCCTCTTACATTCCATTAGTCTGGAAAACTCTAAGGCTGACTGTGTTTATCTCCTCACTGAGGGTGCTAAAAAGGGAGATGAGCTTCCAAAGAAACACTCTAATTCCACAAAACAACAGCTCATTATCTAGGCCATACTCTGGCAACTGAAGGAAGGGCACTATCTAAGGAAAGATTACACAGTAACCCAAATTATCCAAGACAAACCACTGAAAGATGATTAAGAGAATTTCTGTGATTAACTGGATATTGTAGATAACAGATACCAAATTCTCCTGAATTGGCAAGACCAGTTATGTGACTAGACTAAATCAAACATGTCAGAAGCATGCCCAGGGGACAGAGAAACCAAAACAGCCTTCAGAAATCTCAAAATCTCTCTCAACAATTACCTCTAATATCCAGGAGTATCATAAACCTTTCTGTCTATGTACATGATGGGTTAAGGCGGTGCTCTAGGGCAGTGGTCTCAAAGTGGCAAGGGAGGATGATTTTGCCCCCAGGAGACAACTGGCAACATCTGGAGGCATTCTCAGGTGTCACACCTGGGGTTGCTTCTGGCCTCTAATGGGCAGAGTCTAGGGATGTTTCTGAACTCCTACAATGCACAGAACACTCCCCATAACAGAGAATTCAACTGCCGAGGCTGAGAAGCACTGCTCTAGGGACATTAACTCAATGACATGGCACACACCAAAGACCCACTGCCGCTCAGAGCCTGTCACCTGATCCAGGAGGGGGGGCTCAAGGTCCCCTTTTCTCAAAGCAGCCACACAAGTCCAGGGCTGGGGTGGACCTTAATCATCATCTGGGGTCTAAGACTCTTTTCTCAGAAGATGAAGCTGAGGGTCACAGAGTCAAGAACACAGGTCTGGTCAGTGGTAGAAGCAGAACTGGACACTGGGCCTCATTCCCACCCACCCACCCACCACACTGCTCCCCTGAGCTGGAGGAGTCAGGAGCAGTGCTGCTCACTGACCCAGGGCGCTCTGCTGTCAACTCTGTGGGACTGTTACATCCACAAAAGATAAGCTGGATCCAGTCCTGCCATAAATTATCAACAATCAAGAAGCAATTTAGGGGAGTTCCCTGGCAGTCCCGTGGTTAGGACTCGGTGCTTTCACTGCCGGGGTCTGGGTTCCATCCTGGTCGGGGAACTAAGATCCTGCAAGCCACGCAGTGTGGCAAAAAAGAAAAAAAAAAGGTAATTTTGATTCTGTAATCATTACCTAACATTGTTTGAATGAATAAACCCAGAATTAAGAGGCAAGGAGTGCAATTATGACTTTCAAATAGTCAAAAAGTAGTTTGAAAAATAAGTTTTCCACTTGCAAGCTAAGCAAGTTAATCTTCACAGGGCTGTGGTAATAATTTGCCATCTTCTTTTAAGTTCTATATTTGTCCACTTATAAAAGTTGTTGGAGGGACTTCCCTGGTGGCACAGTGGCTAAGAATCCGCCTGCCAATGCAGGGGACACGGGTTCAAGCCCTGGTCTGGGAAGATCCCACGTGCCGTGGAGCAACTAAGCCCGTGAGCCACAACTACTGAGCCTGCGCTCTAAAGCCCGCAAGCCACAACTACTGAAGCCCGTGCGCCTACAGCCCGAGCTCTGCAACAAGAGAAGCCACCACAATGAGAAGCCCATGCACCACAACGAAGAGCGGATCCCACTTGCCGCAACTAGAGAAAGCCTGCACGCAGCAATGAAGACCCAACAACAAAGACCCAATGCAGCCATAAACAAATAAATAAATGTATTTTTTACAAAAGAGTTGTTGGAAACAATCGCACCCCCATGTCAAACAGGACCTTGGTTTACAATGTGTTACCACTTCACCATAGCTCAGTAACATTCACAACAATGTGTAAGGTAGTCAGAGCAGGTATTACTATTCCACTTCACAGATAAGGAAAATAAAGTCCAAAGAATTGACATCCTGGGAAGTGGACTAGCTGGGCCTGAAAATCCAGACACTTTATACTATTTTAATCTATTATTAAGAACAGTGACTATGGATGAGTAAGAAATTTCAATGTTTAAACAAATCCTTGACATCCAGTTTTTGCTTAGGATACAGTAAACTGAAAAGAGCTACACCTCCATTCTTTAAAAGGGGCAGTTTAGATAATTCAAAAAATCACAACTTATCTCGAACACATCAGAGTTGAGGCTGAAGGTCAACCAACTGATATGAAAAATAAGAAAAGGCAGGTGCTGCAAGGAGAGCTGTGAGGCAAGCACTTGCTCACCTGGGGCAGGCGCTGGATGCCAGATAAGCCAGCCAGAAAAATCAGCTAAAAGGTGTAGCAAATTGCCAGACGAGCGGCTGCCTGGGGCTGCTGGTGGGCAGAGGGGCTGGCTACAAAAGGAAGGGGTAGTGCAGACGGGGAGACGAGACGGAGGCGGTGGGACTGCTCCATGTCTTCACGGTGGTGCTGACATGACCGCATGCATTTGTCAAAACTCACAGGACTGCAAAAAGGTGAGAAAAAAACTGTAATGGGTGAGCTTACCATAGGTAAACTTAAAAGAAGAATGGTTGTTTTAGAAGGCAGAGGATCTATCTGACAGCTAACCAAGGTGTCTGCTGTACTGCCTACTCCCCGTGGGACAGTCTTGGTATCTGACACACATAAGGCCCCAATGCTTCTGGAAAGCAGCACCAACATAGCACGGAATCATCCCGTACGATTCACCAGCGTGTAAGGGGAATGTGGACATGCCCACGACCAGGCGGGGAAAAACAAAGCCAGGTTGAGCTTGTCTGCGGGGCAACAGGCTGGCAATTCAAGCAGCTCAAACTCACAACTCAGCAGAATGAAAAGTCACATACATCACAGACCTTTGAGGTCACTTGCAAATAGCAGAGAATCTAACCATCAAATCTGCAAATACCTTCTGCTAAAAAAGAGACCTTAAAGGAATATTAACAGGTGGAGCAGTGCAAGCCTCCACCAGCTGACGGCACTATGATGGAAGTGCATGCTGCAGTCCTCCAGCGGATAAAGTGCCGGGCTAAATCAGGACTGGCCTGAACACCATCCACGTCTCAACGTCTGCCCCAGAAGAATATCACCAATTTCTAAGGGATTAAGAAGAAATCATCTACATGAGATCTGCTTCGTGAGGATTTCAGTAGATGAAGAAATGTAACATTTCCCCTCTCATTAACAGCAGAGAACAGCAGAGCATACAGCAGAGATGAAAAAGCAATGTAAGAAAATAAGTCATAGCTCTATCTTTAACTATTTCATTGACTTTAGAACAAAAAGCCTTAATACTCCCTAGTATATACCACCTCCTACTATTTGAAGATATTAGTATTAATTATATAGCCGTCTGCCTTTATCCTTTACAGCAGTTTTGCCATAGAATTCTACCTAACTATAATCTTTGGGGAAAATTTATTAAAGAGACAATTTAGGGTTTTGGAATTCTTTAGTTACAACACCAAAACAACAGCAAGAGTTTAACTTAAGCTCTGCTTAAGGCTTTTACTTTAGCTAGACATTAGTAAATGATGATGATTCCAAATAACAAGTAGCTAAACTTACAGTTTTGACTTCTGTCAACGTAGAGAACTGACCAGAACATGCAAACTCATCCTGTTCTCCCTAAGACTACTCGTTCTTACTCACCAATACTTATCAGAATCACCTGGAGTGATGTTCCACAACATACACCAGGTCCCTACCCCCAATTTACTGAGTCAGATTCTCCAGGGCAGGAGCCTATTTGAAATGTTCCTGAGAGGTGTTTATACACACACCCCCCGACTGTGATCACTGCTCTGTAACTCACTTCTGAAAGTTACTACGTTTGAAGAGAATTACTCACTTGTTACGATTCCAGCCAAAGCAAAAACAAACTGATTTTCAGCAGAATCCAGCTCCTTGACATCCCCATCCAGTGACTTCACAAAACTCTCCATTGTTTGACCAGTGATGTTGAAAAACTTCAAAGCTTTATCCTGAAAGTTCAGAAATGGAAATGTCACACCCTTTCACAAATACCAGTAGGAAAACACTTTCAAAGTGCAGGACACAGAGGAAAGACTCTGGTTTTAATTACAGAAGCAATGTTTTAAAATCTATTCCCTCATTAAAACTTCCCAATGAAAAGATCAGAAAAAAGAAGTTTGGGGCATGTAGAAAAATTACCCTGAAGACTGATACAGTAAAATACATGAAGGAAACAGTTCAAATTTATACAATGATAGAAGTACTGGGTTGAATTCACCCAAAAATATACTAGAAATATACTAGAAAAATATGTTCTCTATTCTAGGCATGAAACCAGAGGTCCTCAAACCTTTGGCAGAAATTGTTTTTCAAATAAAATCTTAACTGAAACCGCAACATGTAAAAGACAGCAACAGGCTCATCTGACAGCTTCAGTCTCCATTACTCGGCAAAAAGAGTTTCCAAGTTCCCAGAACCTTGAAAGCATTTCCTTGGCAGGGGCAGGGTTCTAAGGAATAGTTTGAAAACCAGTGCATTGACACATGTCACAAGGGAACTGCATGGGGTGATATAAATATCCTAAGACTGGATTGTGGGGATGATTACACACCTCCAAAACTTAGCTAGAAAACACTAAGTTGTACACTTACAAATAAATGAATTTTACGACACGTAAGTTACACCTTAAGAAAAGCTCAATAGACTTTAAAATACATTTAGTCCCTCCACTGTTTGTATTTCTGCAAATGATGAGTAACACACTACTGGCCTCCCGCCAACCATCCGCCCTTGACGGATGGTTTGCCATTCAGGACCACTCGATTCTCCCAGAGTCAGATAACAGTCCTCCCGGGCTCCTTCAGTCCTCTCCGCCCTGGAGACCACCCTGTCACAAGTCCTGCCTCACCCACACAGCTCTCCACCCCCTATTCTATTGGGGGGCGGCCTTCCACGTAGTCTTCCTGGCCAGTCTCCACACCCACAACCCCACCCGCCCTCCCTCCTCATTCACTGTCAGGTTGAGCTGCCCGAATTCCCCGCCTGTCCCATCACTTTTTCACTCAAAAAGCCTTAAGGAATCCCGTCCTAGCACCCACTGGACAAATCCTCAACCACACTGACCCCCCACCCTGTGTCACGTGACCCCCACACTGTCCCTATGTCTCGCTCCAGGTCGCTGACTGCTCTCTTCTCCCCTCCTGAGGGACCCTCTTCACTTCCTGCCACTGCTGCCTGTGCAAGTTACTCGAGGTTCACTTAAAATCTCTCTTCCTCTGTGAAGTTCCTTGATGTCTGTGTGCACTCACATGCTGTTAACATATAACGTATAACATTCAGGCAATTAAATATTATATTAGCCCTGGAATAACATACGTAAAAGCACTTTAAACTTTGTTAAATGCATATAATGTCAAGTAATAATACTGAAGTGGAACTATCTCCACCAACACCATACAGATTCTGGGAGAGAAGGGATCTTACTTCATTCATTTTACATATCCCCCGGAGACCAGTTACAGTGGGCCCTACAGAGATGGTATTCCAAAACTATCTGATGAACAAAAGAAATGGATTTAGTCTGTAGGCGCCTTAATAGATGCACTGTGTCCTCTAAGTTACACAAGCACTACTCAACAATGTCCAGACAGCCCGCGGGCGTGCTTACTCCTCCCAGAATGGCTTTGACCACTTCCTCACTGCTGGAGACATCCCACAAAATGGTACAGGCTGCTGCACCCATTTCTGTACAGTACTCTGCCTGCTGCAGGAGCTGCTGCTTTGCTTCATTCAGCTGCTGTCGAAGAGCCAGTTTCTCCTGAAATCAAAACAAAATAAAATCAGAAAAATGGACAGCATTCAACCTCAAAATACCGCTATTGTGTTTCCTCTTTCAAAGATATTTTTAAAGAAAAGAAATGCACATAGAATACAGTAAACAGCTGGCAAATGTAAACTAGCCCTTAGAAAGGCATAATGCATAAGTTTTTAAAAAACTTCAGAGGCAAAAATAACAGCCACAGAAAAGAACATACTGCCGCATTAGAGTTTATAAATACTGCCAAAGACTTGAACTCATCTTCTTTTAAGTAAGATGGACGATGAGGCATCTCAGGTCCCAAGTGGCTATACCCAGGACAGCACCAACTAGGACACCCGAAGAAAGTAACAAGCTAACACAGCAGTCCCCACGTAGAGCAGTATTTCTAATAAAGGTGCCTGCCACCGCCAAGTGGCTCACTCCACTGTAAAAACGCCATGTGACACAGCCAAGACCAGGCAGGAAAGACGGGAGCAGAGGCAGGAGAGGAGTGGGAAGGAAGGGCCTCCCTGGCGCGCCCTGAACCAGCAAGCTAAGCACCAGCGTAACAAGAAGACGGAGGCCGGGCAAGATTTCTCAGCCTCCCACCAGCACTGGGCTTCTGAAGCCAGGGCTCTTAACAAGTGAACTGTCCCCCTGATGTCACCTCTGACCACACAAGCACTCCTAAAGGTTCACCTTCAGGTGGGTCTTGGGTGATGTGGGGCTTCCTGCCCGCCCCAACTGTCAACACCAGTTTCACTATTCCTTGTTACCTGAAGTTCCCTTAAAAGATGAGAGCATTTCCTTACTTAATAATAGATAAACTCAAAAATACAAAAACCTGGTACTTCCCTGGTAGCGCAGTGGTTAAGAATCTGCCTGCCAATGCAGGGGACACGGGTTCGAGCCCTGGTCGGGGAAGATCCCACATGCCGCAGAGCAGCTAAGCCCGTGTACCACAACTACTGAGCATGCGTGCCACAACTACTGAGCCCGTGTGCCTAGAGCCCGTGCTCTGCAACAAGAGAAGCCACCGCAATGAGAAGCCTGCGCACCGCAACAAAGAGTAGCCCCGGCTCACCGCAACTAGAGAAAGCCTGCACGCAGCAACACAGACCCAACGCAGCCAAAAATAAACTAATTAATTTTTTAAAAAAGAAAGAGTTATCCCTCTCCTGTAACCGTGCCTATGGCCTTAAAAAAAAAAATACAAAAACCTAACTTCATTTATACCAAAGTATAATTAGCTCAATAGCCCACAGAGTTAAAGCATATGAGATGTTTTAGCTTTTTCTTCTATGGAGGTAAGTGCAGGACAATTAAAGTAGAGGGGGCTTTTCGCCTAGTGGAGAAAAGGGAGCAGCGGACCACAAATCGAACTTTGCTGACTTTGTAACTTGGCCTAGGGTGGCATTCATATCTACCTGGGGACAATGCATTTGGTAATCAGAGCTTCATACACCTTCATACATATAGTCACATTTACTTTAGGAGAAGAGTGGTCACTGAGCCTATGACAGATGGTAAAACTGCTTTACGTGATTTATTAACTCTGGGTTTTTAATATCTGGCTTCATCACAACAGTTGCCTAGATTCCTAGATTTGCGCTTCAGCCACTCAAGCCGAGGTGACATATGCAAAAACTGTATCACAGCATTTCCTTCAGAATTTTGGCTTTTCTCACACTTGAAGTAGGCTGCATGCTGAATAGTCTGGTTACGGTGGCTCTTCTCTAAGATCAACAAGAACTGTTGGGAGTGACCGTCAGAACTGTCTTCTATGGTCACATCTGGTGGCTACAGGCAGATATGCCCTGACACAGGGCTGCACAAACAGTACAATAATATCAAGAGGAACTCAAAGAAAATAATTCCATTCACAATAACACCAAAAATGAGAATATACTTAGGAACAAATTTAAGAAAATTAGTTCAAGCCCTGTACAGTAAAAACTACGAAGCATTATTGAGAAAACGTAAAGATCCAAATAAATGGAAGGATATACCATGTTCAAGGGTTGGAAGATTCAATATTGGTAAGAGGGTAATTTTCCCCAAACTGATCTACGGATTCAACACAATCCCTATCAAAATTTCAGCAGGCTTACTTGCACAAAGTGATCATCTGATTCTAAAATTCATATGGAAATGCAAAAAAAAAAAAAGTTTGAAAAAGAAAAGCAGTGTTAGAGGACTAACACCACCTGATTTAAAAACAAAACAAAACAAAATAAATCTACAGAAATCAAACCACTGTGGTAATGGCATAAGGATAAACATATAGATCAATGAAACACTGACATGTATGGCAACTGATTTTTTAAAAGCTGCCAAGGCAATTCAAGGGAAAAAGTAGTATTTTCAACAAATGATGCTGAAACAACTGGATATTCATACATGAAAAAAAAAAACCTCAAAATGAATCATAGACCTAAATGTAAAATTTCTAGAAGAAAACCTCTGTGACCTTGCGTTAGGCAAATGTTTATTAGATATCACAACAAAATCATACCATTAAAAAATTAAAACCATTAAAAAATTATAAATTGCTGGGAATTCCCTGGTGGTCCAATGGTTAGGGCTCAGTGCTTTCACTGCCAGGGTCCGGGAACTAAGATCCCGCAAGCAGCACAGTGCAGCCAAAAAATATATATATATATAAATTGAACTTCATCAAAATTTAAAACTTTTACTCTTCAAAAGACATGAGTAAGAAGGTAGAAAGACAAGCCATGGACTAAAAGAAAATATTTCTATATCTGAAAAAAAGACTTGTATGAAGAATATATAAAGAACTCTTACAACTCAAAAATAAGACAAATTAAATTAAAAATAGGCGGAACCTCCCTGGTGGCGCAGTGGTTAAGAATCCGCCTGCCAATGCAGGAAAAACAGGTTTGAGCTCTGGTCTGGGAAGATCCCACATGCCGCGGAGCAACTAAGCCCGTGTACCACAACTACTGAGCCTGTGGTCTAGAGCCCGAGAGCCACAGCTCCTGAGCCCTCATGCCACAACTACTGAAGCCCGCACGCCTAGAGCCCCTGCTTTGCAACAAGCCACCACAATGAGTAGCCCCCGCTCGCTGCAACTAGAGAAAGCCCGCACGCTGCAACGAAGACCCAACTCAGACAAAGAAAATTTTTTTAAAAAGGCAAAAGATTTAAATAAACATTTAACCAAAGAAAATATATGAATGGATAATAAACACACGAAAAAATGTTCAAGAAAATTAGTCATGAGGAAAATGCAAATTAAAACCACAATGAGATACCATTACATCCACTAAAATGGCTAAAATCTAAAAGGCCAAAAATACCATGGACAATCATAGGTGAAAAAAAAAAGAGAGAAAGAAAAAAATGAGCCTCAACGTTAAGTTCACATCTTATACAAAAATTAACTCAAAACGAATCATAAACAAAATACATAAAAATATAAAACTGTTAGAAAAAAAACAGGAGAAAATCTTTGGGACCTAGGGTTAGGTGAAAAGTCCTTAGACGTAACACAAAAAGTACAATCCATAAAAACAAAAATCAACAAGTTGAACTTCATCCAAATGTAAAACTTCTGCTCTGTGAAAGACCCCGTGAGGAAGAAGAAAAGACAAGCCACACACTGGAAGAAAATAATCTGCAAACCATATATCCAATAAAGGACTTTTATCTAGAACATATTAAGAACACTTTAAATTTAACAGTTAAAAAAATCCAACTAGGGGCTTCCCTGGTGGCGCAGTGGTTGAGGAGTCTGCCTGCCGATGCAGGGGACACGGGTTCGTGCCCCGGTCTGGGAGGATCCCGCATGCCACGGAGCGACTGGGCCCGTGAGCCAAGATTACTGAGCCTGCGCATCTGGAGCCTGTGCTCCGCAACGGGAGAGGCCGCGATGGTGGGAGGCCCGCGCACTGCGATGAAGAGTGGCCCCCGCTCGCCACAACTAGAGAAAGCCCTCGCACAGAAACGAAGACCCAACACAGCCAAAAATAAATAAAGCAAACTGTCAACAAGTAAAAATAAACACTATTAAAAAAAAAAACGCTAAAATAACTTAAAAAAAAAAATCCAACTAGAAAATGGGCAAAAGGGCCTCCCTGGTGGCGCAGTGGTTGAGAGTCCGCCTGCCGATGCAGGGGATACGGGTTCGTGCCCCGGTCTGGGAGGATCCCATATGCCGCGGAGCGGCTGGGCCCGTGAGCCATGGCCGCTGAGCCTGCGCATCCGGAGCCTGTGCTCCGCAACGGGAGAGGCCACAACAGTGAGAGGCCCACATACCGCAAAAAGAAAAAAAAAAAAAAAAAAAAAAAAGAAAATGGGCAAAAGACACAAACAGATATTGCACAGGAGAGAATATATAGACAACAAATAAGTACATGAAAAGATGTTCAACATCATTAGCCAACAGGGAAATGCGAATCACTACAACACATCTATCAGAACAGCTAAAATAAAGAATAGTGAGAACACCATATGCTAATTAGGGTGTGGAGGAAGTGAATCACTCATGCTTTGCTGGTGAGATGTAAAAGGGTACAGCCACTCTGGAAAACAATTTGGTAATTTCTTACAAAACTAAACACGCACCTGACACAGAACCCGGCAATCGCACTCTAGGGCATTTATCCCAGAGTAATGAAAACATATATTCACACAAAAACCTATACACACATGTTCACAATAGCAAAAAAAAAAAAAAAAAAAAAAAAAAAGGAAACAACCCAAGTGTCCCAAATGTCCTTCAATGGGAGAACATTTAAACTGTGATATTTCCATACCCTGGGATGCTATGCAGCAATCAAAAGAAGCGAACTATTAATACATGCAACAGCTTGGAAGGATCTGAGTGAAAAAAGTCAGTATCAAAAGGTTATAGGCTGAATTATCCCATTTCTATGGCATTCTTGAAGTAAGAGAATTAGACAGATACCGTGTGGCAACTGTATACATCAGTGGCTGCCAGGAGGCAGGCGTGGGGAAGCGGCTGGGCATGGGTGCACCGGGGTAGCGCAACGGGGTCTCTGTGGTGATGCAACGGTGCTGTATGTTGAGTGTGGAGGTGAGTTCATGAATCTACACATGATAAAACGGCACAGAACTATGCTCACACACATAAGTAAGTGCAGGCAAAACTGGTGAAACCTGCACAAGCACTGTGGATGGCACCAATGTCAGTCTCCTGGTTTCCCTAAACTGTGACTGTGAAAGCTATTGACCACTGGAGGAAACTGGGTAAAGGGTATTGGGCCTCCCTGGACTTCCTGCAACTTTCTGTGAATCTATAATTATTTCAAAAAATGTCTTAACTAAAACACAAACTGGTTTGGGTGACAGTTGTATAACTGCATAAATCTACTAAAAATTATCAAACTAGACTTTTACAACAGATGAATTTTATGGTATACAAAATACACCTCAATAAAGCTGTATTTTAAAAAGAAACAATAATCAAACTCTGATATATTTACCTAAAGCGAATACTCACACATAACAGCGTAGCAAGCACAAAATTTTAAAGATTCCTTTAAAATCTTTGTGTAGTTCATTTCTGATTATAATAACTGAACTATACTATCAGTTAATTTTGCTTTAAAAACTTTCCTGAAATAACATACAATGTTTGCAACAACTTCCCATTTATCATCACAAAAGCAGCAACTCTTTCCTAACAAATTAAAAATATAGATAATGAAAAAATAGCAGTCCATATTTAAGTTTACTGACTATGAAAGATGCTGCCCTAAGAAGACACACAGAGGATGAAGCCATAGGTAAGCCGGGGAAACATGGCTCCTTAGAGAGAACGCTGTGACTCTGCCCGTTGTCTGAAGCAAGTCCACGCGCACGGGAAAGCAGGCCAGGCACTAAATGCTGTGCCAGCAGAGACGTTGTGGAAGGTCTCAGCTAACCCTACAGTAGCAGCACAGTCCTTCAAATAGTAATTCAGACATCCTCCAACAGCTTCACTGGCGCTTTCTTCTCTTGAGTTCAAAGGCTGCTATTGCCAGGCCTCTCCCGGCCCACCCCTTAGATCACAACAAGGCCCAACTAGGCCCAAATTGACCCCATTCGACTGTCACTGAGGAAACACCTCAACGGAGGGCACGAACCAAGCTTTTCTTGTCCCAGTGACGAACCTCTAGAGGGTTAGGCGCTGCTTCTCACCCAGCATCTCCTTTATAATTTTGAGTCCACACTTTGTTTTCTGATCTTTCCTCACATGCTGGATTCAGTGATGTCTGCCTTCTCCTTAATGACTTTTACCCCAACTGAAGTACTTACTAGCAATACTGTAATTGAGTATCTAGCCCTGGATTCTTTCCTAGTTCCTCAACTCTAAAATAAGCTTCCAGAGTCCAGCCTCAAGATCTGTACAGACCTGGGCAGAAAAGGCCACAGAAAAGGGAACTGCCAGTTCCCTACAGCAGGAAGAGACGGGGCCTTGTCACAGCAAACTTGCAGGGGCTGCAACCTGTATAAAATTGGCGGGACTATTAAGCAGGAGGCTTAACTGGAAATAGGTAATGGTTTAACCTAAAATATTCCCACATTTTAACTAAGGTCAGAGTGTCTGGGCAATAACATGCTGATGATCGGACACTACTTTACCACAGCCATTTCTCCCTCTATTCTGGCACTTTCCCTGAGTGGCTTATTTTTAAGCATTACATCTAAAATGCCAGCCAAACATGCATTTTTTCCTATGCTTATCAATTTTAAAAAATAGGAAATCTAAGATTCTGCCCAATTTAGGCTTCAACCTTAACAAGGATGTCTTGGTATTTTAAGGAGTACAGAACCAATGGATTGCACTGTTCACGTTTATCAAATTCCTTCTTGCCTGCTGGTCAACTTCCTTCAGACAATGAAACTTTTAGGTCCAGACAAATTAACCATGCGTCCATCTTGGCGTATCATGATCTGAATAGAACATGACTGAGCTAGAATTTCAGCTTTCAATGTGTGACACTCAACCTAACTCAGTTGTGAGACTAAAACTCTTTCCCTGGTCTTCTCTACTTGCTCGGTATTAAAGTCTATACAGTCCATTTCTCCATCAGTCTGGAAAGATGTTGTTGAGCCATCTTTCTCAAGGAGAAAAACTACCGTGGCTTCCAGTTCTTTGATGAAACCTCAGATGCATGGCCTTCTGGCCAAGTGTCTGCAATTTCATATTGCTGGAGCATTCATTGTTATCTCTGGGAGCTGCAGCTTTCTATAAGTTTGCTGTGGCTGAACCAAGAAAGAAGGCACATGCAGATTTCTACAGGATTTATGATTCCATAAAAGATTTTGAGGCGACGAGGAAAGCTACTGTCTTTCAGAGTGCAAAATGATTCTGGAATGTAAAGAATGTCTTTGGGTTGATTTCCATGGCAGTTTGTCACCTACCTGTGTTCCTAAACTATGAAACTAAGAACTATGAATATCTGGGCTAAGGAATCGTTTTTCTTGATAAATAAACAATTAACAAATACGTGGGGGGAAAATAAAGGCTATACAAAATCCATCAGTTTTGGAAAACCTCCACTGCAGCCAAACCTTCAGAACTCCTCCACACAAGGAGGTAACGTGACACAAAGCTTGGCGCACGGCAGTGGGGCCTGGGACCAGCCTCCTCGCACTGCGGCAGGTTAACAGCACCTGCTGACCCAGCTGTGCTGGGAGAAACAAGTGAGATGCATGCACAGCTGCTGACCACCTGCCAGCACACAGTTAACAACACATCCCAGCTTCTGTCACTAGTACGATTACTACTTTACTATACAAAAATAAAAATTCAAGCTCCACACTTCAGCAGAAGTGGCAGAAGAGTTCGAGTTTTAAGGAATAGGAACTAACTTATTCCGTGCAAAAAAATGTATAATTTTTAAGAAATATTATGAGTCTCCCCAAATGTTAAAATGAAATACAATTGGTTATTTCTAAAATATCAGTAAATGATGTGTGAAGTTAATTACAAATGTTTCTATTTAATATATTTATCTCTGATTATAAATCATTGTATGCATGAGTTTTAATAACTTGGATCGGGCTTTTAAACACTGAATTGACAGTAAGTGACTATTAAAAGGCACCAAGTAAATAATCCCCCACGTTAAATGGTTGTAAAATCCAAACGATCAACTATTTTCCAACCCATTCAGAATAAATACATGTAAAACTGCAACGTCTTGAGGCTTAAGGGCTGGACTGTGGCCAGCACCACTTTGTGGTCACGGCCGCAGTGCTGGTGCTTTACAGGGACCCTGTGAGCATCGTACCTTCTTCTCTCTCACGCTGTCCTCTTGCACAGACTCCAGGCGGGCTTTGAAGTGCTCACAATCCATTCTCAGTTGCTCTAACTCTTGCTCTTTCCTTTCCAGATCTAGAAGAGACATAAGAATATTCAGTATTTCAAATCACTAATCTCTCCTGAGCATCCATTTTGCTTAATCTCCTCTTAGGAAAACCTGATTTCTTGGGTAGGATTATTCACATAACCAGTCCTTGAATAACCAATCTTCTAAAAGTCCTGCTTTTTAAGTTTTGTCCGTGTTTGGCCCATGGCAGACAGCACCTTTTTGTTCTCTGTTTTCTGTTTTTAAGCCTTCGTTTTACTGCCAGACTTGCACTCACGGTTTTCAGACAGCGTGTTATGTAAAGGATTGAAGGCAGGGCTGAGCAACCCGACTGTCTCATGGCACAGACTTGTATCTGCTCCATAAAAAGCAGAAGGCAGCTCAGTGAGGAGACGGTGCCAGCCGGGCTGATTCACAAAGCTCGTCTCACCACGGGCAGACTGACTGCACGGGAACAGCTGCTGCCGCAGTCAATGGAGAAGTGAAAGCAGCGGCAATGGAGACAAGGGGTGGCCACGGTGAAAGATGGGAGGTAGGGAACGCTCCCTCGCTACCACATTCGTTCAGGTGATGACTCAAAGGGCCAAGAAAAATCCCAAAAGACATCCATGTTAATAAATCTGAAATCAACCGTATTGTCAACTCTAAATAAAAAATATTATGCTACAGAAATACTGACATTCAAACAGAAAAGAAACAGGTACTTTAAAGTTTTAAGTGCCTTGACTTCAAGGACTAAGATATCATCAGTTTTAATGCTAACATATACCAAGATTTGAGGGGGGGGCTTGTGCTCAGAACCACTGGTGTAACTTCTTAATTAAAGTAGCACTGCCTGGGAACAGTGATTCTCAAACTTTACTGTGCATCAGAATCCCCTGGAAGGCTTGTCCAAGCAGAGCCTGCCGGGCCCCATCCTCAGTTTCTGACTCTGAAGTAGGCCTGAGGATCTGCATTTCTAACAAGTTCCCAGTGAGGCTGATACTGCTGGCCTGGGAACAGAGTTTGAGAGGGACTGCTTCAGGGCAACAGCCACATCTCTCACCACCAACAAAATGAGATCAACACACGGCCAGCAACAGCAAACAACGGAACCCAGCCCTAGGGAGGTAAAATAGCGGGAAAATGGAGGGCAGTACAAGGCAGTCTGCCCTGAGAGCGCCTCATAGGGCAGATGCTGGAAAAATGGAGCATCACTCCACCCTAGAGAAGTGGCTCCCAGACACTTCCTCCAATGGACAAAAGAGAAGGGGTGTGGCTTTATGACCTAGGGGTCTGGGACAGCAAGGAAAGCCCAGACGACACACTGGCGGTGGGGGGGGGTGGGGGGGGGTGGGATCAGTGCCAAGAACAATGCAGGCATTCCAAAAGCTCTGGAAAAATAAAGGGAGGCCTACATTTTCTAGAGACCTTTGCCCTAGAAGGGAGATTAAAACCTAAAGCTAAATGTTCAGTTAACGATTGTGAAACAGCTGGCAAAGCTTCTCTTAAAACGGGTTTCTTAGAAACTGGGGTGGGATGTATTATACCACAACATGACTTTCACTGGAATTCTTTATTTTGTCCCACTAATCCTGGCCACCCAAGAAACCAACTATATCAATCAAGGGCTATACTTTGAAAAATACATACCTGCCTTTTGTAACAATGTTAAATGAAAACATATATAATTATGAATGAAATGTGAACTGCAGATGGTCACAGACAAAAAAGAAACAAAATGAACAAAAACTGAGATAAAATCATTGGTGGCATAAAGCTTTTTCTTTGCAGTTAATTTTTAATTTTTTTCTTCTATTACTAAACTGTATATTACTCAAACATGGTAAAGAAGACAGGAAACTACATGGCTCACGTGTAAAAATATGTAGGACTTAATTATGACCACCCAAAAGACTCATTACGGTAATTTCATAATCTCTCACTCTATATAGCTGCTTATGACCTTACTGTAAGTTAACATAACAAAGGGACGGGGTTAAACCATCCCACTCTACCCCCCAGAGTTCAAAGGCAGTATCAGGCGTGTCAACCCACCCCCCCAGGCCCTCCAGGAGGCAGGTGGTGGCTTTGTGCTGTACAAGGCCACCGCCTTGTGGCGAGAAGGGAGCACTGCCGCCACCTCCCTGCATTTTCAACTTGGCCCACAGGGCATGCCTGCCGCCTAAAACATGAGGGCAGGGATCTTCACGTGTTCTGATGCATCTCACGAGCCTAGAACAGTACACGGCACCGAGCAGACACTTTATAAATACCTGTCACATAAACGAATTTCACTTCTTTATACAGTCCAGCTAATCCTTGGATAAAGAAAAAAACTCAGCTATTTTGATTGTATGTCTTATTCTTCTACAAGAGGATATATTGCTTTTGCAATTTTTTAAAAAAATCAGGGACAGAAGTAATACATATATAGTACATTAGACATGGTCTGGACATTACCTTACCCAGCCTCAGTATTAGAACGAGGAAGAGGCTTCCACCCAGCCTAGACTGTATTTCAACTGCTAAGCTTTAGCATTCAAAATGGAGAAATCTGAGTAAAAGGGTGGCCTAGACAGACTATCAGTGTATAGAAACAACCTAAATCACAGGCCATTTCAACATCTATATGTCTTCTGAAACTTAGAATCCTTTTTTGATAGCTTTAATAACATGAGAATGACTATCAACTTATTCACAGGAAGGGTACAGAGAGCCATACATGAAAAGCGGGGTGACTAAAACCCAGCTAAAGAAATATAAACTATAAAAAAAGGGATCGATTTCTCCTACCCTTTACCACCTGGCATGTTTATAATACATTATTAATTGTAATATTTAATAAATTATCAGATATTTCATATAATAAGAAAAAAGAAAGTATTTGTTTTTAATCAAAATAGCTCAGTAAAGAGTCTCAAATCCAAAATAAGGGCTTTTTAATAGCCACCAACTTTTACGTTCTTCTCACTAATAGTTTTAGAAAAGAACTTAGAATTAGCTACTGATGGAATCCATCTTTACGATGAGCTGAGATTTGGAGGGTATGTTTGTTTCCTAGATCTGCCATAACAAAGTACCACAAACTGGGTGGCTTAGAACAGAAATGTATTCTCTCATCATCCTGGAGGCTACAGTTTGAAATCAAGCTGTTGGCAAGGACACGCGCCCTCTGAGATCTGTGGATGAAGGATCCTTCCCGTCTCTTCCACCTTCTGGTGGCCCCAGACGTCCCTGGGCTTGCAGCAGTGTAACCCCAACCTGCCTCTGCCTTTGTCTGGCCTCCTCCCTGTCTCTTCACATTATCTTCCCTCCGTGTACTTCTGTCTCTGTGTCCAAATTTCCTCTTTTAAGAAGGGTACCAGTCATACTGGATTAGGGCCCACCCTAAAGACCTCATTTTAACTTAATCGGCCTGTCAAAAAACGTAAGTTGAAAAAGTGAAAAGATGAGAATATTCCGGGCTTCATTTAAACACACAAAAAAACCTCAGTTAAAGAGCTTAAATGCATTTCCAGCCAAACGACACTTTAATTAGCTGTCAAATTTTTAAAACAAACCAAAGGGAGTGGGGGAGGAGAGTTGGAACCAGAATATGGAAATAGAATTTTTTTTCCCTGCGCTGCCAAAAATCTGCTTCTTTTTCTAACGTAAAGGCCACTGGAGCACTCTCTCATAAGGGGAAGAAAACGTGTGACTAATAGGAATCTGTCCTATGCTGGCACCGCCAGTGTACTCGGCACTACCTTTTCACACCTCCACGTTGGAGCTCCTCAGTCTGCCCGTGAATTATCAAGGAAAAGGATCAGATCTTATCCTTTTTATATCCCCACATCACCTAGCAGAGCTTGACACATACCAGGCATACAGTGAATACCTACCTGATTGATTTTCAACTGAGTTCTATCTCAGAAAACTAAGATCAACCTTGCTGAACTCAAACGAATTCTGTTAAAGTTATTTCCCAAACCAAAGAGTCAGGGACTTCTGCTTTTCATTTACTGGCATAAAATGCAATGTTAACAACTGGGTGGTTGGTAGTGATCTGTCCAAGTAACATATGTCTCCACGCCTCCACCTTGGCTACCTTTCTGCTCCTCAGTCCACTAAACAGTAGTCCATCTTCTCCTTTCCCAGTCCCCTGCATTCTGGACACTCTCCACGCGCCCTTCAGATCCACTCTCCAACCTGCTCTGTCCCGAGAGGTAAAAGGTTGAATTCAACCTCCACAGCGACCGGCTCCCTTGCCTGCTGGATTCGGACAGCGGGTCCCCACAGGAAACAAGGACAGGAGGCAGGGTGGGACATCGACTTCCCCACTACATTACCCCTGCCAGGTTCAAGCAGCAGTGGTTTCCTCCTCCGAGCTGAGGCATGGTCCTGCCCAGCACCCACCCTCCTGCCAGTCTGGCCACTCGCTGGGGGGCCACGGCACCCCACTCTTCCAGGTTCTGGGCCTTCGCCTCCCTTGTGCTGGTTCCCCAAACCCTGCCCACCTTGGTCTGTCATCGCTTCATGATATGCTCTGTTTACCCCTTCTGTTTCCTGCCAGGAGCTGGACTTGATACACTCTGGTATTTATTATCTCATATGGGCCACAATAAACCTTTGGTCAAATTAAATAATATCTTCTTGGCACTCACTCTTTAATGATTATCCCACTCTCTAATGATTCTCTCTCTAGTTCATATTTCTTCTTTTTCCTTTTTTTTTTTTTTTTTGGTGGCTGCACCACGCAGCTTGTGAGATCTTAGTTCCCCAACCAGGGATCAAACCCACGTCCTCAGTAGTGAAAGCACGGAGTCCTAACCACTGGACTGCCAGGGAAGTCCCTAGTTCATATTTCTATGGGCCAGAATAATTCTTCTCTGAGTTGAAACAGAGGTCCCCCTCTCTTCTCATTAATATCAAACTCTTGGGCAATTAATCTCAAAACACCCCACAAATGCTTTAGAAATCACGTAGTGCAGCGCTTTTCAAACCCCACTGCTAAGACCCCAAGTGCCTCAGGGATGCTTATGGTTCTGTAAACATTTAATTAGTATTTCCATTTTACAATATGCTTTTCACTGTTTTATTTGGAAATAATTTCAAACTTACAAAATGTTGCGTGAATAAAAATAATACAACGAATACCCACATACCCTTTACCCACCCTTACGTACTGTTAACATTTCACACATTTGCTCATCATTTGGACCGTACACAAGCGTACACACAGTACATTTTTTCAGGCAGTTTAGAGTAAGTTACATATATCATGGTCCTTTACTTCTAAATACTTCAGTGAACATTTTCCAAGAATAGGGATAATGTCTTAGTTACCCAGTATACACAGTTGTCAACTTGAGAAAAATTAACATACCTTTACCTAATCTACCACGGACCTTAGAATTTTGTCAAATGATCTAAAATGGCCCTTTACAGCATTTTCTTCCTTCAAGGTACAGCATCTAGTCTAGGATCAGGTATTGCATTTAACTGTCATGTATCTTCAGTCTCCATTAATTTGGAACATCTCCATAGCCTGTCCTTTCTGTATGACA
This sequence comes from Mesoplodon densirostris, assembly GCF_025265405.1. Lineage (NCBI taxonomy): Eukaryota > Metazoa > Chordata > Mammalia > Artiodactyla > Ziphiidae > Mesoplodon > Mesoplodon densirostris. The sequence goes on along the minus strand of NC_082665.1, from coordinate 2,553,093 downwards.
CCACAATACATTTTTAACAATTTAAAAATCATAACAACATACATGGAAGAACCATTTCCAGCCAGCATGGTGATGCAGCAGATCCATCTTCGCCCCCCCCCCCCACCAAGAATAAGTAGGAAAGCAGAATTTGAACAAACCAGAAAAAAGTTGTTTCGAAGTATCTGAGAGTTCCCAAATCATGTAGGCCTTGAGAGCCGAGACCTAGCGAAGAGGGAAAGGCACTGAAGTGAGCAAGCCCAACCTTCCAGCCCACTCTTCCCCAAGGCATCTGCATATTCAAAAGCAGCACAGGCAAAGAGGCAGCAAAGCTAAGCAGAGCATCTCGCCACAGAGTACAGAGCTACCAGGCAGCCGAGACCTGGGCCAGGCCATGACCCTGGAGGAGACGGAAGCGCAGGGGAAGCGCAGAGGGGCTGCAGAGGGAGGCGGGCGGGCGGTGAGTGCAGAGAGGCCAGGAGGTCAGGCAGAGCTGTCATCAACCTCATGGCGCAGGAGAGGTCAGAACGGAAGGTCAGGGCACTTCCCTGGTGCTCCAGCGGGTAAGACTCTGCGCTCCCAGGGCAGGGGGCCTGGGTTTGATCCGTGGTCGGGGAACTAGATCCCACACGATGCTGCAACTGAGAGTACGCATACTGCAACTAAGACCTGGTGCAGCCAAATAAATAAATAAATATTTTTTAAAAAGAGAAAAGAACTGAAGGTCAGGCAGGGCCCACCTAGATGGAAGGACTCTGGGAAATGACTCAAGCTCTCAGTTAAAGAGCTAAAACCCTAAGAGCTAAAGAAGAGCTGAAGAGCTAAAACCTTAAGACGGAGAATGAACTAGAAACAAGCCAGCTGGAACTAAGACTGAAACCAGGCGTGAACCAGCTCAGTGCCTAACTGGATTCAGGTGAACTACTCTGACTCCATTCTAACTGAGTGAGAGAAGCCAGGGGGAAAAAGTCCTTTGCTGGAGAAAAATATCAACATCCAGAGCTTCTACACACTTCATTTTTTAAAATCCATAAATCAGTAAAAAAAAAAAAAAAATTACCAGAACTACCAACAGGAAAAACAGACAATACAAGCAGATCAACAGGTGGTCCAGACAATGGATTTATCAGACTCAGACTTTGAAATAACTGTGACCAATATGTTCCAGAATAGACAACAAGAGAGTTTCATCAGGGAGCCAGAATAAACAATAACCTAGCAGAAAATCAACACAAACACTAATAAATACTAGTATTTAAAAATAATTTTAAAATAAATAACAGAGCTAAGAAAGAATTGAGAATCAGACCCACATAAAACTACCTACTATGACAAAAGACACTGTAGTACGGGAGGGGAAGACTGCCTTTTCAATAAATGGCACTGGGTCAGTTGGCCACAGATGGCTAGTGGCTATTTTTAAAACAGACGTAGACAGCATAGATCATACAACACCTTCATCACCACAGAAGGTTCTACTGGACTATGCTCACAGAGGTAAGGTGCTGCTGTACAGATTTCAAATTACAGAAAGTAACTTTTTTTCTCTGCTAAAAACCTAGTCAAATATCTCTCCAGTATATCATGGCTGCACTTCTTTGTATTCATTGCTGATAGGCACTCTACTAACATTTAAATATATTTATTTAAACAAATAAATTTTTTAAGTTAAAACTAATGTTGCAAATTTTAAAATGTCAGTAATGCCGCTGTAGTTTATGTTTGGTGTCAACACGTAAAATTAAATAATTCCAATGCCTCTGAGACTCTGAGTGAATATCTGACAGACTGCCACTAAGGCGGCAAGTTGTTTTTAAATTATATCATTTAACATCTCAAATGCAACATAGTTCATTTGGAAAGTGTCTTCTATAAGACAATGAAAATTTAAACAGGCTGAGTGGCTTTTCCATCATCTCTCTCCAAAATGAACACCTACCAACCAAGAAAGGCAAGAAATTCTTAGACTTGGTGACTTAATTGTGAAACAAAAATATCTGACCCCTCTGATTTCAAGCTTCAAGATCAGTTTAATTGAAAACTGTCCTCATGTTACAAGGTGAGCTGTTTAAAACATTTCTCATTTGCAATTCCTTATCTCTGGGATTTGTCTTTTTCTTGCTACTTAACAACCACAATTAAAAATAGAAACTGGACAGTGAGGATGGTACTGCAACTGTCTTCCAAAATGTCTAATGTTAAATTTTTGTTTTCATCAAAACACCTTCATTGGGGACTTCCCTGGTGGCACAGTGGCTAAGAATCGGCCTGCCAATGCAGGGGACACAGGTTCAAGCCCTGGTCCAGGAAGATCCCACATGCCGCAGAGCAACTAAGCCCGTGCGCCACAATTACTGAGTCTGTGCTCTGCAGCCCGTGAGCTACAACTACTGAGCCCACGTGCCACAACTACTGAAGCCCGCATGCCTAGAGCCCGTGCTCCGCAACAAGAGAAGCCACCGCAATTCAAAGCCTGCACACCGCAATGAAGGGTGGCCCCCCTCGCCGCAACTAGAGAGCCTGCATGCAGCAACAAAGACCCAGCACAGCCAAAAATAAATAAATAAATTCTAAAAAAAACCTTCATTGTACCCACTGATTTTAAAAGTAAATGTTATAAAACTGAATTTTTAAAATAATTATGCAGGAAATACAACTTTCATTTATTTTACATATTGAACAACCATATACTATATAAAATTTTATTTTTTTTTAAAAAGCAGGATTCTCCCAGTTTAAAACAAATTCGTGCCATGCGCTGATGTAGTAATAACTCTTTCACTGCTGGAAGAATGTGCACCAGAAGGGATGACAGAAAAGGGGGGTGAGCTAACTTTTACTGAGTACAGTTGAGCCCTGAACAACCCGGGAGTTATGAGTGCTGATCCCACCCCACCCCCCAAAGTACAGCTCTGCAGTCAGCCCTCCATACCCGCCGCGAGGAGGGCTGGGCAGCGCTGCGCATCACGGGGACCCGTTTACTACGCGAGTGTCCAGGGCCCCTCCACCTGAGGACGTCCTCGTCCTCTCCGTGGAGGGCGCCCCAGCCCCGCCTGTACCAAGCACGTGCCAAAGGGGAGCTCACTGCAAAGCCTGATGCCTCCAGTGAGGCAAGCGCAGCTGTCCTCGTTCTAGACAGGGAAGGAGAGGAGACGGCCCACAGCAGCAGGCACAGACCACTCCTACATCCCCGTATCCCCCGGCTGAGCTCTGCGCCCACCTACGGAGCCTAACCAGACCAACCATTTCTTCTCACGTCCTGTCCACTCCATCCATGCAGCCACAGTCCACACTCTAACGTCAAGTCCAGACCTTCCTTGATGAGCACCTTACTGTTAATTTTTCTTCGCCTTCCAACCAAGTCCTCAACCTATCCTAACTCAGATGCAAAAATCATTCCCCTGAAAATGTCATTTTAATCACTATTTTGAAGTCATTTCCATGTGCTAATTTCCAACTGCCTCTCCTTTCAAATTTAAAACACTAATACGTGATTACTCTGTCTTCCTTAAACTGCTCACGTGTACTGACACCGGCTATACCCCAACCTCTGCTCCACGTTAAGCAGAAAAACTAGCTTATTAACCCGCAACCAATCCTGCTCACTCCCATTTGTGACTTTCATACATGCCTTACCCTAGCCTAAAACATCTTCCCATTTCCCCTCTAATAAGTCATGCCTCTGCCCTCAAAGTTCATCTATTCCCCAAGGATTCTCAGGCAACACCCTTGTAGGATTATTCCGAACTCCACCGCCTACTGCCCAGTTTCCCAAAGGAAACTAAGTTACCGTGCTAGAGGCAGAATTAAGTCCCATTCACGACCTGACACCCATCACACCGTCCTAAGTCCTCTGGTTGGCTTGTACAGCCTGAGCCCATCCAAACCATCCCAAGATGCACACCTATTCTCCTAAAGAAACTTGCCCTAAACTCAGGTGTATGGCTTCCCTCTCCTTCCTCCCTGCCTGCATCCACTCCTACGTTGCCCTTTCTCATTGCTTAAGACAGGAGGCACACAGCAACTCTTACTGGTCAAAGCCAAGAACTGTCCTGGACCACAGGCCAGTGAGAGGGTGGATGAACCCACATGTCAAACAGCTCTGGCTGCCACCGTGTGATTCTTGGACTGACTCTAGGGACCCATTTTCAAAGCGATGGCTCATAGGATCCCTCTGGGGAGACAGGCCCTTGGGAAGGCCAAGGAAGGGCCATCAGACCTAGTCCTCACAAAGAGATAAAGGGGCGGGGGGGTGATTTTTGTTTTCTTTCATGTCACCTGAGTGATAAGAATTCAAGAGCCAAGGAATTCCCTGGCGGTCCAGTGGTTAGGACTCCGCGCTTACACTGCCGAGGGCCTAGGTTCGATCCCTGGTCTGGGAACTAAGATCCCACAAGCTGCGCAGTGCAGCCAGAAAAAGAAAAAAAAAAGAATTCAAGAGCCAAAATTAAGTGAAAGATGCCTCTTAGGAGGCCATCTTCTAGGCCAGGCCTCAGACCAGAGAAGCAGAAGTCTTCAAGGGCCAGCTCGTGTTCAAGGTTCACAGTGAAGCCTACCACAAGCACTCCGGTCCACTTCGACCCTCCCTTCCTATACACTCAGTGACCTGCAGCACACACTAGCCTCACGAGATACCACTGCAATTTTAAAAAAAGAGCATGCAGGAACGGGAGGCTGGGTGGTCCCTTAGGACCAAATACTCAGCCAGGCACAGAGAATGTAACGGGAGACCCTGCCCTTCCACCAATTTATACTGTAAGATGGGACTAAAACCATTCTGTCTGAAGGAAAAGTACAGGATGCTATGACAACATCCAACAGGAAGACAAATCTTGTCTAGGCAGTCAGATAAGGAAATGAGTCTGGGCCAGAGGCTAAGTCCAATAATACAAATCCTTTCAAGCCATGGTACAGTTTTAAGGTTTGGGGTGGTAGGGGGTTTGGGTCAGGGTTGTGTTTGTTTTTTGGTATTTATCCTAAGAGCAAAGAGAAGCCACTGAAAACTGACTTAAGCAGGGGAATGACATAATCAGACTGAACTGTTAACAATTACTAAGGCTACAGTATACAAAGTGGACTGGCGAGTGGCAATGAGGTAATGCCATCAGGAGCAGAGATTCAGGCAAAATGACAGGGGCCTGGACTCGGTGGAGGCAGTGGCGATGGAGGTGGCTGATGAATTCTGGATGCATCCATGAGGGGAAACGTACAGGACTTACGGGGAGACAGGCCGGGGCTGGAAGGGGAGAGAACAGTGAGAGGAGAGGTGGGCAACGAGGAGGATCCCAGGTCTCTGTCTGGATGGTGGTGCCCTGGGGAGGCTGGGAAAGCTTGGTGTCCAGTGGGGCAGGGGCGGGATAGCATGAGTCAGATGTGAGAAAGTAAAATTAGCCTGCTCTGAGAAAGTGAAAATCTGTCCTGCAATTTGCTAGGCTGGGATAACAGACACAGAAAGCTGGCTGCCAAGTTAACAGGAAACAACACTTCCAACGACACACTGCAAGAGTAAAGTGCCATGATGAACCCTTCTTTCAGTGGCTACCGATTTCTTGTTCAGAGAAAGTTTACTCTTTAAAATCCTAGACTATCAGAAATTGTGCTGTTTGGAATTATACTAGTAAGAAGGAGGAAACGTGCACTCTCGCCTGCGGGGTCACAGTCCCCGTGACACAGAGCAGGGCCTTGACAGCCAGCTAGCTGCAGAGCTTCAAATAAAGGATTTCTAGACCTGATGTGCCACCAGCTACCTAAATTTTGCAGTTTTCAAGGAAGCAGGACCTGAGGCCACTGCAGTGAGACCTGATGCTGACCCCTTCACACACAGACCTACTCCGCTTGGAGCCCGTGAAATCGCAGCTCCATCTGCACTCCATGTAAACCCGGCCCTGCCGCAAATCCTACAGCAACTCTGTCCTTTCCTTTGTTGGCAGGATGCCCACAGTCCCTCTGGGTGTGGTCTCCCTCGTTGCAACGAGCCAATAATCTGCCCTTGTCAGAATACAGGTCCTTCCTGATGGCTGCAGGCTGATAACCCTAAGACACACACTTAGAACTTGAAATGAATGTGAAACAAGCGAGAAGAAACGCCAAGTAGGAGTTAGATACAGGGCCCTGAGCCTGGAGAAGAAGTCAGGCTAGAGAAAAACCTATGAGACACTGCCATCAAGATGGCAACTAAAGCTATGTGTGTGCAGAGGTTGCCCACGGAGAGGCCACGGAGTGAGGAGAGAAGGGGGCCTAGGCCTGAGCCTCGAGCACCTCCACGAGCTGAAAGGCTGCCGCAAAGAAGGCTGACTCAGCAAAGCAGACCGAGAAGATCAATGGAAAAGAGGTGATGGTGTGGCTGGGGAAGACCAGGGACTGTGAGGCAAGATCTCCTAAAGCCTAACTTTGATCAAGTCGCCATGGATTCATCTGTGGGCCTCGTTTTTGCAACCACCAGCCTGATTCTGACAGAGGACTCATCTCCAAAAATTGACTTCTGCTCACCAGCTCATGAGAAGACCCTGATGTATTTTTCAGAATGCCAGTTTATTAATTTTCAGTGAGAAATACAACTACCCAGCAGGCTGACATACTCAGCTGCTGACCAGCACTTTCCTTCCCTAAATGAGCACGAGATCAGGACTAAGAAAATTAAGAAGACAATCACCTGGAGCTGTGGTAACCAGTGACAGAGAGCATACCTGGCAGCGTCCCCGCGGGAAGCAAGGGAACCCCGGTGTGGACTTTCTGGAAAGGACTACTTACAGAGGGGAGAGCAGGGGTCAGAGACCCAAAAGGGATGGCAAGGCACCCAGGGACTAGCAGCAGCCCTCCGGCTGAAAGAATGAGGGGGGGAAACAGTGCTCCTGGAGCCCAGTGAGAGCTGGGAGCGACTCCCAGGGGCGAGTCACAGCTGCGGGGGAAGCGGGAGGCAGCGCCCCAAACCCCTTCTGCCCGCGGACGCCTTCTCTCGGTGAGCACCACGGGCAGCCAGCAAGGAGGCAAGAGGCACGCAGCCTGCGGAGCCCACCTCCCAGAGCACACCGCAGGCCGAGAGCGCGTCTGAGGACTCCGAAGAGAGAACAAACAGGCAGGGAGCCATGGCAACCATGAGCATTCTCCCCTCTAACTGGATATGGCTGCCCCCTTGACCAGGTACCTTTCCACAAACCAGAAACTTGTACTGTTGAGTCCAGATACCTCCTGCCTGGACTAGCGCTAAAGACATGACCTGGGCCTCCTAGATACACCTCTTCTAGAGGCTAAGCAGTGATGGCAAACAATCAAACACAACGGTAAGTTAGCCTTAACCACTGAAGGCTCATCTGATAGTAACTCGGCCTCCGTCAGGCAAGTACTGAATCAACCCGAACCAGCTCCAGGAACTTCAGCAGGGCTCCTAGATTGATAGCTGACACAATGGCTAAGCTCAAATCTCAGAATCTGAATGGACAAGTCCTAGCAACTTAAATCAGGGCTAAAACTGACCCGTTCCTCCATCGAGAGAACTATCTCTACAGACACATCTGACCCCCTGCAAGGTTGCTGCATGGCAAGATCCTTAAGTTACACAAAAAAGACTTAATTTTTGGAACAGAGCTTTTAAATGATAAAGCATAAAATTCTTCCGCCAAAGATGAAAGGGGGAGAAAGGAGAGATGGCAGCAGATACTCAGAAAGTTGGCAGCCCTTTCCTCCAACGCAAACGCGCCCACAGCCAAGTTGCTCACCGTGGGCGCCTCCCTCCCTTGTGCCTTATCAGACGCTCGCAAACATAATTACAAAGACTATACCAGTACCTTAAAGTTCATTGATAGCCACTTCACAGCTACGGAAGGCAAACCTGCTGAAACAACCTGCTGTGGCCATCAGGCACTGCTAAAGATGAAGTAACACTCACTTCTTTCTACAATCTTTAATTTCTGGAAGCTTTCCAGCACTTCCCCGTTTAGTATTCTGGGTAAGAGGTCCCGTATTTGCATCACTTCAGTTGTCAGTCGTTCCAGGTCCTTCTTTCTGACTTTAACAAATTCTTCTTTAGTTGCCATTTGCTAAAAGAACAAGCACACCTTAAGATTACTACACTTGTCCTCAGATGACTAAAACCAGCAGCCCAAGTGGGCTTGCCTCCTTCTCTTTAACACCTCCTGGGTTCACAGTGGTTTCAAAAGCACGTCTTCACCTAACGTGCCCTCCACTACGTACATTACAGCTAGAGCTGTGAAGCCCCAGCCTTCAAAGGGCGAGCCAGTTTTTCCAAGCGCAAACGAGGCCCCACTGCTGAAAGCCCAGGGAAACGCCAGCAACTTTTTCTTAACGCTCCGCCAGCGCCACGCTAATCACAAGTTAAATGAATTTGACTGGGTTCCTCCTGGGTGTGCCAAGCCCCTTGCTGGCCAGCGCGCTTCGTGTTGACCACAGCCCTCAAGGCTGTCCCGCTGGGAAACGGGGGCACAGGCAGACTCTCAGGAACCCCAGGATCAGGGGACACCAGCGGGATCTGAACCCGGATGCGGCTCCAAAGTCCATCCCCCAGCTCGGGCACCACCACGTGCGGCGGCTGTGACAGCCCGGCAACCGTGAGGCCGAACAAGCCCGACCCGGCGACAGGGCCTCGCAGGCGGGGACACAGGAGGCACAGGAGCACGCCCACCGCCCACCGCTCAGCCTCTCAGACCCGCACGCGCGGTTTCCGGGGCTGGGGTCGCCGCCCCCCATCCCCGGCCCAGGCCATGCTGTCCGCAGACGACGCCCAGGGCCCCCCCCGGGCACACTGGGCAAGGCCCAGGCGGGCTGCGGTGTGGCTCAGAGTGGGGGAGTGGAGGGCGCCACAGCCCGGGCCCGCGGACGGCGGGCGGCCGGGGCGCCCACACTGACCCGGCAGGTCTCCTCAGCGCCGCTCACCTCCCCCATGGCCGCCACAGCCTCGGCTCCGTGCGCCTGCGCGGCAGCGCGCCCTCTGACCCCCACGCCAGAAAGCGCGAGAACACGTCCACGCCGAGAGTCGGGCACGCAGAGCCGGGAGGCTCAGGCCTCGCAGAGTTTGGGCAGCCTTCTCGACGGGAAACCCGGGTGCTCGGTCGGCAAGATCCCGCGTTGGCTCTTCTGGCTTAGCCAGGATTGTAAACTTGTTAACTGCAAAGTAGAAGGACAGTGAGACCCACGTGTAAGTGTCCTGTGAAATAAACCGAATCAGGCCTCTCCTGTTTGGCGGGGGATGTCAGACCAAGGGGCGATGCGTTCAAGGGAACCAGCGGCCGGCAGCCCGGCACCTGCGCTCAGCCCAAGCTCCATGAGCAAAGGCCCAGGCTTTCCGACCACAGGCTGCTCAGGAGGTCTGCCCCGGCAGGGGGCCTTTGTGCAGCCGGCTGCTACGTAACTGAGACGACCACCATGAACTGGGAGACATCACCCAGTCCATTGCCCTGTCCCTACACGCCCACAGAGTTCGCAAAACAAGGTGCAGCCTGTGCGTTCAAAGGTACCGGTTCCCGCACAACTAGGACTTCGTTTGTCTGAAGCCGGCCGCGAGCCGACACCGCCGAGTCCCTGGCGTGCGTGCCCTCCAGGCCCGCGGGCGGACCGACAAGCTCACGCTCCCAATCCTCGCGGCAGGGACACGGGCATTGGCGGTCGCCGGTCGGAGAGGTGAAGCCCGGCCGCCGCTAGGGCGGCCGGAGAGAGAGCTGCCCGCAACATCCCGCCACAATCCCCAAGGGCGGCCTCTGTCCCCCGCCTCCACACCGCCCAGGCGGCCCGAGGAGTCCAATGTGATTAAAGACTCGGTGCCGCGTATCCCGGGGAACAGCTGCCGATCGGATGGGGACTTCGTGGAGTGGGCGCAAAAATGCTAGATGACATAACACTGGCCATCCGTCTCTTCCTGGCCAACACCCAACGCCGGCTAACCTCGCAGTCAACGGCCCCGAACTTTGGCGACCGAGAGACTGCGGAGCCGGGCAGGCGCGACGCGAACCTGAGCTGCGGGAGCCCGCCCGCTGCCCAGGCAGCCGCGCTTGCTCCCAGAACGCGCTGCGAGCGGCGTCCGGCGCCTCTGTGATGCCATCAACCCGCGCGCCGCCGCCCGCCCCGCTGCCTTCTGCGCAGTCGCGGCCCGAGCAGCACGGCGGCTGGCGCTCGGCGGCGGCGGGCTGCGGCCGGGGATGCTCCAACGGGCGCGATGGCCCCCGCCATGCAGCCGGCCGAGATCCAGTTCGCTCAGCGGCTGGCGTCCCACGAGAAGGGCATCCGGGATCGGGCGGTGAAGAAGCTGCGCCAGTATATCAGCGTGAAGACGCAGAGGGAGACAGGTGGGCGCCCGGCGGTCCGCCGCGCACATGGCGGCGGGGGCTGGGGAGCCCCGGGTGGGCCGGGGCGTGCGGGGAGAGGGGCCGGGCCGGGGGAGCCGCCGGCGGAAACGGGGGGAACGTGCGGCACTGATTCGCACTCCTGCATGTGCTTCTGTGTCCGCTTCCTGCTGGGTCTCGTCCGGTTCTACGGTTGAGGGACTGCGGCCGACAGGGTTAGGTGGTCTGCCGAAAGTCCCAGCGAGCGGGGAAGCTGAGAGTAGACGCGTTCTGTCCGATGCCATGCCTGCACGTTGGATCAGTGGACTCTCCTGCTTGCTTCTGGTGCGCTCGTCATTGAGTTACGTCCTCACTTAACCAACACCTTTAGGTGCTGGGGTTGCAGGAGAGAAGATAGAAACCCTACCCTCGAGGAAATTGTCCCGGGAAATCCAGGGAGGAATAGATAACTGAAACAGGGCTCGTATAAGTGAGGTAAAGAAAACGAAAAGCAAGGAAAGAGAGAGCTCCTCTATACAGGCTGTTCCACAGGCCTCTTGGGGTGGCGTTCAACAGGTCTGAGAGGAGGCGAGAGGGAAGAGCTGGAAGGTCAGTAAGAGAGGGCGAGGGTGTTAACAGATGAAGTTGAAAAAGTAGGCAGTGGCCAGGTCACACGGGGCTTTTGTGGTTTGGATTTTAACTTCAGTGGGGTGCCATTGACGGATTTTGTTACCTGATCTGTAAACCCTTGAAGGCATGAACTACTGTACGCAATGGAGGTTTTTATTGCACTAAGATAAAGTCTGATTTGTTTATTGCTAGTATTAATACTTTGAGTTTATTTGAAAGAATTGATATCATTTATCCCTGTACTGACATCCTTAGTTTGTTTTATTTTGACAAGAAATCATGAAAGACTACCCAGGAAAAAGAAAATACAGTTTCATGGGAAGTCTGCTAGAAAGAGGAATGAAGCCAAGCTTTCTGACTTCGATTCTGTTAGGGGTCTTCCCGACAGATTTAATTTATTCTTATCCCATGTATGCTAGAGGTTCCTAACCTGAGCCTTCTATCCCAGACCTCTGCTGTTTTCAGCTCAGATATGCCCTACTCACCTGACGTCTCCACCTTCATGTCCTCAAACTCAGAATGCCCAAAAGTGACTCATTTTCTTCCCTCCAAAACCTCTTCTGGTGCTTCTCTGCTGCCTGTGGTCTTTTTAATTTTTGGCCATGCTGCACGGCATGCGGAATCTTAGTTCCCTGACCGGGGATCAAACCCACACCCCCTGCATTGGAAGGCGGAGTCTTAACCACTGGACTGCTGGGGAAGTCTCTCATGCTCTTTTATTTTGGATGCCAGTTTCCATCCTCCACTCAGACTCTAGCTGGACACGTGCATGGCCTGGACTACTCTTCCTCATCCTCTCCCTGCACCCTGCATCCACTGTCCTTTGGTCTTCCCTGTCTCCTCTCCTGAATTACTCTGCCCTGATCGAAGGCCCCTCCATCTCATCTAGACCTATGCACTTGCTTACTTCCTGGCTGATCTAACAACTCCATTTGTGCCCCCCTTGAACCCATGCTCCACAAACCAGCCTGGGCTCATCTTCCTAAAACAGCTGGATCACATCACCACCTTCTTGGAATTCCAGGTCTGCAGACCGTGATCTGTCCTCTCTTTCTCCCCACCTCAGCCCCTATGTGACTGCTCCACACTGATTCCTGGTGTACAGTACACCATTTATCACCTCTACCTTCACTTCTCCTGTTCACTCAGAAGAGGTTCCCAGCCTTGACCCACTCCCGGCATTCAGTTCAGCATCGCTTGCCCCTAAATTCCTTACCTGTCACTTCACCCTGCTCCTCTAGGATTTGGAGATATCTAGTATGTGTCTGTTGTGGCACTTAGCTATACCGTTTCGTATTATCAGTAGATGTGCCATTCTCCCCCCAAAACACTGTAAGCTTCCGTCTGTTTTCCTAGCCGGAAGTGAGCGCACATCCAGACACACGAGGGCCTTCCCGTGTACAGGAACAGAAGAGGGACCAGATGCAGTACGTTCGGGCTGAGGCAGCCAGACAGAGCCTGGTGCTCAGAGCCCCTTGGTAAACAGGCTCAGGGTCCGAAATGCCAAGGTGATGCTGGGGGAGGAGGCCGGGGGGGTGTACAAGTGCCCGGGGCCGGTCTGGTTAGCACCATCCCACCTGAGTTACTTGTCCTGTACTCCTTTTCACCACCACGCCCACACTGCAGGGAATTCCACAAAGTAGCGGGCCTTCCACAAAGTAACTGCAAAGTGAATGTCTAGACAGTGATGATGGGACAAAATAAAACTATCTGCCACAGCTGTGCTCGTCAGAATAGAAACACAGGTTTGGAAATAACTTGGCCTGACAGCGAATCTCACTGACAGACCCAAGTTTTCTGTGTCGTCTTCGGCATAGAAAAGGCAGTCTGAAATATTACTCTTTTTTTTTTTTTTTTTTTTTTTCCCCGATATATGGGCCTCTCACTGCTGCAGCCTCTCCCGCTGCGGAGCACAGGCTCCGGACGCGCAGGCTCAGCGGCCATGGCTCACGGGCCCAGCCGCTCCGCGGCATGTGGGATCCTCCCGGACCGGGGCACGAACCCACGTCCCCTGTATCGGCAGGCGGACTCTAAACCGCTGCGCCACCAGGGAAGCCCCGGAAATAGGTGTTTTTTAAGGGAGACGAGCTCTACTAGGCTGTGGGTAGAGAACATGGGACGATCACAGCGATACCCGCCCACCATGTAGTGCTTTGCTCTTACAGCGTGCTTCTCATTTGTACACTTAGTTTTGACCCTAAGCATGAACCTGACACGTGTCACAGGTGAGGAACAGGAGGCTCAAGGCCTTTCTAGGAGTGACAGCCAGGAAGGAGCTGACCAGGGCCTGACCAGTGCTTCGTTTCCGCTGTACTTGGTTGCTCCACATAGGATGAAAGTCAGAATACTCTTTCACGTCCAAGCCCCTTTCCTGCCCGCTGTCCAGGATCTGCTCTCACCTGCCACTTTGTCGAAATGTGCTGTTTTCCCTCACAGAGGCCTCTGGAGTGCATCCCAGCACAGCTTTGCCTGGTACAGGTGTGGGTTATCCAGAGATGCTTCAGTGCCTCACAAGATCACTTAGAGGTGGTTTGACATGCTGCCGCCCCTAGAGAAGCCATCTGGAGATGAATACACACTGTGCTCTTTTTAAGTGAAAAGGCTTCTGAGCCTGAGCACACACACCTGTGCGTTTCTGTATCACACATGAGTGTGTAAACACACACAGGAAAGATGCCACCAGGCAGAGAGCAGTGGTCCCTCGGGTGGGGGGGGGACTGGGTTTGGGAAGCAGTGAATAAGCCACTTTCAATTGTGTACTCTGATATAGTATATGACTTTTTCGCCATAAATGTTCTTATTGGTTAGGACTCTTTTTCAGTTGGAACTTGACAGAATATCCAAGCCACACTAGTTTTCAGGGGAAGAAAACCAAAGCACAGCTTTATGCAAGAGCCCCACTGATGGCACCAGAGCCCAGCTTCTCTGCAGACAACTCTGCTGTCCCCTGATGCTTCCATTCTCAGACAGGCTCCCAGCCGTGTGGCAGGGTCCAAACCGTGGCTTCTCTTCAAGTGTCCCAGGAGAGATCAAGAGTCTTTCCTAAGGCCTGAGCAAGAGGATCTTGTCCAGCCGTGGGATGACCAGTCCATTCTCGCGCCAGCACTGTGGGCAAGGGGGTTCCTGCTGCTTTGGCATAAGCCCAGCTGGCTGCTTCCCACCACATAGGTGAGCCCTGCCCAGCCCTGCCTTGAAGGGGGGCAGCCCTGGAGGGGGAGACTGTGTAGCTGCTTGGCAAAAACAAGGATGCCCAGTCCCAAGCCTCATGCAGGAACTGGTGTCATTTAAATCCGGTTTCATCAGTGGTTGTGCTTTTCCAGTTTCATTATGATGAGTTTTCTCAACAGTAAAAAGAAGGAAGAAAGAAAACAGCCCGTGATAACATTTTGATAATCTCATGCAGTTCTTTTTTTCTTCTTTTAATTAAGGAATATTTCAAGTACATAATTTCAAATATCAGTACTTTGCTTCAGTATTTATTAATTGCCTGGCCGGGTTGTCTGATCGGCCCACTTCCTCCTTCCCACGGGATTCTTGGGAAGCAAATCCCCAGCCTCTCATTTCATCTCCTGATACCTCAGTGTGTATCTCTAAGATAGGGACCCTTCTAACCTAACCACAGCACCATTATCACACCTTCTGAACATCTTTCCTTAATATGAAATATCCAATCTGTTGAGTTTTTCCCATCATTCCATAGATTCTTTATGACAAACAGAATCCAGACAAGACCCGCCCATTGCGTTTGGTCGATACGTCTACAAAGATCTTAAATTCCAGCAGGCTTATCCACCTCTTTTTCCCTTGCAGTTTATTCATTGGAGGAACTGGTCCTATAGAGTTTCCGACATCTGGGGTTTTGCTGGCTGCATCCCATGGTCTCATTTGACATGTTCCTCTGACCCCTATATTTCCTGCAAACTGGTATTAACAGTTAAGATTTGAAGTGGTGTAGATTAGCTTTTTCGTTTTTGAGAGAATACTTAACAAGTGATGCTGTGTTCTTCCTGTTGCGTCACATGGGACGTCTAATGGGCTCGGGTGTTGTTGGTCTGATTCATCCATTGTAACGCTCCTCAGTATTTGTTCACCTAATGTTTTAGCAGCCATTGATGGCCCTTGCCCAGATCCACTAATTCATTAGTCTTAACATGACTGGTTATGAACACAGGTGACCATGACAAGGTGACGACAGTCGTGACTGCAGTCGGCTCTGCTCTGGTGGAACTTACCACTGACACCATAGCTGTGTAGTCAGGTGTGGCTTATTTATTACAAGATGGGGAGGAAACCAGTTGGCACATCATTTGCCCGAGCCCTAAAGGAAAGGCACATTAATAAACCGCTGTTACTGTCGTTTCTGGGGAAGTGAGAGCCCATCACAAAGAATCAAAATGCACTATAATGAAATTGTTGGTATGAGAAAGGTCTTTAGTAACTTGGAAATCAGTACCTATAAAGCTCTAAAGCATACTCTGAATAAAATACATAAACCTCATTCTATCAAAAGGGATCTCTTTGTCACTTTTAACTTAACTATGCTTTGGAGTATCGAAATCACATTGATTCCAAATACATACTTGTTTACATTCACCTAGTTTATCCTTTGCTGCTCCAGAAGATTCTTCCTGGTACCTTCTAGTGAAATATTAATAATGACCATTTGTAACAGGCATCAAGGCTTGAGGATTCTGTTTGTTCTCCATAGGCTTGGAAACTGCAAGGGTGTACACTTACCTGATTTTGTGGGTTCTTACATTACTCAGCAATTGTTCCCTGACCCCTGGGGTCCACCCAGGAGACAGAAGTCTGTGTGCAACTTGTGGCTTGGTCATAGGCGGTTCAGGCAGGGGGGGGGGGGCTTGAATGATGAGTGAGAACAAGGCTGACCAGGGTGGTGCCACTTAAAACAAGACTACGCTTGCCCAGTAAGTGAAAACTGTAACCAGGAGAGAGGGAGATCAAGGTACAGCCGAATGTACGATCCTTAAAAGGGTCATCTTTGCAAAAATATCCCAAAGCTTTGCCAGTTTCCCTGGGCTAGTTGTACGGGACTTAAGCAAATCCTTCATCTTTTGTAGGATTTGCAATTTTGCTTTGCAAGACCAGTGAAAATGTTGGTGTGCAGGATGAGGTGCTAGTTTTAGGCAGAAGGCCACTTGGGGGAACTCGTAAATGGCCACTGAATTAGTTAATGTTTTGTTGTGATGACATTTGCTTCTTTCCTCAGATAATAAGAACACGCCACCACTACCGCCCTGCACCATAGCTGATAAAACTGCCTAATTTATGTGTGTTTGTTTTATAACAGCAAGAAAATGTATGCTTCAAATTTAAAAAGACATTTGCAAGTGAAAGAATGAAAACGTATGCAGTATTATTTTTACGGCTTACGTGGCAGTTCTAAATTTAGAAAGGAAATGTTTGGACTCTAAAATAAGATTTTTATGCTGTTTTACCCTCTAGGAGGTTTCAGCCAAGAAGAACTTCTAAAAATATGGAAAGGGCTCTTCTATTGCATGTGGGTGCAGGATGAACCCCTTCTACAGGTAACCTACAGTTCCCTTTGTCATATGACTGGATTTTTGGCACAGGTGGATAAGAGACCTGCCCATTTTATGCTGTATCCATCCCTAATGTACGGAAACAAACTGAAAACCATTGCTTCAAGAGATCACTTTCTGACCTCTTGTCCATATAGAAAGGGATGCAAGCAGTGAGGTTAATTATCTCTTCAAAGAGCAAAGAAGACACATAAATTAGATTTATTATTTCTCTGTCACAGTTTCATAGGTTCCACGGTAGGTTTTATTTACATTACTTATTTTAAAGTTTCTGTTATATCTTTTATTATTTGTGGTCCAAAACAGCATGGCACTAGTCTAAGATCTTGTGAGCTACCCCGGCTCCAGGCCCACCTCTGCCACAGCCAAGTGGGTGCCCGGGACTGGGCGGCCCCCATGCTGGGGGCAGGGTCTTTGTAGAGCGAGCAGCGGCCCCAGATCTGATGGCCTCACCCGCAAAGGCAGTGGAGACTTGTCACTGGTGTGCGTGCTCACCTGGACCCCTGTCTGCCGCTCACACCGAGCCCCGCCACCAAAACTGTCAAAGAAAATGGCTTAGGCTCTTTAAGAGCTTTGTTCTGCCGTGGAAAAGCAGGCCTGCCTTTGTAGCAGTAGAGGGTCAGCCTTAGGAAACGCTGTTTGCAGCCCCCTGACACGTCGTGGGTAGGTTTTACTCGGCTGGGTTTTACCGTGCAGCTTTGCCACTTCCCCTAAGCTGTGTAATGACTCACTTTGATTTATTGCCTTTATTCCACTGAACATGTTTTGAGTAGGATAGCGGAGCAAAATATTTTTAAGTTACATTCAAAGTAACAGTAACCAACAGCTTTAGTGGAGGAAGAAAACAGATGAAAACAGATAAAAGGGAAGATCACTTGCAAGTCTGGGAGTTCATTTAAAATGCGTAAGAAAGACTTGAGTCCAGGTAGTATCGACAAGGATTGTTCTTCCCTTCTGTAGCTCATAAACAGTTACTTTGTTGACACTCCCCAAGGCAGGTTTCTTCATAGACCAAGACACCAAATTCTCCCCAGCGAGCTTGTGTGGCTCAGCAGGATGGGCTCTTCACGTGGCCTTGGATACCCTTAACCTTTCCCACCGCCCTGCCTTTGCAGCCTGTCTCTGAGCAAGCCAACGAGAGGACTTCCTGGTTCCGCACGGAGCCTCGTGGAGTGACAGTCCCGGTGTCTGCCTGCTGGCCACTCCCCCTCATTGGCACCTGTGTTTCCATTATTTGGGGGTTTGGAATCTCAATTCAAGTTGTATCTTGACAGCCAGGACTTGTTGACAGCTAGTGTGTTTCTTCCGTAGGTCATTTGAGCGCATAGCTAGAGATGACTTGCGTAAGCATGTGGCTTAGACAGTTCTCAAAGGCATGTTGAGTTGGCGCAGGGGTCCGTCGAAATTGGGAATCTCACATTTGATGAAATCCGGATATCCAGATACAAGCTTCTTAGTGGAAGTGACATTGAGAACGAGAGCTAGCGACGCCCCTCCCCTCAGGCCTGATGCTGTCGTGTCAGTGGTACCGCGTAATAACCCCGATGTTTCTCCCCAACCCCGCCTTTGCAGGAGGAGCTAGCGAACACTATTTCCCACCTCATCCATGTTGTTAACAACTCAGAGGCCCGTAAGTCCTGATGTTTCCATGACTTTCGAAACTTCCTTGTTCATCAGACTTGGTAACTTGCCTACGAAATCTAGTCAATATTGTTTCTTCTCCTTCCTTCAAAGTCTCCGTTTTCCAGTGGGCTAGCTTCACGTGAACCTGGGCTGCTAGTGTGTAAATGTCAGGCGACAGACCGTCCCATGGGGAAACTGTTAAACACACTGAGAGGGTGACGAAGGAGGTGTCCTGTGGGACACCACATCGGGCATCTCAGAAATTTCAAAAAAATATTTTAAGAAATAGCAGTCCTCCAGAGTTTCCAAATCCTGAGTTACTTTAGCACTCTTAGAGGCTGTGTGTGACTATGCTGGTGTTTGCAGTAACCTCTGGATGTAGAGGATGGCTCACCCTCCTTAAGACTAGAGCCATTTAAGGTCATCGCTGGTAACAAGCTGTAAAGTAACCCCTCTTGACTAAAAAGAATAAACAAAGGGAGGAATTAATTATTTCTGAGACACTCAGGCTTTCATAAGCTACAGAGGAAGAGAAAGCAGAATTCGCCTCTTTTGCTCAGCCCTCCTCAGAACACAGCCGTCCACTGGCCTCGTTAACCCTCCGTGGTTCTCTGGATTTTAGCAGGGTCTCAGCTGACTTCGTACGGAATTCTACACATGGAGTATACTGTAGCTTTTCATATATCAAGAGAGAATTGTGCAAAAAGAAGTAAAGCAAAAAACCCAAATTATTTTGGGGTGAAAAGGTGCCAATTTCATGGCTCAGAAGAGAAAAATAGAATGTTTTGTTAGACCTCACCCAGCTGACACTGAACATGAAAAAAAAAAAAAAAAGCCGAGTTTCTCCATGGATCCTCCAAGTGTTCATCAGAATTAATGGCTTTGGGTTGACTGTTAGGTAGAGACGGGCTTTGGAAAAGGGCCAGTAGCTGGGGCTCAGGAAATCTTTTGATCTTTAACAGAAACGTGGCTTGGCAGTGGATAATGAAACACTCTCCAGACAGCATTCGAGTTGAACGTTAAGATATTACCAGCCTTCCTGTTATTAAAATATGCTTTTATTTAAATGTAAAAGAAGTTACTGAGCATACTTAGTTACCGACCAGATTTTCTAGCTGCCCAAGAATTCTTGAGAAGAGTGAATAAACAATCCTAGTCTGTCTCCCTTCGTTACTCTCTTGCTCTGTGGTACCATGGTACCCTGTAAACCACGCGTTCAGAGCCTCTTGTTCACTGCAGAGTACCTGTTCATCCAGACCTTCTGGCAAACCGTGAACCGGGAGTGGCCAGACATCGACGGGCTGCGCCTGGACAAGTACCACATGGTGAGGGCGGGGCCACAGCCCCTTTGCTCGGGGCTGGGGGCGGGCGGCAGCTGGCGGACCGTGCCAAGGTTGGTTGGTGCGGTGCACGGTAAGGTGACCAGCGGAGAGCATTGGAAGATGTGCTCAGAGCCGTCTGTTTTGTTTGGGCATCCTTAGTGAACAGTTTTCGTTCTAGAAGCTAAATACGATTATTGCGGAAACTTTTTCACTTTGGGGATGCGGGCTATACCAGTCATTCTGCTCAGCTGATGGATATTTCTCACTTTCCCTTTCTTTGTAACAAAAGTTGTCTGTCTCTATAGCTGATCCGTCTGGTCCTGAGGCAGTCCTTTGAAGTTCTGAAGCGAAACGGCTGGGAAGAAAGGTTGGTAAACTGTATGGGTTAGTGTTTGGGGGCCTTAAAACTTTTAAGGCTATAGTGTGGTTTCAGGTCATTCAATTAACAAGTTTGAATCGCCTGATCCACGCCTTCCACTCTGCGTACCAAGAGCCAAACATCCTTTCGCGTGAAGAACTTCAAATCCAGCAGATCTGAGCACACGTGACAGTTAGCATTTTATACTTGTTTCAGTGGTTGTCAAGCTTTTTCCGCCTCGCATTGCTTGTTAAGTAGGGGGGCACGAGAGTGTTGCCAATTTCTCTAGGGGAAGAGAGGATGTTGGCAGCTGGGGTTAACAGAACCGTGTGTGTTGTTTCCTGTAGCCGAATCAAGCTCTTCCTGGACGTCTTGATGAAGGAGATCCTACATCCTGAGAGTCAGTCTCCGAACGGAGTGAAATTCCACTTCATTGATATTTATCTGGATGAACTGTCCAAGGTGGGAGGGAGAGAGGTAAGAAGTGGGCAGACACCCTGCAGCAGTGTAATGTGGCCACAGCTCCCCCAAACAGGCAGGGCCTTGGCCCTGCTCTGAATGTTCTGTGAGCTGGGGGTGGAAATGCTGTTTGCTGGCGCTCAGGGTTACCAGCCACAGTAGCAGCACGGATGGGTCAGCCTTTCTTTTGACGTAGTTCTTCCCCTATCTAGGAATGTGTCCTAAGCAGGTGATGGGTCATGTGGATAAAGATTTATGCAGTAAGGGTGTACATGGCAGTCTTATAAAACAGAATTGAAAACAGCTTATGCCGTCCAACAAAGGATTCTGTAACATGAGGAAGTGCTTGTGATGTTGAGTTTTTAAAAAGCATTGAGGGGGGACTTCCCTGGTGGCGCAGTGGTTAAGGATCCGCCTGCCAATGCAGGGGACACGGGTTCGAGCCCTGCTCCAGGAAGATCCCACATGCCGCGGAACAACTAAGCTCATGCGCCACAACTGCTGAGCCTGTGCTCTAGAGCCTGCGAGCCACAACTACTGAAGCCCGCGCGCCTAGAGCCCGTGCTCCACAGCAAAGAGAAGCCACCGCAGTGAGAAGCCTGTGCACCGCAACGAAGAGCAGTCCCCGCTCGCTGCAACTAGAGAAAGCCTGCGCGCAGCAACAAAAGACCCAACGCAGCCAAAAATAAATTAGTTAATTATTTTTAAAAAATCAGTAGGGCGGGCTTCTCTGGTGGCGCAGTGGTTGAGAGTCCGCCTGCCGATGCAGGGGACACGGGTTCGTGCCCCGGTCTGGGAAGATCCCACATGCTGCGGAGCGGCTGGGCCCGTGAGCCATGGCCGCTGAGCCTGCACGTCCGGAGCCTGTGCTCCGCAATGAGAGAGGCCACAACAGTGAGAGGCCCGCGTACTGCAAAAACAAAAAACAAACAAACAAACAAACAAAATCAGTAGGGCGACTTCCCTGGTGGTCCAGTGGTTAGGACTTGACGTTTCCAACTGCAGGGTACACGGGTTCCATCCCTGGTCCGGGAGCTAAGATCCCGCAAGCCACGAGGTGCAGCCAAAAAATAAAAATAAAAAGCAGTAGGGAAAAAAGGCCACAGACAAAGCTGGGCAAATGGTGTGGCTTTTTAAGTATATATTCATCTGTGAACAGACAAAGGGCTAGAAAGGAGGTACACAATTTTTAGCACGCCGGTGAGTACCTGAATTGGGGATTAGGAGGAGTGGTTTACCCTCCTCTTTCACGAGTGACCTGCGGTGAACGTTTGTTCTTTAATTCCTCACCTTAGTGTCCGGGAGTGTCCGAGTGGGACTTCTCCGTGGAGGAAGGCGTATGTGTTGGGAATGCTGGGAGGGGCATCTTCTCTGGTCACTGCACAGAGATGCCCAGGTGGCTGGATGGCGGCCATGACCTTCAGCGGAGTGTGTTTCGGGCATTGTGAGATACGTGTTGGTCTGATGCAGTCTGTGTGAGAAACACGAATGGTTCCTTTCTCAAGGACACATCAGAAAGGAGAAAGGCTCTTTTTTCCCCCCTCATTGTTTTTCCTCTTTCTAAATTACAGCTGCTGGCCGATCAGAACCTCAAGTTTATTGACCCATTCTGCAAGGTGGCCGCCAAGACTAAGGAGTAAGTATCCACGTGTGTTTTTACTGCTTCGGTTGGTGCTTCATTATGGGAGGTGGTGGTAAAACGGTAGGTGAAGCATGGCGCACAGGCCCTCCAAAGCTAAGAGCAGCTGCGCGGCGTTGGAAGGAAGCTCTGAGTCGTGGCTGGGCCCCCCAGCGGCTCCAGGAACCTCGCCCTCCCATCGCCCGGGCTCCCTCCCACCCCCGGTCCCTCCCCCTTGGCACACGGCGCCCAGCTGGCCCCTGGCGGCTGCAGCTGGTTGGCACAGGGGTGTGGTTAGAAACGCGGGTGCCGGCTGCTGGTCCCAGCGGGTCCCCGGGGGGCTGGATGGGGTGTGTGGTGACTTCCTCCACCTTCCAGCCCTCTGTGCTCCTTTAGGGAACCAAGTCCAGGCCGACTGTTAACCACACTCTCTCTGCTGTGCTTCCGCCCTCAGCCAGACTCTGGTACAGACTATAGCTAGGGGTGTTTTTGAAGTCATTGTAGATCAGTCTCCTTTTGCACCTGAAGAGACGGTTGAGGAACAGAAAACCAAAGTGGGTGACGGTGACCTCTCTGAGGAAGAGACGTCTGGAAATGAGATGACATGGAGAAAAGCAATCAGTAGAAAGAAAACAGGTAACAGGGTTTACTTGAAGAGTCTTTCTTAGGCAAAGTTCACTCAAAGGAACACTTTTTAATACATTTGTTACCAGCTCACTGACTACACCCTGGAATTCATCAGAGGTGCCTCTGCCTTGGCCACCACCTGGGGAAGGAAGTAGGGCTGTGTTCAGACACTCGGGTCCAGGGCCCCTGGTTACACTGGGGCTCATGCACAGTTCTGCAGTTCCCAGGGTCGCAGGGCTTTCTTCGAGGGTTTTGTCATTTTTGTTGCCGTTGCTTTGGGTTTTGTGTGTTTTTGTTGTTTCAGCTTTTTTTTTTTTTTTTTTTTTTTTTTGGCTGCGTTGCAAGGCTTGTGGGATCTTCGTTCCCCGAACAGGATTGAACCCAGGCCCTCGGCAGTGAAACCACCGAGTCTTAACCAGTCTTAACCACTTGACTGCCAGGGAATTCCTTCGGCTTTTTTGATGTGTTTAAAAATCTTAATGTGGTCTCGTGTCTGTAAGAGGGTCCCTGACGGGAGACCTGATTTACTGTTGCATTGGGAACGCATGCTTGTTTCTGCAGCTCTCCTTTCTGTCTCCGAGTTCCTCCAGGGTTCTTTTTCTTCGGGTGTATAAATAACCACTGTGGATGGACCCTGTTCTCAGCGCTGTTTGTATCCGTGGGAATTGCGTGGGGCATTTAAAATGCAGCCTCATCAGAACTCACGTTGGTTTTCAGCATCTTGGTGCCACGGTGTCAGGTAAAAGGCTAGTTCAGGTTGTACCCACGCTTTTGAAATGTTCTAGAGCCATTGAAAAGGAAAGTTTTCAAAAACTAATAGAGAGGGGCTTCCCTGGTGGTGCAGTGGTTGAGAGTCCGCCTGCCGATGCAGGGGGCGCGGGTTCGTGCCTCGGTCCGGGAAGATCCCACATGCCACGGAGCGGCTGGGCCCGTGAGCCATGGCCACTGAGCCTGCGCATCCGGAACCTGTGCTCCGCGACGGGAGAGGCCACAACAGTGAGAGGCCCGCATACCACAAAATAATAATAATAATAATAATAATAATAGAGAAAATATAATTTAAAAAAATTTTTTGTAGCAGGACCAAAAAACTCTGTGTAGAAGGTGCCTGGTTTGTATATTTAGACATATGCATATAAACATGTACGTATGTATCTGGAAGGATATACACCAAGGTGGTAAGAGCTAGCCCTGCGTGGCAAAATTGTGGGTGATTTCTATTTTCTTTGTACTTTTGTCTGTTTTTTCTAAGTTTTCTTCAATGATCATATATTCTTTAGTCAGAAAAAGACAAATCTTTACAAAAGAAAAAATAAAATATTCTAATTGTAAGCTCAGCACGAGTGACAACTCACTGAATGGCCTTGAGCACATTTTGACTTGGCTCTGGCCCTCTCCTTCCGCCACGTCTGTGTCTGAACTAGAGCCGTTCCCCCTCTTCCCCGAGCGCTTCCCAAGATTCCCCCCCAGGTTCTTCATTAGATGCTTGTGGGACCCACCCAGTCTACTCCGGGCTCTGCCCTGAGGCCACACCACTCAGGAGCTGAAAGGATTCCAGAGACACCTTTGAGACACCTTTGAGAGCTTGTGTGATTTCAGTAGTCATTTCTGTCTGCTTCTCCTTGAGCTTTAATGCTCTTTGGATTATTTCTTAAATGCCAGAGTCACATAAACATCAGCCTGCTGTGTTTCCTGAGGCGGCACCCTGAGAGTCAGTGTCCTACTGTAGAGAGTTCACCACAGCCTCAGCTTTCCTAAGACTAGGGACAGACCCTCTCTGCCCTCCTCCCACTGGCCTGAGCCCTGGCCCACAGGTTTCCTGTCCACCTCCACTGCACTCCACAGTGGGGTTTTGTCTACAAGGTAATTAAAAGGCAAAATGTGTGATTTCTCCCAGGTGTTTGTTTGTTTGTTTTTTATGTCCCAGGACTAAAAAACCAAAACATCTTTGGGAGATTTTATAAATGTACTTGCAGCGTTTTGTCTGTAAAGAAATGTTCTTCTTGGGACTTCCCTGGTGGTCCAGTGGATAAGGCTCCGAGCTCCCAGTGCAGGGGGCCCAGGTTCCATCCCTGGTCGGGGAACTAGATCCCAAGTGCCTCAACTAAGACCTGGCGCAGCCAAATAAATAAATAAATATTTTTTTTTTAAAGAAAAGAAAAAGAAATGTTGTTTTTCACTAAGAGGCACCTAATTGGACGGTGGGTGGCTCCCTTGTGGGTAGCCATGGCCACGTATTTGAGTTGTGTCTGTGGATGTGTTCCTTGATAGCACTGGGCAGATATCACTCCAGAAAAGAGGGAGTCAGTGAGGAAGGCAGACGGGACGGCAGCGGAAGCGTGGAGGACGCCGGGCTGCTTCTCCAGGTTGGTAGCAGGTGTTGCTTTTTGTAGAATGCTGTGGAGCCGCCTGGCTGCTGGGGAATTAGGGTCAGAGCTGATTAAACCACATGCCTAATGCATAAGGTTTTTTATAATCCCTCAGTCACTGGTGTAATGAGCTTATTGGAGACAAAGAGATTTAAGTATGGTGGCAATTTGAAAGATGTTGGTCTTTGTTTTGGCCTGAATTACTGAGATCTGTTCCATACCACAAAGCGAGCCCAGTGGTACTTTTCAAATAAAGGAGGTTTACTACGATACCAAGTACAAATTGAACATCTGGATTAAATTCACAGAACAGCATAGCATACCAACTAAATTTTCAGAAAAAAGAAAGAGAACAAATATAGAGTAGCTTCTTCTGAGAACAAATAAAAGGAAGTTTTCAAGGGCAGTGCTTAGGCTTCTGGCTGGCAGGCCTTAGGCATGCTGTGTGCACCAGCCTGTTGGGGGATGCTTCCAGAATCCCCAACTCTGGGTTTCCTGTCTCTAGTTGATGTGATTTCCAAGTCAGGCAGCGTTGTGCTTTGGGCTGATGTTTAGTTTTTCTTCTCACGTAGTTTGACTACAAGGCAGTTGCTGACCGACTCCTGGAAATAACCAACAGGAAGAACATCCCTCCCTTCAACAGGAAACGCCTCTCCAAGCTAATCAAAAAGTAAGTGATCGGGGAAGGTTTCACCTGATCGTCATTCGCGTTCAAGTCCAGCCCTTTTGTTTCTTGCCATGAGATGAGCTGTCACCATGCTTACCGTTTTTCTCAGTCCTTTAATATCATTACTCATAGTCTTGCAGTACCCACACATAAACTGAAAGATTCTGTAAAAACAGCCGCTCCCCTGCCCCTCAAGTTCATTCTGCGGAGGCAGCTAAACCCGCCTCTTAGCTGTTTCGTGACGATGTAGAAGGAAGCCTGTGGAGAATGTGTAGTCTACTAATCAAGAAATTGCAGGGTGGTTGGGATAGCGGTGCAGCTATTTCCCCCTCCCTGCCCCCCAGCTCCCACTTTGTCTGCCAGAAGTGCGGTTGTGACACGGTTACAACCATTCAGGTAATGCACTGCGCAGCCCCGGGCTTGTGACTGACAACAGGGAACAGGTGAACTTGATCACGCACTCTGGGAGCGGCCCTGTTCTGAGCGCTGCACGTAAATCATTGCACGTCCAGGACAGCTTCTGTCACTGCCCCACTTCACACATGAGTTAGCTGGGGCACCGGGAGGCGACCGATGGCCGGGCTCGCAGCTGCCAGACGCAGCTGGACGCGGGCCTGTCTGCTCCCCGGCGCTGCCGTGCAGCCCACACGCTGCCACACGCACACACCTCCTCACAGCACACCCTGTCACGGCACACACACCCCCCGGAGCACGCCCCTCACCGCACACACCCCCCCGTCACGGCACACGCCCCCTCACCGCACACGCCCCTCACCGCACACCCCCCTCACGGCACACGCCCCCTTACAGCACACTCCACCTTACAGCTCACGCCCCCCACATGCACACGCCCCTCATGGCACACACCCCCCACACGCACACGCCCCCTTACAGCACACGCCCCCCGCATGCACACGCCCCCTCACAGCACATGCATCCTCACGGCACACGGCCCACACTTCCTTTTGTTCTAATGCAGCAGTCACGTAGAGCAAAAAACGGCTAGGCTGTCTCCACTTGGTAACAAAGCAGAGAATGCAATGTATGTAGAGATGTTAGCTTTTTCAGCCTTAAGAAACAAGAAGATTTAAATTTCTCCGTTTCATTTGGATGTGCCAAGACAAGTCTTTAGATCCTCGTGTCGTTGATGATATGAGGGCAGTTTTGTCTGTTTCTCGCCCTTGCCTCCCACCACCTTCCTCTTCCTCCTCCCGTTCTAGAAGAGAAGGAAGCTGAGTTAACAAACTCCAAATATTGCTTACCCTTTAAGCTTCTATATATAAAGTAGAAAACATCAGGGTCCTACTGTATAGCACAGGGAACTATATTCAACATCGTATTATAAACTATAACAGTAAAGCACGTAAGAAAAGAATGTATATATATGTATAATTAAATCACTCTGCTGTATAGCAGAAATTAATAATGTAAATCAACTATACTTCAATAAAAATATATTGATAATAAAACATTCAACTGTATGCTTTAAATGGGTGAATTGTTTAGTATGTGAATTATATCTCAATGAAGATTTTACTTTAAGGAAAGACAAGTATCACTTATATTTTAAAAGGTTAGTGCATATGTTTACAGAAGACAGAAAGACAGGGTTTCTCTAGGAACCTTTCTTGTTTTCTGTTTCAGATTCCAAGATCTTTCTGAAGGTGAGGAAAATGAGAAGATTATAACTGGTGATGTTAATAAGCATGGGCCCCACAGAGGGCGGTTGTGCCAAATTTTGAAAAACAGGATTGAGAGACGTGAATTGAAAGCATGAGAAGTTAGCCTGCTCAGCTGAGCAGAGGCGCTTGCAGGAACCCGGCGTTGGGCCTTTTCCAGCCCGCCGCCCACCCCACCCCTGTCCAGAGACCAGCGCGGAGCCAGACGCGGGCTCTCCTTCTGGACGCCAGGGCGAGGGCTCGAGCCCCTGGGGCGGGGTGGATTCTTCATGAAGAAGACAAGCTGATCTCTCAGAGTCCCTTTCATTTGCTGTGTGATCAGCCGTCCCCCAGGGGAAGCTGCTGCCTGTGGGCTTGGTTACATTGGAGCCAAGTGGATGGTCTGCTGCTCCCGCCCGTCTTGCACACGGAGAGCTTAGAATCGGAGGGCCCTGCAGACCTGGCTAGGTGTGGAGGGTGCCACCCCAGGTCTGCAGTCCCTTGCCTCAGCTGAGAGATGCACAAAGCTTTTTTTTTTTAATATATAAATTTATTTATTTATTTTTGGCTGCGTTGGGTCTTCGTTGCTGCGCGCAGGCTTTCTCTAGTTGCGGCGAGTGGGGGTTACTCTTCGTTGCGGTGCGTGGGCTTCTCATCGCAGTGGCTTCTCGTTGCGGAGCATGGGCTTCTAGCTGCGCAGGCTTCAGTAGTTGTGGCACATGGGCTCAGGAGTTGAGGCTCACAGGCTCTAGAGCGCAGGCTCAGTAGTTGTGGCCCACGGGCTTAGTTGCTCCATGGCATGTGGGATCTTCCCGGACCAGGGCTCGAACCCGTGTCCCCTTCATTGGCAGGCGGATTCTTAGCCACTGCACCACCAGGGAAGTCCCCACAAAGCGTTTTTAAGTCTGTACTTCC
Organism: Mesoplodon densirostris; assembly: GCF_025265405.1. Lineage (NCBI taxonomy): Eukaryota > Metazoa > Chordata > Mammalia > Artiodactyla > Ziphiidae > Mesoplodon > Mesoplodon densirostris. The sequence goes on along the minus strand of NC_082665.1, from coordinate 2,525,033 downwards.
TGGGTCCCAGCTTTTGGGTTGGGGTCGGAGGAGTAGTGAGGGCCTTATGGCAGAAATCAGGGTTAAAACTACCCACGTGACGTGGGGAGGGGCATGGCTCGGGGGCCCTGGGGACAGAGCGGTGCTGGTCTCAGAAACCTGACCAGGAGGGGCTTTGGTGTCCAGCAGGCAGTATCTCTCACCTCGGTTTTGCTGAGGACACTTCTGCTGACGAAGATGACCAAACCCTCAGTCAAGGGAGGCATAAGAAGAAAGGGAACAAACTTCTGGAGAAAACAGACATGGAAAGAGGGAAAGGTGAGCCACAAAGCCCGCAGTCTGTGAGGGCGGGGCTGAAAGAGTGGCGGCGCGGGGACTGCCTTTGCCATCCACACGGGTCATCGCAGAGCGGAAGCCGTCGCTCTGAGGGGCTGAGACAGAAAGTCTGTCCGAGTGTTTTGCTGTTTCCTGTGGAACCACGTTGCAGCCTCCCTAAAGTAAAGGCATTTACTGACTCCTAGTGGAGAAAGTGGGTGGGGACAGGGAGATGCTGGGTGGACACTGCCCTTCAGAGCGTTTGTTTTATTACTGGGTCTGGGCCTGAAAATTAGCAGAAATCGGAATACTATTTCAGATCCATTTATATCAAAGCTGGCCTTAGGAAGGTTTCCGGTCACAGCTGGGGCAGGGAAGAGATGGGGCCAGGTGAGGAAGCTTGTGGGGTTCGAGGGCGCGGAGGAGGACCTGTTGGGAGGCCGTGGGGACGTGCCCTGGGATCCCCCACAAGGCCGGCCAGGTGGCCTGGGCACCGGGGCGCTCACTGACCGGTTTGTGCTTCTAGGAACCAAGTTCTCTCCTGCCGAGGAAGAGGAGAGTGCAGGCAGTATTCCAAAGAGAAAAAGGAAAAAGAAGAAGAAGAACCGCCTCTGGCCTGAACACTTACGGCCCGGTGGTGAGGCCATGTGCCCGGAGCAGAATGGCAGCCGGCAGCCCGAGGCCGGTCCTGGAAGAGCCCAGGAGGCGAGTGCGGCTGTGCTGGGGACGGTGGCCACGTCCTGCCCCCGGGAGCAGAGTGGCTTGGAGCACGCCTCCGTGCACAGCAGGAGGAAACGACGGAGGAGGAGGAGCCTGAGGGTCCAGGTGGAGAGCCTGGAGGGAGCGGCCCCGGCTGGGGGCGCCCCAGTCCTGAAGAGGAAGCGGGAGCTCGGGGCCCTCCTGGTCAACGGCAGCGGCCCGCCCACGCTGGCCTGGCCCCTGCCCCGGAGGGAGGGCCCTCCAGCGAGCCCAGCAGACGGAGGGGACTGCCCTGCCATCCTGCCCCAGGGCGGGAAAGTGAAGAAAAGGAGCGGGGAGTCCGGCGGCCTTGACCTCTACCACCTGTCTGCTCAGAAAGCTGCCATTTTGAAAAAGAGGAAGAAAATGAAAGAGATGTCAAAGTTGGCGGAGCACAGAGGGGTCAAGCTCATCCAGGCTCTGGTAAGGCGGCCGGGCCCAGGGCAGGGGGCTGGAGCTCCCAGGCAGGAGTGTCAAGGCCCTACCTCCTCAGCCCCATGGATGGGCAGGGCAAGGGACAGCCAGCCCCTGGCCCAGGGAGCAGTCATGGCTCCGGACAGCCTCTACCAAGGAGCAAGCAGTGACCCACCTGGGTGGCTTCCTCTGCTTCCCCCCCAGCCCCCACCCCTCCGGCTACGCAGAGGCCAGGCCGGGGCCGGCCTCAGGCTGGGGAACTGTCCCCATGGCCAGTCCCAGCAGATAAACAGGCAGGTGTGTGTCTCTGTCACACGCTGATCTCGTTTTTCTTTTTCAACTCATGGCCAGTCCTGGGCTCCTTTGGCAAAGGCAGAAGCCCCAAATTCTCTTATCTCACTGATGTTTTTAATGAAAAAACTTTTTGTCCACTTGGATCTCTAGAGCCACCTGTAGACGGGGACCTGGGCTCTAGGTCTGCGTCTCACACCCCCCTCTCTGGTCGTGCAGTGCGTCTGTGCCAGTGGTTGGCAGACGTCGTCTCCCTAGCACACGGCCCGCCAGCGGCGCCCATGCCGGCCTGGCTGCTTCTGCCTCTGGCGGCAGAGCTGAGGAGTGCGACGGAGACCTCACGGCCTGCAGAGCCGGAATCGTTTACTCCCTGGGCCTTTCCAGAACAAGCTAGCTGACCCCTGCCCAGCGTGTGTATCTGCATCTCCTGCTTTGCAGCAGTTACGACATCAAGGCCCTTGTTTACAGAGCTTGTGTGGACTGGGTTAAACGCTGCTTCCGGGCCTCACAGTGCAGGATCCCTGAGTGGGTCCGTATTCAGTCTGAGCCAGGGAAACAGGGCACGCAGCTGGCATTCGGGAAGTCTGCTCTCACCTCAGACCTTCCCTGACGGCCATGTCACCTGCGTCACCTTCTCTGGGCTCTGCAGCCTCTGCCCTTCACCCACTAGTCCCTGATGCTCTTTCTTCACTGAGAATACCAGAGGAATTTCCTTCTTCGAGTCTCGTTTCTCTGGCCCCTGGTAGCCCTCCTCGGAGAGGATTGGAGCGGCTGCTAAATAAGTCACAGGGTCGAGGGAGGTTTTCCTCCCCAAGGGGTGGCGTGTCTTGTCCCTGTGTGCGACACGGTGGGTCCTGGCCAGGAACACCAGGGACTTGCCAAAACCACCAGTGGGCTGCCTTGGGCTTCTCAGACCCCTGAGACCCCAGGAATAGAGCGGTGCCCGCCGTGGGGTTGTCAGTGTAAAACGTCCAGGGGACATTCTGTGTCTGCCTGTCACGGACCCACAGAACCTGGTAGCCTCACTCCCGTGCCAAACTTTGCGTGGGCAGTGATGTCTGATCAGAAATGAGTGTGAATTACTGCCCAGTAGACGGTCTCTGAAAGGCGGGAATCTTCAGGACACGGGCATGAGTTTGAAGATGGGTAAAAATGGGTTCTCATGGCCAAGAAGGTAGACCTCTGGCCGTCGGCATGGTGCCAGCGTGGGGAGGCGGGCATTCGTGTGTGTGTGGCGTCTGCTCCGGAAGCAGGGTGTTTGCACAACTGGAACAGGAAACAGGGGGCTTGGGGTGAGCTGGTAAGTGGGCCTCGCCTTGTGTCTGCTCGCTTCCTGCATTCACGGGGGGGTGCGACCCCCATTCGCCCCTCTGCACACAGGGGAGCAGTGGGGCGCTCAGCCCTTTGAAGAAGCAGCTGAGGACCCAGAAGGACTTCGTGAAGTTTGACGCCTCGTCCTCCCCGAAGCCCCTGTTCTTCAGGAAGGCCAAAGGCAGCGGGGCCGCCACCTCGCCGGGCCCCGGGCTGCAGGTACCACCCCCCGCCCCGCCGCCCACTGTCTAGGCCCTGGGCTGCAGGTACCACCCCCCGCCCCGCCGCCCCCTCGCCAGGCCCCGGGCTGCAGGTACCACCCCCGTCCCGCCGCCCGCTGTCCCTCTGCCCCCCGGCCCACCACGGCCACCCGAGGCGCGGACAGGGGCTCTGTGCGCCGGCCTCGGGCCCCGCTCCGGCCTCTGCTGCTTCCCGCGGCGTGCCGGCCTTGTTCAGGCAGCCATTCCGGCCCCGGACAGCCCGAGGGCTCAGCGGGGAGCTTGAGGTGCGGTCGGTGACACCGTTCCGCGTCGACGGGACTGGGGTGCCGCGTCCGAGAAGTCACGGGACTGGGCGGCGAGGGGGGGACGGAAGCTCTGGGGAGTCTGGGTCCGCAGGTCTGCCTGGGACACGAGGGGCGTGGTCAGGGCGAGTCGCGGTGGTGAGAGAGGGCGGTCACTGTTCCAGGGCTCAGGAAGGCAGGGCCAGCCGTGCCGAGTGCCCAGGCCGGGCCGCTGGGGGTGCGTCCAGTCCACCTCCAGGAGACAGAGGTCCTGGCGGAGCCACTGTGGCGGGCGGGCCGAGCTGGCCTGCTGGGGACACCCCCGGCGAGTTCACATTTAAATAACACCCACTCGAACCAGCAGGGTGACTGCTGCCTGTGTGTCTTTTAAGGTATTTTAGGGATATTTGTTCAATGACTCAGGACTCACACAAGCCAAGTCCCTCTCTTAAAATGTTGATATTAAAGCAAAAATGGTATAAAGTAGAATCATGGGATTCACACAGATTTGGGATTCTAAGAAGGATTTGATAAAGTGCTTCATAATGCAGAGTGGGGACGCTTCTAGGAATTTGTCAGATAGGAAGCAGTTACTTAATTTTGATGAACTGTTAGAACATCCAATCCGCTTGGAGTCCTCCTGCACAGGAAGTTGGGAAATGGCCGTCTGTTGCCCCTAGAAGTGAGGTTCTGTGACAGGAGTGGGCCCATCGCTCCCCTTACAAGGTCACGGCGGGGCCCTGGGACGAGGTGGATGGAGTGGATGGTGAGCTTTCTCTTGTTCCCGGGAGGTTTCAAACACCGTAATGTTGCTCTCCTCCCCGGGACCCCAGCGACAGGCGGTTACTGCAGAGCGGGGCTGGCCGGCCAGTGCTGGGCCCGCGACGCGGCCCCTGGGGGCTCTCGGGGTGGCTGGGCCGCTGTCCTTTGCTCCTTTCAGTGTCGTTTTCTTCTGCAGCCACACAGGACGCCGTCCAGCTCCAAGAAGGTGACGTTCGGGCTGAGCAGGAACACGACGGCGGGTGAGTCGGCGTCCGCTCTGCGGGGCGGGGAGGGCCTGGGCCCGTTGCTGAGTCGCTCACGGGGCGGCCGGGAGGGCCTCGGCTTCCAGGCCTGCCTGCCCTGATTCTGAAGCCCTGTCGGCCCGTGGTCTGGCGGTCTGTCCTGCCTCCGCGAAGGTCTGCAGGCTGCCTGCCCCAGGGGAGAGGGGAAGAGGGGCATGCTTGTCTTACCGCTTTCAGTACGGGTGTGATTCACTTGCCTTGCTTTGTCTTTCAAAGGAGGAAACCAGGGTTTTTACAAGTACATAATGAGTTTAGGTCCTGGCTGTTTTTAAGGACCACAAGTAAACGTGTGTGTGTGCACGCGCCGGTGCATGTGTGTGTGCGCACGCACACGCACGCGTGCAGAAGGGAGGGACTGTCTGGAGAGGACCTGTGAAGCTCTCTCTTCAGCGCTGGAGAAAATGGGGGGAACAAATCCACCAGGAAGGAAAGGCTCCTCCTTCAACTGTCTAAACCTGGGGTTCATCCCAGACCCAAACTGGGGGTTCACTGAGTGCCCGTGTTCCGTAACCAGCCCCCGGGACCTGGCCCGCCTGGCGCTCCCCCCACGTCCGTGCAGGCGGCCTCAGGGCCTTTTCCGTGGAGGGTGAAAGTCGTCCAAGGGAAGGAGCCTCACTGGCGACTCCATTTCCTCCCGGGCTCTCGGGCCCTCTCTGCGGGCCTGGCGAGGGCACCGCCCTGCCCGGGAGTGAGCACGCGGCTCGGGTCCGGCGGGAGCCTGCGCTGCCGGCGGCACCGAGGTGGGCGGATGGGTAGGACGGAGGGACGCGTGCGCACCCTGTTAACCTGTGGCCTTGCTTTCATCTGGGGCAGAATTCAAGAAGACGGACAAGAGCATCTTGGTCAGTCCCACGGGCCCCTCCCGGGTGGCCTTCAACCCCGAACAGAGACCCCTCCACGGGGTGCTGAAGACCCCCAGCAGCTCGCCGGCCAGCACGCCCCTGGGCACCAAGAAGCCGCTGGCCAGCACGCCAAAGAGGAGGCCGACGGCTGTAGACTTCTTCTAGGGTAGTCAGTCCTTTCACAGACTGCTTTTGTACAGAGTATTCTATAAATTATAACGTTTTAAAGGTGGGGCCTTTTTATTGTTTTATAAATTCCCATGAGTTGTGTGTACGAGGTCCTGGGTGAGCCACGGAGCCGCGGGCGTCTGGGTTGAGCTTCTGCTGCAGACGACGTTCGTGCTCCAGCTCTCCACTCCCCGGGTGTTCCCAGCTGTGGGCGACCTCAGGGCCCCCCCGCCGTGGCGGCAAGGCCCGTGGGCTGAGAGCACGCTGCCCTGTGCCCCTGTACTGATGCTGCGCGCGGTGGCATCCCGGGGCTCCGTTCCTTGCCAGCCCCGCCCAGCACGTGTGGAACTGCCAAGCGAGGCTGGTTTTCTGGTGGTCTTGGGTCTAACCGTCTGTCTTTTTTCTTTTTCAAAGCATGTAGGGCTTTGTTCCCGTGTTCTGGGGGTGTTGGGCAGTTTGGGGTAGAGGGGACCTGGAACCACATCAGCAATACCGCGCTTGTTCTACGCGCTCGCGGTGCGTGCTCCGCGGGGGTGACCCTGCGAGTTGGGGGCACTGGGGCGGGAGAGAAGAGCCTCTGCCCTCGGCGGTCACACATTTCCTTCCCTCTGCCTTGGCCTGGTTTCCTCCCTGGTTTCCTACCTCTGGGCCAGCCTAGGGTGTCCCCCCTGGGCGCCCGGGTCCTCGTGCTGTGTGAGCCGACACCCTCCATGGCTGGCGGCCCCAAGAGCAGCTTCCCCATCTTCAGTCCCGACTCACATCTTCAGAGGCGCGGCCGCCGTGTCTGAAACCTGGGTTCCTGCTAGAAGGCAAAAGAAGCAGCCTTTAAGAACTGTCTGTGCTTATTTATTTGTTCGTAGCTACCTTTTTTCAAATGTCGAAGCTTGCACTTAGCGATTTTTATAAAGCTCTAATTTTAGTTAATTACAGCAATCGGGTGGAAGGCGCTCAGACTTCAGTTGGAAAAACAGAAATGCAGCTTAGAGCAGTGCTGGCTAGGTGATTCATCTGTCTTGGGAAGCTGTGTCTGTCCCTCGAGCCTGAGTGGCAGGTGGGACACAGACCCAGAAACCTTAAAGAAGCCCCTGGGGCCCCTCCCGGCTCTGTCTGGAGTTTAGAGCCCTAAGGAGGTGGTGCAGAATTTGCGGGGGACAGAGTTTCAGCTCTTGGCTCTGGGGACCTCAGGCCTTCTCCCTCCCCCTGTGCAGGGGCCCCAGTTTCTCACCACAACCCAAGCCAGCCCCCTTCGCTACTCCCCAGCAGAGGACCCCAGCGTTGCTGCGACTTGGGGTGACAGGGCCTCACTGGGGTTGCCGTGCTGGTGTGACTTTGGTTTCCTCGATCATGTGATCAGGGTGGGATCCTCTGCAAAGACCACAGCTGACAACTTGCAGACCAGGTGGGCTGGCCTGCGGGGGCCCTGGTGGGAAGGAGGATGTGCGAACTTTGCTCTTTGCCCGCTCTCTAATAAAGCTTTATCATAATCAGGCCACGAGAAAAGAAACCATTAACATCGTGCTGTTAAATAGTCATTGTAACCTTGTGGTGGTTGCATGGTTTTTAGTGTGCTGCCTTTGATATAATCCATCGAAACCAAAACTGATAGTGTGAAAAGGTTAGATTTGAATACTCAGATATTTTTAACTTTTTGTTTTTAAAAAAATTGTTTCGTTATCCTTGGTCAAATTATTTTTCTAACAGTTTTTATTTCAGCGTTCAGGATGGGTCATATAGCCAAATGGGCCGTATAATCCAATGATGTTAAGATGTCTTAGCAAGACATCTAACGGCAGAAATGGCTCGTTTGTCCTGCAATTGAGGGCGGGGGCTTTCTTCCTCACTCTGATATGTCATCTGTCGCTCCTGAGGCCCCAGTGGGGTGTCCTGGGCACGTCCTGCCTGGGGACTGGAGCCCAGGAGTGACAGTGTGTCTTGGATTCCATCTCTCCTTCTCTGAATCTGTCCTGACTTACTCCATTTTGTGGGTAAGCTCAGTAGGTTTACTGTGGCTTATTTCTAATGCCTAAATTTTGGCAACAAAGAAGGAAAAAATACAATTTTTTAAAATTCTCATTCCATACACTCCAAGAATGTATCACATGAGGAAAATGTCTTTAGAATACCAGTTTTCTATTGGATGCATGTTATTTTCCTAGCTCAAGTTGCCAGGGGGACTTGGAAGTCCAGAAAAGGAAATAATTTAAATTAATGCTGGTGATCTTACAGTCTTTTGTAAAATGATCATCTTCCCTCTTACCCCACAGGACTGATCAGTTTTGTACAACTTGGTATCACACTTTGCAACTGTATTATCCTTTCTAACTTTTGCTGAACTGAAAGCACAAAGAAAAGCATAAAGAAAATCGGGAAGCAGTGCTAGTGTTGGAAGGAATATGGAATTGAATCTGTCTTTTGACCAGTGTGTGTGTGTTTTCTCTGAATTTTCCTGGCTGCTGGCGAGGCCTGTTTGTTCACAGTAGTTTTGGATCCGTGTCTGCAGGGTCGTCAGTGCTCGTCAAAGCCAAATCCAATAAAAAATCAGTCTTTGCCCTCGGATTTGTACTTGATCTTGACTGTCAGCGTGCGTAAAAATACGCCACTTTGGAAGCTATTCTAATGCAGCCAGGGTTCGCCGATGTTGGGGACAGTGATAAGTGTTTGAGAACAGGCGTCTTGGGGCGCCCGTCCTTCTGTTGTGCGTCCACTGCCCGGAGCCGGCCAGGGGGTTTGTGGCGAGTCTTGCCCTGCAGCTGCTCACGGACTCCCCCACTGCCCGGCCTGAAGCACCTGCTCCTCAGGCCTCAGCCTGTGAGGATGGTTGCAGGGGATGCCGGTGTCCTGGGCGGGGACTCCCATCTCCACCGCAGAGAGGTGCCTGCCACTGTTCATTTTCCCCGAGGGGAAAGGTAGACAGCCCTGTCCTGCTGGTTGTCAGCCTGGCCCGCTTGCCAGACAAGCAGAACACCGCCACCTGCTCTTGGCCTTGATATACACATGTTCCCCGAACAGACGCTCTTCGGTCGCGGTTTGGATCCCAGACACGTCCACAGAGGGTCACTTAACCCATAAAATAACACCTGGAACACCCGTGAGACCCCCATGCCCTCATACGTACTCCCTGACCCCCGTCTCAGCAGCAGGACCACGAGATGCCTGTATCCACCCGTTCCTCCAGCGACGGGCGTTTGGTGCCAGGCTCTTGCTGATAAAAATGGAGCTCAGATGTCAGCCAAGCTTTCCAGTCTGCCTGGTGCCAGTGGGACTCCTCCCCGAGGTGAATGCAAAGTCCCAGCAGGGTCTGTGTCCTCAGGGGCGCCCACACCCGCTGTCCGCCTCTGTCTGTGTCTTGTTCCCCATCCCTTTACCTGAGTGTGGGGCATGGGGCCTGAGCCCGGCCCACCCCTCCTGAGATGCTTCAGGCACCAGGGAGCCAAACTGTTCCTGAAGGTTCGGGGTTAGGGGCAGGGTTATGTCACTCAGCCACCACTACCTAAAATCACCTTGAAACACGGCAGTTCTCAGAGTGGGGTTTCTGGGGATCTCTCACCGTTTCCATGCCTACAGCTCTGAGCCAGTACCCATGCCCTCACCCACAGACTCATCCATCTGTTCAGCTCCGTCAGCACCCCCTGGCATGCTCAGTGCCCTCCCCTTTCCTACGTGGCAGACGATAGCCTTGCAGGAGCCACCCTCCTTAGAAGACAGACTTCGGAAGTTCCCTGGCGGTCCAGTGGTTAGGATTTGACACCTGGGCAGGGAACTAAAATCCTGCGAGTCGCACAACGCAGCCCAAAAAAGAAGACTGAAATGGGTATCCTTCCCTCCGGTACTAACTATCCTCTAGAGCAAATCACTCATTCATCCAGCAAATGTTGAGTGCCTGCTGTGTGCCAGGCCGTGTTCTGTGCTACATGCTGCAGCGGCAACAGTCAACGCAGACCGAGTCAGTGCCTGACGATGCTGACCCAGGGGCCGGCGGGAGGGGGGTGAGCAAACATAAAATGCATGCCTGTCGCCTGGGGACAAGAGCTCCATGTGGACAAAAATAAAGCAGGGAATAAAAATAAAGCATGTGGGACTCCCCTGGTGGTGCAGTGGTTAAGAATCTGCCTGCCAATGCAGGGGACACAGGTTCAAGCCCTGCTTTGGGAAGATCCCACATGCCACAGAGCAACTAAGCCAGTGCACCACAACTACTGAGCCTGCGCTCTAGAGCCCGTGAGCCACAACTACTGAGCCCGTGTACCACAACTACTGAAGCCCGTGCGCCTAGAGCCCATGCTCTGCAACAAGAGAAGCCTGTGCACCGCAATGAAGAGTAGCCCCCGCTCGCCACAACTAGAGAGAGCCCGCGCACAGCAATGAAGACCCAACACAGCCAACAAAATAAAACCGTTTTTTTCTTAATTTACCTGACTCTGCTAGGAAGAAGGAAACATTTGAACAGAGACCAAAAGAGATTGAAAAGTGAGCCGTGGTATGTGAAGAAAGTATAGACAGCAGAAGGAACAGCCCGTACAGAGGCCCTGGGGCAGGTGAACATGCAGGGAGTTGAAAGAGCAGCCAGGACAGCTGGGACCTGTAGAACAGTCATGCCAGGAGCTCAGGAAAACCGCTCCCAGGAGAGACCTGACAAGCTGGTCACACTTAGCAAAAAACCATTCAGAGTCCCTGGAGATTGATCAAAGGGCTTAGGACAAACTGAGAAGCGTTTGTTTGATAATATGTACAGAAGCTCGTGAGAAAAGTGAAGCTGGAGCTGTGGCCGTACCCACGCCTCCCAGGGATGGCTTCAGTGTGTCGGCAGCCGCCTGGCAGTTCCCACCTCCCTGCTGCCCTGGGGTGGAGGAGCTTTTCCTGGGAGACCCGACAGCTGAAGAGTAACCTTTACCTTCGCTGCTTCCACAGCTCCAGGGAGCACAGGGAGGACCAGGGCTGCTGGCATGCTGGTGTAGGGGCTCTGGGGGTAGCACCTTCTAAAACTCGGACAGAGGGGGACTCTGCCGCTCGGGGCAAAAGCCTGGGTCTCCCTGCAGCCCCAGGAGGTGTAGGAGCTTCTCCCGGGGGGCCCTCTCTTCTGCCAGGCTCTGTGCCTTACAGATATCCCTGCATCCGGTCCTCAGCGTCCTGGCAGGTACATTGTGATGAGTCCCCGTCACAGATGAGGAAATGAGGCCTGGAGACGCATGTGCAGAGCAGGGCTCCAATCCCAGCTCACCTGTCCCCCACGCCGCCAAACCCTGACTCCACAGCATGGACCCCAGCCGGTGGTTAGGGGTTAGTCGCCCCCAGGCCCAGTGAATCCACACCAGGGGATCAGGGCGCACACAGTGGGAAGAGCCCTGGTGCAAAGAGCAGTGTCAGCGCGGGGCTCGGCGCAGGAGGTTCCTCGGCAAACACGCTGACCTGAGTCGACCCCAGCTGCAAACCCACAAAAGCAGAGAGGTTTTCTCTGCTCTGCATCCACCAGGTCCAAGCTAGGGAAGCCCCGCCAGAGCCCTGGGCCTCAGCCCTCCCCTCAACCTTGAAGTTTTTGAGCTCCATGAGAGCAGAACAAATAACCCCACAAGCTCCCCCAGAGCCACCGTCTGGAGTGAAGTGATGCTGACATTGGCCGCGGGTTTGTTCATGGTCTTTTGGACTGAACCCTCTCAAATGATGGACAACATGACATTTTATCCGAAACACCCCCGCTCTGCCGGAGAATGACGTTCTCTGTAACCCCGTCACTGCAGTCCCGCCAACCCAAGTGAGATCTCCAGCGTCCTCTCACACAAGCCCACGGTCAAATTTCCCCCCAGTTGTCCCCAGACATGCTTTTTCTAACCAGGAAATCACCAAGGATCACACGTGGCATTTGCTTCTTGTGTCATAAAGGTTCTTATTCTGGAGCATCTCCTCCCTTACTTTTTTCTCACGACATTGGATTTGGGAAGAGGGTGTCTAACCTTGACCCTACAGCTCCCAGGTAGACTGTGATTGCTCTGGGGATGGTCTAGCAGGGGTTGTGACCTTTCTGCTTGGTTTCGGGACCCCAGGGTGGGAAGCCCAGCAGTCTGATGCCCCCGGCATCACTGGCCAGGTGAAGCCTTGGATCGATGGGCCGGTTGCCGTGATCTCCAACATCAGCCTTCCAGCTTTCTCAGGAAGCTGATACAGTGAAAGGCTTTATTTTCAACTCCGGGAAAGGATGAGTTCCCCCAGCCCAGAGTCAGGACTGGGTCCCCAGAGCACAGGCTGGTTTTCTCTGAGACCTGGGCCCAGGGGCAGCCCAGGACTGGCGCACGGTCTGGCCCAGTTCTCTATCTCTGGGGAAACAAACCCAACGAGGAGGCCAGTTCTCACCTGTCCAGGCGCTGAACCAGGCACCGTGGGGACATGGCAGACCCCAAAGCACAGCATGTCCCCAAGAGGTCCTGCCTCCAGATGCACAGATTGTCACCTGATTTTCATCTTTAAGCTGTGGATCCACCTAGGACGTCGGATAAATTCTGGGCTTAGCACACGGGGCAGCGGGCCTGGACGCGGCCGGATTGTGCAAGGAGTCAACGGAACCCTGGAATAAACTTGATTATTTTACCAGCACCCTGACTAAATACACGAAACATAAGCCAAGTCAAAGTTTTGTTTACAAGCACAACAGGAATGCAGAGAAGTGGCAAGGCTTGGCTCTGTTTTCTGAGCCTGCAGAGCCTGCTGGAGTCAGATCTGCACACTCGGGTAGTGACCCTGCTGGGGGGTTCGGAAGGTGGGAGAAGGCCCAGCTTCCACCCTGCGCCGTCACCACCCCTGGCCACGTGCAGAAGCTCAAGATGCCCCCCGAGCTCCCTCGCGGAAGAAAAGGCCCCGCAGAGGCTGGCAGAGGGGAGGGCCCTCTGTCTCCCCCAGGACCACCTCTCCCTTCCTTCCGCAAGGGCTGGGGGCCGGGCGGCAGGCGGGCCTGGTGCTCACTTGACTTACAAAACGGACGGGCCTTTCGACCGGCACGTCAGCTCCCAGCCTGGTCGAGGAGCAGGCCCGAGGCCACTCCCTGTGGGGCTTGTGAGATAAAATTCATATTTTATGGTAAGACAAGAAAAATTTAAACAAAAATTTCTTCTCTGCCCTTTGGCGTCCTCTCGCCCGCCCGCACCGTGCCTCGTGTATCTGCGTTAGGAATCGACCAAAGCTTCCCGTCGGCAGAAATTCCTGCTCAGCCAAGAAGAGCAACATTCTCCCAGCATCTACAAGACAACTCCTTAAAGATAACATTCCTTCTTGGTCTTGTAAGGGACCACATGGCCCAGCACAATGATGCTTAGACCTTGGTTACTACGTAAAGTGTCAATAATAGGTCATTTGATGTACTGCCCTCGGTCTCAAGAACCTTACATAACTGTGTCTTGACTTCTAATGGGCGGAACAGTCCTCAGAGCTTTCTGAGATGCTCTTCCCGGGTTAGAATCCTCAAATTTGGCTCAAAACTTTTCATTTCTTTCTTAGATCAACTGATTAACTTTTTTGTCGACAGGATTTGGGGGGAGGTGACAGGTGAGGGGCTTCCAGAGGGGGATTCCCTTCAGGGCCAGTGGGTGTATGCACCTCGGCACCCTCTGACCTTTCTCTGGGAACAGCTACCCGAAGAGGGCTGTCCGCACACTGCCCACGAGGAGGGGCCTGGCTGCCAGGGGCTGGCGAGGGCAGGAGCCGGGGCCTGGTGTGTGCGTGGCAGGGGGGCTTGCTCTAGTCCCGACGGCAGGGGCTGCAGGTGGGTGACACTCTGGTTGACTCAGCCGTCCCCCCTCTGAGGGTTCTGACGGTACGTTTCCCTTTGGGGAAGCAGCTCGCATTGAGCCCCAAACTCAGCCCGTGGAAGCAAGTGGCAGGGGGGCCGGGCCGCCTGCGTTTTGACTCAGTTCAGCCTCGTGTTCATCAGATGCCTGGACAACCCTTTGTTCCCAAGATTCATGGCCTCTGCGGCCCCATCTAAAAATGACTGCAATTCTTCCTGGCATTAGTCACTGTCAGCTGACTAAGGCTTCAGGCTATCAATCTTTTTTTTTTTTAAACATCTTTATTGGAGTATAATTGCTTTACAATACTGTGTTAGTTTCTGTTGTACACCAAAGTGAATCAGCTATACGTATACATATATCCCCATATCTCCTCCCTCTTGCGTCTCCCTCCCTCCCTCCCTATCCCACCCCTCTAGGTGGACACAAAGCACCGAGCTGATCTCCCTGTGCTATGTGGCTGCTTCCCACTAGCTATCTATTTTACGTTTTGTAGTGTATGTATGTCCATGCCTCTCTCTCACTTCATCCCAGCTTACCCTTCCCCCTCCCTGTGTCCTCAAGTCCCTTCTCTGCTTCTGTGTCTTTATTCCTCTCCTGCCCCCAGGTTCTTCAGAACGATTTTCTTAGATTCCATATATATGTGTTAGCATACGGTATTTGTTTTTCTCTTTCTGACTTACTTCACTCTGTATGACTGTCTCTAGGTCCATCCACCTCACTACAAATACCTCAATTTCATTTCTTTTTATGGCTGAGTAATATTCCATTGTATTCATGTGTCACATCTTCTTTATCCATTCATCTGTCGATGGACACTTAGGTCGTTTCCATGTCCTGGCTATTGTAAATAGAGCTGCAATGAACACTTTGGTACATGACTCTTTTTGAATTATGGTTTTCTCAGGGTATATGCCCAGTAGTGGGATTGCTGGGTCGTATGGTAATTCTATTTTTCGTTTAAGGAAACTCCATACTGTTCTCCATAGCGGCTGTATCAATATATATTCCCACCAGCAGTGCAGGAGGGCTCCCTTTTCTCCACACCCTCTCCAAGGCCGTCAATCTTGAAATCCTATTTGTACTTCTCAACCTAGGATTTTAAGAATAAAAGTTGACAATGTACTCAACTGGCAGCTCGCGGGTTTGAAGCCTGTATTATAGGCACCTTCCCTCGGGCGCTACTGGTAGCGGATGTCCTGGCCCGTGGCTCACACTGACAGTGACTCCAAAAATATAGCAGATTCTACGCTCAGACTTTTCCCCAATAACTGGCTTCCTGTCCATGAGAGGAGACACTGCTCTTTCTTCCCCAGGAGCGATTCTGCCAACGCTATTTACTTTTTTGGGTTTTTTTTAAAATTTATTTATTTTTGGTTGCATTGGGTCTTTGTTGCTGTGCATTGGCTTTCTCTAGTTGCGGCGAGTGGAGGCTACTCTGTTGCGGTGCGCGGACTTCTCTTGTTGCGGAGCATGGGCTCTAGGCACGTGGGCTCAGTAGTTGTGGTGCAAGGGCTCAGTAGTTGTGGCACATGGGCTCAGTTGCTCCTTGGCATGTGGGATCTTCCCAGACCAGGGCTCGAACCCGTGTCCCCTGCACGGCAGGCGGATTCTTAACCACTGCGCCACCAGGGAAGTCCCAACGCTATTTACTTTTAACACAGTTAAGTTGGCAGCTTTATCTTAAATGATGGTTTCATAAATACGTGGTGAAATCTGCCAATGAAAACACTGCAAGGAATGGGGGTGAGACTGGGTGGCACTCAGGTGTGTTATGCCACAATTTTTTCCTAAGGTGCTGGACAGAGTCCCCCTTCTTTGCCTTCAGAGCCATCGAGCCCCCACGCTCAACCACAGCCTCACCTGCCCCATTTTAACTACACAGCTCACCTTCTGTTCCCCAAACACGCTGTGCTCTTTACCCACCAGGTTCCCGGGGATCCCGTGGCTGGAAGGCCTTCCCGCTCTTCCTGGCCAGTTCTGAATCCTGGGGCCACTTGGGAATGTGCTGTGGGCTCCATGGGCACCTCCCAGGTGAGCGAAGACCCCCACCCTTGCCTCCAGCTTCTGTGAACTGTTTGAATAGGTGCATCTGAGATGACTTCTGGGAGCCCAGTGAGTCCATGAAATCAACCTCAAATCATCCCGTTTCATCCCCCATATTATTATTATTATTATTATTATTATTATTATTATTTTTTAGGAATAGAAAAGAGTTTTATTTGAGCCAAAGTGAGGACTCCAGCCCAGAAGACAGTCTCTCGGATAACGCTGAGGAACTGCTCTGGAGAAGCATGGTTTCCTCTCAGAACAAAGAACATCAAACGAGTCAGGGATACATTCCTCGAAGGTTTCAAAAAAAAGCAGGCCGGCACATACACAGTGAGTCATTATGGCCTTGGCACCTGGAAAGGGAATCTTATCATGGAAGGAGTATCAGCTTTGGCTTTCCAGGAAGGAAGGCATTTAATCTTTATTTTTAATATGGATATTCTCTACTTCTGGTCATTGTGCCCTTTTCTTTAATAATTAAAGCAGATGTACAATATATGTTTTAGGCCACAAATGGGCTATTCTAGTTAGCATAAACTTCAAGTTAACTCATGTATAAGGCAGAATGATTTCCCATACATCAATGTGTGAAAATTTCTTCTATCATTTCCCCCCTTTTGTCATAAATCTTTTGATAGAAAGCATTGATAATTAAAATATTTGTCCCTTGATGCTAGGGTGGTTGCAGCCTGACCTGCTCCATTATGTCCCTTGGTGCTATGACTACTTCTTTCTATCTTTTTCCTTTCTCTCTCTTTCTTTCTTTCTTCCTTCCCTTTTTTTTTTTTTTTTTTTTTTGTTTAATAGGAATAGATTTGCCTAGTTATCCTTGTTTGGGGTAATTAATTGAGGTAATTGACAAACACAGTGGTATACACTGTCAAGGAAGCATTTTATAGGTTATACACATTATCAGTCATATCCGGTTATCACACAAACGTTGTATGTGTGCTTTTAGCACTAGACTGAAAGCAAGCTGTGATACACGTCATGAATAGCTTTCATCCCCCATATTATTAAACCCATGTTATGCATTGAATTGTGTCCTCAGAATAATGCTGCAGTCCTAACCCCCAGCACCTGTGTTTGTGACCTTATGTGGAGATGATCAAGGTAAGATGAGCTCGTTAAGGAGGGCCCTAATCCATTATGACCATGTCCTTATACAAAGGGAATATTTGGACACAGACAAGGCACACAGGGAGAACGCCATGTAAAAACGAAGGCAGAGGGACTTCCCTGGTGGCGCAGTGGTTAAGAATTCAGCTGCCAATGCAGGGGACACGGGTTCGATCCCTGGCCGGGAAGATCCCACGTGCCATGGAGCAACTAAGCCCATGCGCCACAACTACTGAGCCTGCCTGCTGCAACCACTGAAGCCCGCGTGCCTAGAGCCCATGCTCTGCAACAAGAGAAGCCACCACAATGAGAAGCCCGCGCACTGCAATGAAGCGTAGCCCCCGCTCGCCACAACTAGAGAAAGCCTGCACGCAGCAACAAAGACCCAATGCAGCCAAAAATTAAAAATTAAAAAAAAAAAGGCACTGATCAGAGTGATGCTTCTCAAGCCAAAAAACCCCGAAGATTGCCAGCTCACCACGAGAAGCCAGGGGAGAAGCCTGGAACAAATTCTCCCTCAGAGGCCTCAGAAAGAACCAGCCCTGCCCACACCTCAATCTTGGACTTCCAGCCTCCAAAACTGAGAGAGAACAAATCTCTGTTGTTTCAGCCACCCAGTTTTTTATAGCAGCCCTCAAAACTATAGACCCCATTTTTATAGCTGAGGAGACTGTGGCAGAGAAAGGTCGTGTAAGTTAGTGAGTGGTGAGGCTGGTTTTGAGCGCAGGCCGTGGCATAACTGCCTGTCTGCATTCCCCCTTAATGACGATTTGCTGAAATGCATCAAAACAAACTGGCCTGCATTTGGGATGGAGCCAAATTTGGGAGGTGAGCTTCTCAGGATCCTGTGTCTGATGGGGAGGAGGTTATTCCTGAATAAAATATTTCCTCCTGTCAGACCCAAGTCCCCGTTTATAACAAAAACTGAACATCTCCACCCTGAAATGAACCTGCTACATTCATATACTTTAAAAATCAATAATCTGCCCTGACTGTAATATAAAGGAGAAATACATTTATATCTACATCAACTGATTTCAACGTGTACATGCATGGGTGAGGGCCATGCTTGGGCTGACACACAGACCCATCAAGATGAACAATTATGAAAGCCACAGACACAGATACAGATGCACGGAATGGACCACTCAGGTCCCATCTGATGTTGCCATTGGAAACATGATTTTATGAAATGGTGAGCAACTCTAGGTAAAGGTCAAAACAAAACAAAATGTAATCTGTCAATTTGCATGACATTTGTGCTCCTGGAAAATTATGTTAAAGCCATGCAAAAATGCCTTTGTGTTTATATTGGTCAGCTCGGGCAGCCAGAACAGAATACCACACATGGGGCAGTTTAAACCACAGACATTCATTTCTCACGGTTTTGGAGGCTGGACGTCCAGGATCTGGGTGCCAGCACAGATGGGTTTTGTTTTGTTTTGTTTTGTTTTGTTTGCGGTACGCGGGCCTCTCACTGCTGTGGCCTCTCCCGCTGCGGAGCACAGGCTCCGGACGCACAGGCTCAGCAGCCATGGCTCACGGGCCCAGCCGCTCCGCGGCACGTGGGACCTTCCCGGACCAGGGCACGAACCCGTGTCCCCTGCATCGGCAGGCAGACTCTCAACCACTGCACCACCAGGGAAGCCCCTGGATGGGTTTTTGTAAGCCCCTCTTCCTGGCTTATGGATGGCCATCTTCTCACTGTGACCTCACATGGTGGAGGGAGTGGGGAGAGCTCTCCAGTGTTATAAGGACACTAATCCCATAGGATCAGGGCCCCCACCCTTATGACCTCATTTAACCTTAATTATTTCCCTGGTCCAAATACAGCACACTGGAGTTTCAGGACCTCAACATATGGATCTGGGGAGACACAGTTCAGCCCATACAGTGTTTAGATGTAAAACACACTTAGAATCTAGATTAGCTCATAATTTAAAAAATTTTTGCACACTTGAAAATGTGCCAGGATCTTTTGTGTCTGTGAGACCACCCTGCACTTTGCTGGGTAGAAAGCACCCCGAGCTGGGTTCACCCAGATGAGCACCACTGCCCACAGGAAGTCACGGAAGACCCTTCTGTTGGGAGGTCGTTGGGTGGGGAGGATTTTTCTATGGTGGACCTGGGGATAGTTTTCTTTTTATTTGTCCTGCTTGGGGATCACTGTGTTTCTTCAGTTAATGGGTTGGTGTCTTTCGGAAGCTTCTCAGCTACTATTGCTTCAAATATTGTTCCCACCCCATTCTCTCTCCTGTCCATGTAGGACTCTTTACTCATGTACTGGGCCTTCTCACTACCTTCCACGTGTCGTTTAAGCTCCTCCTATGGTTTCTATTTATTTATTTATAATTAAATATTATTGGAATATAGTTGCTTTACAATGCTGTGTTAGTTTCTACTGTATAGCAAAGTGAATCAGCTATACGTATACACATATCCCCTCTTTTTTGGATTTCCTTCCCACTTAGGTCACCACAGAACACTGAGTAGAGTTCCCCATGCTATACAGTAGGTTCTCATTAGCTCCCATGGTTTTTTGTTTTTTCGTTTTTGTTTTTTAATATTTATTTATTTAAGCTGTGCTGGGTCTTAGTTGCGGCATGCAGGATCTAGTTCCCCCACCAGGGATTGAGCCCAGGCCCCCTGCATTGGGAGCACAGAGTCTTGCCCAATGGACTGCCAGGGAAGTCCCCCTATGGTTTTTTTGTTGTTTGTTTTTTTGGTTTTTATAAGTATATTTCATTTATTTATTTTTGGCTGCATTGGGTCTTCACTGCTGCACGCGGGCTTTCTCTAGTTGCGGCGAGCGGGGGCTACTCTCCGTTGCGGTGCACAGGCTTCTCATTTTGGTGGCTTCTCTTGTTGCAGAGCACGGGCTCCAGGCATGTGGGCTTCAGTAGTTGTGGCTCGAGGGCTCTAGAGTGCAGGCTCAGTAGTTGCGGCACACGGGCTTAGTTGCTCCACGGCATGTGGGATCTTCCCAGACCAGGGCTCGAACCCATGTCCTCTGCATTGGCAGGCGGATTCCTAACCACCACGCCACCAGAGAAGTCCCCCGTGTGGTTTTTTTTTTTTTTTTTTTTTTTTTTTTTGCGGTATGCGGGCCTCTCACTGTTGTGGCCTCCCCCGTTGTGGAGCACAGGCTCCGGACGTGCAGGCTCCGGACGCGCAGGCTCAGCGGCCATGGCTCACGGGCCCAGCCGCTCCACGGCATATGGGATCCTCCCAGACCGGGGCACGAACCCGTATCCCCTGCATCGGCAGGCGGACTCTCAACCACTTGCGCCACCAGGGAGGCCCCCCCCCGTGTGGTTTTTAAAAGCTCTGTTTTCTCTGGGTGCTTGGCTTGGACATTTCCTGTTAATGTCTTCCCATTCATTCATCATGCCCATGTCCAATCTCCCATCAGATCCCCCACTGACTTCATTTCAGATGTTGCCTTTTTCCACATGGTTCTCATACACAGCTGGTAGTCATTTCCTTGGCACACATTTATACAAGTATGGTTTGGCAATATGCATCCAGATTCTCACACATGTGCACACCTTTTAACCCCAAAATTCCACTGTTTGGAATTTGACATTAGGCAATGCTTAGGAGTGTGTGCAAAGGCTGTGCAAGTTTGCACTCCCAGAGCTGTTCATAACTCAGGGGCTGTGTCTATAGTTACCTCACTGGTGAAACTTGGGTGGAACCGAAATTGGCCTGGGAATTCCATGAAGGCTGTCCCTCTAATGTTGGGACAGGGCACTGTCACTCTGGTCAATGGCCAGAAGAAATGTCTGACTTGTGTTTCCAGGCCACATTGCTCAGAAAGTCTGTCTCTGGACATAAGAGACTGGCTCAGCTGGCCTGCGCTCCCCCTGGGCAATCGGGGGAAGGGAGAGGAGCTTGGGGGTGGGGTGGGGGGAGGCGACCCCCTTCTCACAGAGACACCAGCCCTGGCCCAGACTACCAGCCACACCCACACCCACTGTCTTTACTTTTTTTTTTTTAACTGAAGTATAGTTGATTTACAATGTTGTGATAATTTATGCTGTACAGCAAAGTGATTCCATTATACATGTTTATATATAATGCATTCCATTATGGTTTATCCCAGGATATTGATTAGAGTTCCCTGTGCTATACAGTAGGACCTTGTTGTTTATCCATCCTACATGTAAGAGTTTGCATCTGCTAATCCCAAACTCCCACTCCATTCCTCCCCCACTGCACTCCCCCCTGGCAACCACAAGTCTGTTTTCTATGTCTGTGAGTCTGTTTCTGTTTTGTAAATAAGTTCATTTGTATTTTTTTTCTTTTAGATTCCACACATAAGCGACATCATATGATATTTATCTTTGTCTGGCTTACTTCACTTAGTATGATAATCTCTAGGTCCATTCATGATGCTGTAAATGACATTATTTCATTCTTTTTTAGGGTTGAGTAATATTCCATTGCATGCATGTAGCACATTTTCTTTTTATTATTATTTTTTTTTTCTAATTTTGGCTATGCTGGGTCTTCATTGTGGTGCGCGAGCTCTTCGTTGCAGGCTCCTCTCTAGTTGTGGCGAGAGCCCACAGGCTCAGTAGTAGCAGGATGCGGGCTCTCTAGTTGTAGCGCGCAGGATCAGTTGCCCTGAGGCACATGGGATCTTAGTTCCTGGACCAAGGATTAAACACGCGTCCCCTGCATTGGAAGGAGGATTCTTTTTTTTTTTTTTTTTTGCGGTACGCAGGCCTCTCACTGCTGTGGCCTCTCCCGTTGTGGAGCACAGGCTCCGGACGCGCAGGCTCAGTGACCATGGCTCACGGGCCCAGCTGCTTCGCGGCATGTGGGATCCTCCCGGACCGGGGCACCAACCCGTGTTCCCTGCATTGGCAGGCGGACTCTCAACCACTGCGCCACCAGGGAAGTCCCTGTACCACGTCTTTATCCATTCATCTGCTGATGGACATTTAGGCTGTTTCCATGTCTTGCCTTTCCTTTCTTTAATAGGTGGTTTCACTCTCTTTTGTTAGGCTGAGCACTTGGAGTTGAATTCACACAGCTTAAATGAGACTCTACTCTTGTGAAAAAGTAACAACCTAAACATCCATTAACTGAGACCAGGATGTGCTGAAGAAAAAACTGAATATCCATCTATTTGAGTAAAATACAGTCATGAAAAATGATGATATAAAATAATTATTGATGTGGAAAGATGCGCACAATCATGCATTCATGAAAATGGTAGGTTATAAAATAGCGTGAGAGATCTGACTCTTCAACTCTTTAAAAAAACATAAAAATTCTAGAGTTAAATCAAATTGTTACTGATGGGTCATAGAATTACACACGATTTTTATTTATAAACTTGTATCATTTTAATTCATAGATCTTATTTTTTTAGAATAGTTCTAGGTCTGTAGAAAAATTGAGCAGATGATCCACCACCTCTCACATACACAGTTTCCCCTATTATTAACCTCTGGAATTAGCGTAGTCCATTTGTTACAATTCATGAACCAGCATTATAACATTGTTATTAAGTGAAGTCCAGAGTTTACAATAGGGTTCACTCTTGGTGTCGTACATTCTGTGGATTTGGACAAATGGGTGATGACACACGTCCACCATGTACCGTCTCACATAGAGTAGTTTCTCTGCCCTAAATATCCTCTGCACTCCGCCTATTCATCCCTCCCTGCCCTCCCCGTTGGCAGCCACTGATTCTCTTTTACTACCTGTGTAGTCTTACCCTCTCCAGATGTCACACAGTTGGAATCATACAGTCTATAGACTTCTCAGATGGCTTTTTCCACTCAGCAATGCATTCAAGTTTCCTGCATGTCTTGTCTTTTCGTGTTTTGATAGCTTATTTATTTAACTTCTAAATAACAGTCCACTCTGTAGACATACCTCGGTTTTTTTATCCACCTGTCTACTGAGAGGTGTCTTGGTTGTTTCCATTCCTGGCAATTGTGAATAAAGCTGCTATAGGGACTTCCCTGGTGGTCCAGTGGTTAAGACTCCACACTTCCAATGCAGAGGGTGTGGGTTTGATCCCTGCTCAGGGGACTAGGATCCCACATGCTGTGTGGCATGGCCAGAAAAAAAAAGGCGGCTATAAAGTCTGTGTACAGGTTTCTGTGTGGACGTAAGTTTTCAACTTATTAGGTAAATATCAAGGAATTCAATTGCTAGATTGTATGGTAAAACTATGTGTAGCTTTATGAAGCTTTATTAGCCAAACAGTGTTCCAAGGTGGCTGTACCATTCTGGATTCCCACCAGCAATGAATGAGAGTTCCTGTTGCTCCACACCCTCGTCAGCACTTGGTGCTGTCAGGGTTCTGGACTTCAACTATTCTAAAAGGTGATATAGTCGTTTTAATTTGCATTTCCCTGATGACATACAAGGTTGAGAAATTTTCACATGCGTACCTTCTTGGGTGAGGTTTCTGTTCAGATCTTTTGCCCGTTGTATTTTATTTATTTATTTATTGGCCACACCATGATCCTAGTTCCCTGACTAGGGATCAAACCCGCGTGCCTTGCAGTGGAAGTGTGGAGTCCTAACCACTGGACCGCCAGAGAATGCCCTTGCTTATTTTTAATTGGAGTGTTTGTTTTCTTATTATTGAGTTTAAAGAATTCTTTGTGTATTTTGGACACTGGTCCTTTATCAGTGTTTTATAAGATTTAAAGATTTTCCTTGATGGTGGGACACAACACACTGACACTCAGGCAAATGAAAGGCAGGACTCTCCATTACTTAGAGGTCCAAACAGGAGTAGGCTGCCACACAGGGCCACACAAAGGTTGCACCTGGGGAGGTCAGTAGACTGATGTGACCAAGGAAAGACTCAGTGAGCTTGAAGATATGTCAGTAGAAACCAACTCAAATGCAGAGAGAAAAAGGAATGAAAAACATTGAACAGAAGATCCAAGAACCATGGGACAATTGCAAAATGTGTAGCACACACACAGTGGAAATACCAGGAGACAAAAGAAAGGAACAGATGAAATAACTGAAGTAACAATGGCTGATACTTTTCCAAAATCAATAACAGACACCAAACCACAGATCCAGGAAGCTGAGAGAACACCAAACAGGATAAATGCCAGAAAAAACTACACCCAGGTATATCATATTCAAACTGCAGGAAATCAAAGACAGAGAAAACATTAAAAGAGGTCAGAGGGAAAAACCACCTTACCTGTAGCGGCACAAGGATAGGGATTACATCTGACGTGTCCTCAGAAACCACGCACGCAAGAGGGTGGAGTGAAACATCCGATGTGCTCAAAGATAAAACCACCAAGGAGATTCCGTATCCAGTGAACTCTTCCTTCAAAAGTGAAGGAGCAATAAAGACTTTCTCTGACAAACAAAACCTGAGGGCATTTGTTGCTGGTAGATCTGCCTTGCAAGAAATGTTAAGAGAAGTTCTCCAGGTACCCACTCAGAAGCATTTCTGGGTCTTTTCTTCCTCCCCTCACTTGGGACAGCAAACTGGGGGCTGCCCTCCCCCTTGGTCAGGCAGGCTCAGGGAAGGAAGGAAGGAAGGAGAGAGAGGGAGAGTGAGAGAGAGAGAGAGAGAAAGGAAGGAAGGAAGGAAGGAGGGAAGAAGGGAGGGAGGGAGGGAGGAAGGGAGGAAAGAAAGAGAAAGAAAGAAAAGAAAGAGAGAAAGAAAGAGGAATAAAGGGACAAAGAAAGGAAGGAAGAAAGAAAGAGGAAGGAATTGGAGAGGGAAGGAAGGAGGGAGGAAAGAAAACAAGAAAGGGAGGGAGGGAGGAATGAAAAAGAAAGGAAGCAGTTTTGAAATAATGACCTCCCTGTGCATCTCTTTTCTAAGTTTGGGTTTTTCCTTGAAGAATTCAGTTTTCTTTTTTCTTTTTGTTTTGCTTTGAATGTCCTTTTCTTTAAAAATTTAAAAACAGCTTTATTGAAATATAATTCAAATGACAGAGTTCAACCATTGAAAATGTACATTTTGGGACTGCCCTGGTGGTGCAGTGGTTAAGAATCCGTCTGCCAATGCAGGGTACAAGGGTTCGAGCCCTGGTCCAGGAAGATCCCACATGCTGTGGAGCAACTAAGCCCGTGCCTACTGAGCCTGCGCTCTAGAGCCCGCGAGCCGCAACTACTGAGCCCACGTGTCACAACTACTGAAGCCCGCGCGCCTAGAGCCCCTGCTCCGCAACAAGAGAAGCCACCGCAATGAGAAGCCCACGCACCGCAACGAAGGGTAGCCCCCGCTTGCCGCAACTAGAGAAAGCCTGCACGCAGCAATGAAGACCCAACGCAGCCAAAAATAAATAAATAAATAAATGTTTATAAATTAAAAAAAAAAAGAAAATGTACATTTTGATGATTTTTAGTATACTGACAGAATTGTGCATCCATAGAATAATCTAATTTTAGAACATTTTCAGCATAACCCTTCAAAATCATGTCCGTATTTAGCTATCACTCCCATTCTCTGCCCAAACCTCAGCCGTGAGCAACCACTGATTTGCTTTCTGTCTCTGTGGATCTGTAGAGTTGCCTATTCTGGACGTTTCGTAGAGATGCAGCCTACAGTCTGTGACCTTGTGACGGGCGCCCTGTGTTGCTGCCCTGGGAGCTGGACAGCAGGAGAGTCAGCACGGGTCAGAGGAGGAAGGAGGCCAGGCTGGAGCTTCTGAGAAAGGAGGGAAGTCACTGGGAAGAGGATGGGGAAGACGAAGGGGAGGGAGGCTGAGGATGCAGCATCAGAGACAGCATCCTGGGTCCCCCTCCATCCAGGGACCTCACAGCTGGGGAGACCCTCTGGAGACTGGCTGCCCAAGAGGAGCAAGAACAGGTCTGAGCACCAGGCCACCCCAGGCGCTCGGGGGCCCTCTGCTTGGGGTGAGGTGTCCAGGCCCCGCCTCAGCTTCCCAGCATCTGGAATGAATCAGAACCCCCGGCCACACCTCTAGCTTTGTGTTTTGTTCTAAGTGAACCTTATGTTTTACCACCCTTGGCTTGTCACTGGGTTTGTTCTGCTTAAATTTGATGTGTCAGCTCCTAGAATGGAGAATTTGCTTTCATGACATTTGATAACGCAGTGAGCTTGCTTGCCTTTTCCTTTGATTTTGCAGTAAAGTATACAGAATGCAGATTTACCACTTTAACCATTTTTAAGTGTACAGTCCAGTGATATTAAATATAGTCATAATGTTGTGCAACCATCACCACTGTTCTTCTCCATAACTCTTTTCATCTCGTAGACCCACTACACACTCCCTCCCCATTCCCACCCACCCTGGCACCCACCACTCTACTTTCTGTCTCTACGATTTTGACTAATCTAAGTACCTCACGTACGAGGAATCATACAGTATTTGTCGTTTTGTGACTGGTTTATGTCACTGAGCATAATGTCCTCAAGCTTCATCCATGCTGCGTACGTCAGGATTTCCTTCTTTTTTAAGGCTGAACAGTATTCCATTCTATATATACACCACATTTAGTTTATCCATTCATGCCTTGATGGATATCTGAGTTGTTTCCACTGTTTGGCTTTGTAAATAATGCTGTTACGGAACATGGATGTGCAAATATCCGTGTGAGTCTCTGCTTTCAATTCTTTGGGGCATACACCCAGACATGGGATTGCTGGTTGTGTGGTAATTTTATATTTAAGTTTTGAGACTTGCCTGTTTTATTACCAGTTGGTTGATTTATCCATCCACCCCTCCACTCCTCCCTCCTTCCTCCCTGCGTCCAATGTTTATTGACTACCACCGGCCACGCACATATGGATGTTGTGGTGTAAGACAGACAGCACTGGTCCCTGCCTTAAAGGAGTTAACAGTCAAGTGGGGGAAGCTGATTTTATTAACCACCAGCATTTATCGTGTGCCCCCATGTGATTCCCCCAGGAAATATGTGGGAGGGACGCTGTTATTACCCCTGTCTTCCAGATGAGGTACTACTGAGCTGAGGGCGCACCTTGGCCAGCGCAGACCTTAATAAAGGGCTGCAGTTGTGTGAGCCAGTGGCTCTCGTGGGCTCTGATGCTGCATGACCAGGTCTGGGGGGCTGAGGAGGACTGGCCTGTTTGGTACAATCTCAGAAGCAAACAGAAGACCCTGTACCTCTTGATGACACATTTGAGATCATTTAAAAATCTAAATGGAGTAACTGGACTTCTCTGGTGGCGCAGTGGTTAAGAATCCGCCTGCCAATGCAGGGGACACGGGTTCGAGTCCTGGTCTGGGAAGATCCCACATGCCACGGAATGGCTAAGCCCGTGCGCCACAACTACTGAGCCTGTGCACCACAACAAGAGAAGCCACCGCAATGAGAAGCCTGCGCACCACAACAAAGAGTAGCCCCTGCTCGCCACAACTAGAGAAAGCCTGTGCGCAGCAATGAAGACCCAACGCAGCCAATAAATAAATAAAATAAAATTTAAATGGAGTAACTATGGTTCAGGCAACCAAAATGGAGCTGGTTGGCCATTGTGGATGTGGCTTCAGAAACATTCCTGCATCACTGAGCACTTGAATTTTTGAATTGTATGAAACTCAAGCACACTGCAAACCATTTCCAAAACAAAAGCTGCTGGCAGCTGCCAGAGGCAACCTTGTAGTTTCAAAGTCCCCCCATTTCTCAACTGTGCAATCGTTTGGAACCCCAGCCAATTATTTTTTTTTAAGATGATTTGATTTTTTTTACCTAGTGATCTATTTATTTATTTATTTATTTTTGGCTGCGTTGGGTCTTCGTTGCTGCACGCGGGCTTTCTCTAGTTGCAGTGAGCGGGGAGCTACTCTTTGTTGCGGTGCACAGGCTTCTCATTGCAGTGGCTTCTCTTGTTGCAGAGCACGGGCTCTAGGAGCATGGGTTTCAGTAGTTGTGGCACGTGGGCTCAGTAGTTGTGGCTCGCAGGCTCTAGAGCACAGGCTCAGTAGTTGTGGTACACGGGCTTAGTTGCTCCGCGGCATGTGGGATCTTCCCAGACCAGGGCTCGAACCCATGTCCCCTGCATTGGCAGGTGGATTCTTAACCACTGTGCCACCAGGGAAGCCCCCCAACCAATTACTGTTTAACAAGCACCCTTACTTCTAGCCAGATCCAGTTCTAGCTCTTGGCAAACAAGTTTTGTAACCTTGCGGTTTGGGGACTTTACAAGCCTCCCCCGTCCTGTAGTCCTGCAGAGCACAATTCAAGTGCTTCTCGAATCTGTGTCTCCCGGGCTGCAGTCCTAACAAAGCCCAAACAAACGCCTCTTTATTTCAACCGTGTCTCCATTCTTGGAATTCTTGGTTAGCACTCTAAAAATCCAGCTTCTACAATTAGATCAGTCCCTTTTGTTTGCATATATAACTTCTATAAAACTCTAGGGAGACGTTACACAAGTTCTTATCTAAAAATGTGTCATGTGTTTTTTATTTTCCAATTTTCAAGGATTCTTTAAAAATACAGATACATAGTCCTGACGAGTCTGTGCTAATTATCATCAGCTGCTGACAGGAGTGTCAATTACACACCTTCCTAGAGTATAATTTGGCAATATATATTAGTAATCTAAGATAAACTACCCTTTTACCTGTCATTCCACTTCAAGGAATCTATGCTAAGAAAGTAACGAGAGAACAAGGTCCTACTGCATAGGACAGGGAACTATATTCAATATCCTGTGATAAACCGTAATGGAAAAGAATCTGAAAAAGAATATGTATAACTGAGTAACTTTACTGTACAGCAGAAATTAACACAACATTGTAAATCAACTATACTTCAATAAAATTTAAAAAATAATAAATTGATAAATCTTTTTTAAAAAAGTAACCAGAAATTCACACAAAGATTTACTTACAAGTAAGTCCAATGAAATATTTATAACACTGAAAAGCTGGAGACAACCTGGCTATCAAATAATAGAGGATTAAAGAAATTCTTGTAACTCCATATGATGGAAATAATGTAGCCATGAAAGACTACGGAGAAATATTGGAGGACACCATCGATAGCATGAAAATGTGGCTGATTCACTTTGTTGTGCAACAGAAACTAACACAGTAATGTGAAGCAATTATACTCCAATAAAGATCTATTAAAATTTAAAAAAAGAAAAAGAAAAAATAATATTACATATACACATAGCACATTACTATCCCAATGTTTAAAATATCTAACATCAGTATGTTTCTTGCGCATTTACCATGTATCAGATACTTACCAGGTATCATGTAAAACCAGGCAGATATGCATAGAAATAAGGCCAGAAAGCTACACACCCTCAAGGTAATGTGGCTCTGAGGAGTTTTGGGGTTTCTTCTTCGTAGTGTTTGTAATCTCCCCCAGCTTTCTACAACACGAGTTTCTCTTATAACTAGAGACACAGTGAATGATGTTTAAGAAACTCTGTGGGGCACAGTGCATAGAAAGAAAAGCAGCCGTTGCAGCAAAGTTAATCCCAAACTATCTAGGACAGCAAACTTTGCTTCCAGTTAGATGGCAGGAAAATCCAAACGCCCGTGCAAGATGAATTCACAGTAAAAGAGAGAATTCCCTTGCTCTCTCTCTTTTCTTTCTTGGTGAATCATTTGCCCCGAGAGGCCCCTTGAGGGTCTAAAATTCTTGGGTTTTGACCCAGATTTTGAATCTTTTCTTAATTAGAGTATCACTAGGGAGAGAGAGGAAACACGTCCCATGAAGGTTGGCTGGGAAGAGGGTAAGGCTTGAAGTTATTTCTGTGCGTGGGGACACTGAGCAGTGATACCCCCTCACAGACTAGCACTAAAACCTAGCACACACTTCCATGATCTCCTGGGGGAGGACTGTCCAGGTGGCCTGGAGCTGTTTCAGGTGGAGCCTGAGAGGCTGTCAGTGACCCGAAGACGGTGACACCCGGACAGCCCAGGAAAGAATCCAGGGGATTTTCTAGTGTTTTGAAGACACTAGCCTGAAGTGTTTTAAAGGTTCAGAAAATCTTGGCTATTCCCAAGGTTAAGCAAAAAATAAGTAAATAACCTACTGTAATTAAAAGAAAACAAAAAAACCCAAAACTTGTAATCTAAGCTTCAGGTTCAGCTGTTGTCTCTTAAGACATTCTGAAACTGGGAAACATCCCAAAGCCTGTTCCCAAAAGGATGGAGCAACTCTGTAAATACGGAAGGATTTCAAACTAGATTCTTCATCCCATAAAAATGGCTCCCGGAGTCCATTAGTCATGAGAGCAAGCGGACTTTTCCACCAGCTTCTGTTCCAGCAGGGCCAGGGGAATCCTGGATAAGTATCAAGGAGGAAACGTTTATTGAACAGTCACGCACGCCAGGCCATTCTCAGCTCCATGTGGGCCGATCTGCTGACTCCCCATAACATCACTTGGACGTGGTTACTATGATCACGTCTCTGCTTGAGGAAATGGGGAAACTGAGTCCAAGGGATGATCTAACTTGTCACTCCGAGGTGATATGCCCGTCAGAGGCGCTAGGATCCAACCTGGGATGTGTGGCTCTGAAACCCACAATCCAGATTGGAACTCGAACCCACTGTCTTTTTTTTTTTTTTTTTTTTTTGCGGTACGCGGGCCTCTCACTGCTGTGGCCTCTCCCGTTGCGGAGCACAGGCTTCGGACGCATAGGCTCAGCGGCCATGGCTCACGGGCCCAGCCGCTCCGCGGCATGTGGGATCTTCCCGGACCGGGGCACGAACCCGCGTCCCCTGCATCGGCAGGTGGACTCTCAACCACTGTGCCACCAGGGAAGCCCGAACCCCTGTCTTTTAATTGAGATCACACACCTGTTCTCAGGACTTAATGAAGCTCAGGTTCTTTCTGTCTGGTCACAGAAAGAATTCAGTGAGAGACACAGTGATAGGGAAGAAGTGGTTTTATTTAGAGAGATACACAATACATAGACAGAATGCAGTCTGTCTCAGAAGGCAAGAGCGACGCCAGGGCATGGGGTCATCTGGCAAGTGAGAGCAGCCCTGGGAGAAACACTCTCCCCAGACAGAGGGTGGGCCATCTCGGAAGTCGAGAGACCCTGAAATATGGGGTGGTTAGTTTTTATGGGTTGGATAATTTCATAGACTAATGAGTGGGAGGATGACTCCAACTATTTGGGGGAAGGGGTGGAGATTTCCAGGAATTGGGCCACCGCCCAATTTCTGACCTTTTATGGTTGGCCTGGGACCTATCATGGTGCCTGTAGGTGTGTCATTTAGCATATGCTGACGCATTACAATCAGTTTAAAATGAGGCTCAAGGTCTACTGGAAGTCAAATCTTCCACCATCTTGGACCTAGTTGGTTCTAGGCAGGTTATGTCTAACCTCAGGGGCTCTGTCATTCTTTTAGGGGTTGTGCCCTGCCCCCTTCCCTCCTGTTTCAGCTCCAGAGCCCAGAGCTCACCCTAGTGTATTAACTACATTTTCTTAGGTTCTGTATTCTTTTTTTTTTTTTTTTTTGGCTGCTTTGGGTCTTCATTGCTGTGTGTGGGCTTTCTCTAGTTGCGGAGAACGGGGACTGCTCTTCTGTGCGTGTGCGGGCTTCTCATCACAGTGGCTTCTCTCCTTGTGGAGCACGGGCTCTAGGCACACGGGCTTCAGTAGTTGCGGTGTGTGGGCTCGGCAGATGTGGCTCGCGGGCTCTAGAGCGCAGGCTCAGTAGTTGTGGCGAACGGGCTTCGTTGCTCCGTGGCATGTGGGATCTTCCCGGACCAGGGCTCGAACCTGTGTCCCCTGCATTGGCAGGCGGATTCTTAGCCACTGTGCCATCAGGGAAGCCCAGGTTCTGTATTCTTGATGCTGCGGCATCTGGGTCTCGCCGATGGGGGAGAGACCCTCCTCCCAGTGCCAGCCCATTCTTAGAGATGGCAAACATGCCTTCTACCTGCTAACTCACCAATCCAGAGCCCAGGCTCCAAACCACTCCTCTGCCTGGCTTACATGGTGGGAGGCAATGTCTCTCGGCTGTGATTTTCCCAGGGCCAGGAACCGCACAACCAGAGACAGCCCCGATGCCCCAGAGCTGGCCACAGTTATTCAAATGAGTCAATATTCAGCCTGCTTACCTGCCTTGCCTTGACTTTCTCATAGAAACAGCAATGAAGAGTCCTGCCTGGGGTTTCCCCCCGCCCCCTTCTGCTTCCTGACCCAACCCTGTGCTTCCCCACATGGCCCTGCCTGGTGTGGCATTGTCACCCAAAAAACTGGGTTTGCCTCTTGGAGCGTGTGGAGCCAAAAGACACAACCAAGGCAAAGACGGAGAGAAGGAAGGATTTATTATGACTTGCAGCAAGTAAGGAGAACACAGGCGATTTCCCCAAAGCACTGTATCCCTGAACAGCAGAATTGGGGAAGTTTTAAGCTAAGGGTACATGCATATTCATGAAGGGGCTTGGGCAGAGGAGAGCTCAGCTTAGAATTGGGGTCAAGGCTGACAGAGTCCAAGCTTTAGTTGATTAAAGTCACGGGGGTCAGAAAAGGTACAACTGATGTATTACCTTTGCTGTTGTTACTTCTCCTGCTTAATAACGGCTTGTTCCTGCGTTCTTTTGTTCCTTTAAGATCATCAATTGCTGAGACCTGTTCAAGGGCAAGCACTGTGACCAGGCTTTGGTTACAAAATGGTTTAGACCAAAAATGGCTTCTCTTGTGTCAAGAAAGCTGCACCTGATTCTCTTTCTCTGGGGAACCCCCCCACGCCTGCTTACAGTACGCCCCCACCTCTTAGGAACCGTGAGTGACAAACTGTCTTTAGTAGCAAGTGTCTCCTGATCTGTCGACCTCACCCTATCTGAATAATAATACAGCCTACGTTTTATCTATTTATTTATTTATGGCTGCTTTGGGTCTTTGTTGCAGCTCACAGGCTTTCTCTATTTGCGGTGAGCGCGGGGGCTACTCTTCGTTGTGGTGCGCAGCCTTCTCATTGCGGTGGCTTCTCTTGTTGCGGAGCGCGGGCTCCAGGCATGCGAGCTCGGTAGTTGTGGCTTGTGGGCTCTAGAGAACAGGGTCAGTACTTGTGGCGCTCGGGCTTAGTTGGTCCGCGGCATGTGGGGATCTTCCCGGACCAGGGATCGAACCTGTGTCCCCTGCATTGGCAGGCGGATTCTTAACCACTGTGCCACCAGGGAAGTCCCTTGATCTTTCTTAAAATTATTATTTTCATTTTTTGACCATGCTGCGCGGCATGTGGGATCTTAGGTCCCCAACCAGGGATCAAACCCGGGCCCTTGGCAGTGAAAGTGCTGTGTCCTAACCACTGGACCGCCAGGGAATTCCCTTAGCTATTATTAATCAACAATTAATTATTATTAACTATGATGTGCTTCCTCTTTAAAATCTGGATGGCTAAGACCCTGCTCCCTTCCTCACTGTCCCAAGCAGAAGCCGGGTCACTGCATCCACTGTTCTCACCAGGCTAGAGAGGTTTAAACTTGCTGACTTGGGTCACCAGAGGGA
The DNA here is from genome assembly GCF_025265405.1 of Mesoplodon densirostris. Lineage (NCBI taxonomy): Eukaryota > Metazoa > Chordata > Mammalia > Artiodactyla > Ziphiidae > Mesoplodon > Mesoplodon densirostris. The sequence goes on along the minus strand of NC_082665.1, from coordinate 2,492,045 downwards.
TGGAAATCACTGTGTCTGCAAGGGTGAAACCCCAGAGGCAGCAGGCTGGGGGTGAGAGATAAAGGGCAGGGTCACGGCCACGGTGCTTGAAACCCAGCAGGACCCTGTGGGGTCCTCCCAGGTACAAACCTTTTCTGTGTCCCCCATTTCTGGTTTGTAGGAAATAGGCTTCATTCAGCCTCCTAGACCTTCCTGAATATCAAAGAGCGGATTCTAACAGTTGCTAATCAGGGAAGTAACGAATGCAGAAACAAAGGAGGAAAATCAAGAAACTATAGCGCAGCGATTAAAGCAGGATCCTGGTTTCTCCTCAAGGGACAGTATCTTTGAGTTCTTCTGCAGGAACTAAGGCCCCAACCCAGGTGGAGGATGGTAACTTCAGGCTGAGCACAAGATCCCTGGATCACCCCCACCACCAACCCCCCTTACCTCACCACCAAGCAATCAGAAGGAAGTCACACACCCTGCAGCCCTCACCCCAAATTTTGCCTATAAAACTTCTCCTTGAAAACCATGGAGGAGTTCAGAGTTTTGAGCACCAGCCACCCTGTTCTTGTTGGGCTCTGCAATAAACCTTTCTCTGCGCCAAACTCCAACTTTTCCGTTTGTTTGGCCTCACTGTGCATGGGGCACAGGAACTTGCCTTCAGTAACAGGCTGGGCTCCCACCACGTGGTTTTGCCCTTGCCTGCAGGTGCTGAAAGAGGACATTGCACAGGGGTGGTGCGGTGCACATTGGCCAGGCGGCCAGGCCCAGAACACCCTGAAGCAGAGGGCCAGCCACGTGTCAGGGGTTGGGGAACTGGGCGCCTGGGGGTCCCCAAGGGTCTCATGGCACCGTGGAGGTGTCCGCCCCCCAGGCCTCTGCGGGGTAGTTTGGGTCCCCGCTAGCCGGGTAACTCCGCGTGGATCAGGTCTGCGTGCCCTAGGCGGGGGCGCCCCCATGGACAAGGTGGGCCTGGATCCTTGGTCCTGCGGGGCGGTCGCGGGGCTTGTGCGTCCTAGCGCTGGTCCGCGCGGTGGCCGCAGGGGCCATGGACCGCGCGGGGGTTCCAGGACCTGCAGGCCCTGGAGTGGGGACCCGGCACTGCGCGCCACGGGGCCCTAGGGAGGGCTCTCCCGGTAACTCCCAGCCCGGCCGCCCCTCTGCTGGCACCCCTGCCCGCGCCCACTCTCGGGGCGCCGCACCAGTGCGTTTCCTCCGTGGGAGTCCTTGTCTGACCGCCGCGTAGCTCAGCGGCGCCGGGAAGTGTGGGTTAGAGGCGTGGCGCAGGGCCAGGGGGCGGACCTCAGTGGAGTGAATGAATGGCCCGAGGAACCGAAGGATGAAGGCCGGACGGCGCTGCAGTGCCCTACGGGGTAAAACTGAAAGTGCACGCCGGGTTTTGGAGGGTGGCCGCCCACGTGCCAGGAGCGCTGAGTGACGTGGCTGGGTCGCCCGGGCCGGGGGTGCGGTCTGCGTTTTCCCTGTCCCCCGGGAGGGGCGGTGGGGGGGCGGGCCCCGCACGGATGCCCCACCCCGGCCCCGCCCCCTGCCCGCCCCCGCGCAGCGCCGGACCCGCGGGTTCCCAGCCGCGCTGAGGTCAGAGGGAGGCGGCCTGTCGCCCGAGCGGAGCGCCTGCGCCGAGCGGGACGGTAGCGGAGCGGAGCCGGAGCGTGGCCGGAGCCGAGCGGAGCGCAGCCCCAGCGCGCGGCGGAGACGCTGACCCCGCCCGGCCCCGCGCCGCCGCGGCAGGCCCGGCATGGAGGAGGAGTGCCGGGTGCTCTCCATTCAGAGCCACGTCGTCCGCGGCTACGTGGGCAACCGGGCGGCCACGTTCCCGCTGCAGGTACGCTTACGTAACCCGGCGGTGTCCCCGCGCCCGGCCGTGCGGGCCCGCGAAGGGGTGGCCGCAGCCGGGCCGCGTGACCTTGGCCGGGCAGCCCCAAGGGTCTGGAGCGCGGGGTGCCCAACGCGGGCGGGGGAGGCAGGCGCCTTGCGGGGGCGGGGCTCGGGGCAGCACTTGGACCCTTGCGGGTGGGATGGGGCGGGGATGCGGGCCCTTGGTTAGAATGAAGCCCCCGGCGCGAGCGGAGCGCACCCACCGGCCCGACCCTGGGGACGAGGAAATGCGGCGTCGCGGCCGGAGACCCTGCGAAGGAGGGCGCTGGGTAGGCAGGTGTAGGCGCTGCTCACCTGGTGGGCTCCCCATTCCGTCCCCGCCCGCTGTGGGTCAGGATGCTGGCAGGGAGGAGGAGGAGGAACCCCGCAGTGAGGCCCCGGGCGGCAAGGGTGGGCTCCATCCTGCGAGTGGCCGTTCCGGGGAGGTGGCCCCGGGCAGGGGATGGGGCGGAGAAGGCCTGCCTGCCGGTGTTGGCTCTGGAGAAGAAGAGCCCAGCGGCCAGTTCGGGCCCGTGCAGGGTCTGGCTTTAGAAGCCGCTTGTTACGTGTCAGCCTTTCCTTACTGGGATGCCCGCGGGCTTCCTCCCGCCTCCCCCGCCTGTCCTCGGTCAGGGGCTCACCGTCTCTGGCTCATCAGCCGGCACCTGCTGCTCCCTGTCGCAGCCCCGAGGTTACGGTTGGGCGGCCCTTGGAGGGGCAGGGGGAGGCCTGGGTGCAGTGGGGTGTCATGCTGGGGTGTCAGCATTGGGGCCCCTGGCACTTCCTTTCCCTGTGGGCTCAGGAGGAGGCTGGGCGTCCGGACAAGGTGGTGGCTCTCTTGGACCACTCACCTTTGGTCCATTGTCCCTGGGCCCCATCCCTGAGTAAGGAGCCGGTGTCGGGCCCCTGCTGTGTGTTCCAGGTCCCTGTTCTGGGCCCTCAAGGACGTGAAGGGCCGCCCACTCACAATGGCCTGTGGGCTGCCGACTGGCTGGAGGGACCCTGGGGAGGGTTGGAACCACCTCCGTAGAGACTGAGGCCCGACCTGAGGCTAGCAGGCCGGTCGCCCGAGGAGGAAGCAGTGGAATGAAGACTGAAGGTGGAAAGGTACAGGGGTTCAAGTCCAAGGGACCTGCCCAGCCGCCACTGATCTGTGAGCACCTGTGGAGATCATGTGAGGTCCTTGGCCGCCCCGTCCTGACCAGTGGGGCTGCAGACCGCGGGGGCAGTCAGGGTGCGCGCTTGCACCTGTCTGGAGGCCCCAGCGCTTCTTGGTCACTGATTGCTTGGGCAGGACCAGTGCGGTGGGACGATGCTGGGGGGAAAGTGCAGGATCCCTGAAGCAGGGGCAGATGGGAAGGTGAAGCCAGGCAGTTCCCTGGCAGATACCGGTGGCAGCGCCCCCCACTGAGAGGGAGCCTGGAGAGCCGCCCTTCCCAGAGGTGTGCACAGGTGCGCTGGCTTCACTGAGCCTCTGCCTCTCCCTCCTCCCCGCCTGCCTGCGGCCACTCCCTTCTCTCTTTTTCCCCGGGGCAAACTCTTCCTCTGCTCACCTTGTTCCTGAATTTCCCGGCACTTAGCCTCAACTTCCACACCAAAATGTCCTTTTCCAGTTACTTGACGGGGTGCTCCCCCGGACCACCCACTTGGGGAAGTGCCTCTTAAGGACTGAACCCCGGTTCTTACCTGGGGTCTCCCCGGTGCCCAGCATCCAGCATCTTTGCCTGTGGGCCTGAGGGACATAGGTCGGGGGTTATCGTCCCTGGGGTGGGGGTGACACGTCTGCTCTGAGTTAATCCATCCCTGGACTTCCTTCTACTTAAAGAAAAACACACACCATGAGGCTTGTGAGTTTAAGGTCGTGTCCCCCCCGCCCCCCACTTACTGAGGACCGTAGCCCGGGAGACAGCCTCAGGGCACCGCTCTGAAGAGGTTGGGGAGAAACCAGTTTATATGTGATGTTTTTTAGCTGGGAAATACATGCAGTCAAGCATACATCTTGGTAGAAGGTTACTGCTAATGAGGAAGAACAGATATCTTAAGTTAATTATTTTAGTGCTTTTCTAAGTATAGGTAGATGCAGGAATTTGGCCTCATTGAAATTCTTTCTGAGATATGCATCTAACTATCTTAGGGCCTGTTTACCTAAAGCACAGAGTGCCGCCCAGGTTTTTTTTTATCCTGAATTCTTCAGGTGGGTGACTGAAGTGGGTTAGACTTAGGCTTGTAGCAGTTGAACCAGAAGTGAGCCAGGCGCTTTGTTTTTCTTTGTTCACACTCCCCTGGAGGCTTATGAGGCCCAGGAAGAGGGGCAGTTCTTTAGCCCGTGACCTTGAAGAAGCTACCTTCCGCCTTGAGCCCTCTGGTGCTCAGTTGCCTCATCTGTAGAATGGACACGACGCCTGCCTCACGTCATTTTTGGGCCAGGGAACACGGGGAGGGTGAACATCTCTGGGAGATACCTGGGAGGTGCTGGCTGCTGAATGAGGTGGCCCCAGTGCCCGAGGGTGCTTTTCGTACCCCTCACTGTGCAGAAAGACCAGACAGAAAGGTGGTAGGGCTGGTGGCAGCAAGCGTGCCTGGGGCATCTCGAGGAGGCCAGGACCCCCCTCAGGACTGGATGTGGTTGAGGGTTCCTTAAGCATGTCCTTTGCCCTCATTACCTCCTCCTCCTAATTACAGAAATAAGATGTAGTCTTGGAGGACGGAAAGAGCTGAGGAGAGGGAGAAAGTCAGAGAGGGTGGCCCTCAAAACATGCTCCAGTGGACTTCCAGCCTCTAGATTTGTGAGACAGTTAACTTTATTTTGCGGCTTGAGCACTAACACGGTCCCTGTTTGAGGTCCAGCTTGGGGCACACAGTTCAGCCCATAAAAAGAACAATTTCCAGAGATTCCTTAGCTTGCTAACCACTTAGTGCTTCCTTGTCTGGAGTCCAGATTTCTCATGGGTCTTCCTCTTGCTTGGGCCCAGGCTGCGGAGCTCTTGTAAGTGCTGCAGGATGCTCCATGGGGTCCCATGCAGGCATTTTGCTCCCCTCCCCATGTGTGAGCACTGCTGGATCAGGGACAGGCAGGGAGATGGGTGGCGCTGGCCCCGCAGACCCGGCTTGCACCCAGCAGCCTTAGCCCAGGATGGGCTGGGGGTGGGGGGTGGAGCCTGGAAGTGGCCTCTCCCTGCACGATTCCAGCCAGCCATCCCTTAACTCCCAGAGCTGTGCTGAGTGGGGAATATATTCTGAATACAGCTGGAGACTCCAAAGGCGTGGTTATCCGCAGAGCTGAGTGTGGGACGAGAACTTGGAAATGGCAGGAGAAGGTGGGGTCTGGCTGGGCCCCACAGACGTGGGGACATGGGAAGATGCACTTGGGGTGGGTGGAGAGGCCGCCTGGGGGCTACCGTGTGCCCCTGGTGTTGGAGATCCGACTCGGGGACCGTCAATGCCTCCTGAGACTTTCTAAGCCTCATCTGCACAGTGAGAACAGTCCTCTTGGCAATCAGATGGTGCCAGGCTCCCAGGACACTGCCCGGGTGTAGCTCTGCCGCGGTGGGGCGCAGCGGGGGCCGAACCAGGGGGACCCCCACTCCCCACTCCCAGGTGGACGTGGCCCAGAGTTGTCCTGGCTGGATGCCTGCGAGCCTGGGCTTCAGGGTTCTGGTTCCAGAACTGCTTTTTGCCAGGTCCCCACAGCGCACTGGTGGGCAGCCCGCGAGCAGCTGCCTTCCCTGGGCAGAGGAAAACATTATACAGAAGAGAAAGGACCAGAACCTTGACCCTGGTTGTGGATCTGTTTCTGGCCTCGAGTCCAGAGTCCACCTTAGGGGCCGAGGGGAGCATGGCGCTGTGACCAGCGACACAGCAGGTAGAGCCGTGGGCAAGATGATCCGCGTTTGCAGTGAGCAAGGAAAGCGAGGGCGGGCTCGTGGTCTTCGCGCCCCCGTCCCTGGAGAGGGCGCTGCTGAGTCAAGGGAGTCAGCCCATGTGATGCATCCGGGGCGCCCTCCCTGCGCAGGGCCAGGGACCTCCCGCTGCTGAGGCCTTGGTTCTGGGGAAAGGAAAGGGAAGGAGTGATGGGCCCAGTGAGGCCTCCTGCCGCCCCAGACGCTGGGGGACTTGTTTCCTCCTGGAGGTAGAATGGTTCTTCGGAGCCCCCTCGCGTGTGTGTGTGTGTGTGTGTGGGGGTGTGTGGTGTGTGTGTGTGCTCCCTTGTTTTTGCAGCCGCACAGACCCTCTTCTGCCCTGTTGCTTCCCATTTTGGTGGAAATCCAGCAGGTACACGAAGCTTAGGCTTATGCATGCGTTTCCGGGGCGGCCTCAACAAAGTGCCACAGACTGGGGGCTTAAAACCACAGATTTATTCTCCCGCAGCTCTAGGGGCCAGAAGTCTGAAATCAAGATGTTGGCGGGACTGCATCCCCTGCAGAGGCTGGAGGGGAGGGTCCTTCCTGCTTCCTGCAGCTCCTGGGGGCTCCGGGCACTCCTTGGCTTGTGGCGGCATCCCTCCAATCCCTGCCTCCTGTCACATGTCCCCCTCCTGTGTGTCTCTTATAAGGACCTCTGTCATTGGGTGTGTCTGCGTCCACCCAGATAATCCAGGGTGATCTTATCTCGAGATGTTTAACTTGATTATGTCTTAAAGGACCGTATTTCCAATTTGGTATGTGCGTGAGTCCCCAGCCAACATGTATTTTAAGGGCCACAGTTCAATCCACTGTAGGTTAGAAGCAGCCTGTTCGGAGAACTTTAAAAGTGGCACAAATTGGAGGTTTAATTAAAGGCCCAGAAGTTGACACAACATCCAAAAGCTGTCCTTTTTGGGAAGGGTGGCACCGACGGGCGTCAGGCTGCCTGTTCAGCTGCGGCTCCTGTGTCTCCCTCCCAGCCTGGCGGCCAGGTGCTCTTCCTGCCAGCAGCCGCTCTGCTGGGCGGACAAGCCCGTCTGAAGGTGTCCAGCCGGCTAGGTAGCTGGCTTCGGGCCGGCTCTGTGGTGCGCCCCTCCTTCTGAGGCTGTGTCTGGAGTTTGGCGCTGCTGCTTTAGGCATGTGTGACCTCTGTGGTAGGGGTCACCAGGCTGGGGGCAGGGACATTAAATTATGGAATTCTGTGGCCTTGAGATTCTGACTTGGGACCTTAACTCAGAACCCATTTAAACACCACATCGCCAAGATGGGAAGGCAAGACCACAGGTGGCCCCGGAAGATAGTTTAGGGGGACATCTCAGTTTGGGGCCTGCAGAAATCCACTTCATTCTCTGAGTTTCCTGGCCCGTCGGTACAGAAGCAGAACTGAGACATCTAAGAGGGCTGGGTGGAGACTGTTTCTTTGTACAGGGACCCCAAAGCCAGGCCTGATTGCCAGGCTCAGACACCCCGCAGGAAGAGGCAGGCTGGTGGCAGAGGGTGTGCTGAGAGGCCCCTGGCGTGGAAACCTGGATACAGGCCCTTCCCTTTGCCTAGTGACATGGCCACAGGAGCTGAGCAGAGGTGGACGGTCCTGGGGTGTTAGAAGCACATGTGCACGTGTGGACGACTCACCCAGCGTCTCCTAGAGGCTTGTGACTCGGTCCCAAGGAGGCGCTTCAGACCGTAAGGAGTTTATTTCCAGCCTCTCACACTGAAGAACCCTCTGAGCCACAAGGTGGTCTTCTTCAGGAGGTGTCTTGATTCGTGGTCAAAATACCTGGTCCTTTGGAAAATCTTTACATTTTTTCCTTAGAATTCCTGGGATAAAAATAACCTTTGCAGCAGACCTGCATTTGGAAGATACTGGAAGAATGTCACCTGCCCTTTAAAAGACATAGTTTTTGCCTTCGCATTTTTCACAGTGACACATGCATTGGCAAACAGTGCAAGGGAGCCGACACCCAAAAGCACACCTCCCTCTGGCCCTGCTCAGGCCACCCAGCACTTTCTGGGGGGGACGCACTGGGGCTGGAACCCTGTGACCGCCCTCTGGGACATTCTGTGCTCTGCAGGCCACGTGGATCTGCTTGCTTCCCTCTGGCCTCTGGAAGTCCCCCATCGCATCCACCGTTTGTCCCAATCCTGGAACTTGGGTGTTGCTTCATTATTTCTCCGACCTTTTATTTTCCCAAGAAGGTCCAGAATTGCTTAATATCTTGATTTTGTAACTCTCTTAGTTTGGGACTGAGATTTCTGTTATTCTTCTCTGCCTGTCATGCAGAAAAGCAAGAACTTAATTGTCTGTGGTGTGTGTGGGTGTGTGCATGTGCGTGAGCATATACGTGTGCATGCTCAGGTGTGGGTGTTTATGTGTGGACACCTGTGCAGTGGTGTTGTGCGGCATTGCTGTACTCTTTGTGGCACCCTGCCTTGTGTTGCAGTGACCGCCCCTCACAGGGACCTTTCTGGAAGGGGCGGGAGCATCTGCCAGCAGGTGGCTTCCGGGACTGCACACAGCAGGGACTGTTGGCTGTGGGGCTCAGGGGCTTGGATGTCCCCTGGTGCTCAGCCACTCGGAGCTTTTGAAATAAGATCACAGAGTGATCCGGAAGAGTGACGCCAAGGAGTAGAACAAATGGAGTTTCTCAAGAAGGGAAGGAGGTGTCCGGCCACGGGCCTTGGGCTAGAATCGCACGGTCAGCCATGGAGGGGCAGCTTCCCCCTCCCCTGCTGACCCAGAGCTGCTTTCCTGTCCCCCGTCTGATGCCAGTGCCGCTGGGAGCTTGGGGCGAAACCCCTTCTTTTATTTAGGGCTTTGCAGTGCAGCCCAGCTGAACATGACGGGCTAGTGTGCGGGGCCTGGGAGCCGGGGCGGGTGCACTGTGCCGGGAGCAGGGCTGGGGCTGGGGGGCTGGGGTCCGGGGCTGTGATGCTGAGGGGAGAGTGCCCATGGGGCGCAGGTGGCCTTGGGACTTCAGGCTGCTTCTGGGGACACAGGGCTGTTACCAGTAGGAGTTCCCATCGGAGACTAGAGGTTGGGGGTTGAGCTGAGTGGTAGGGCTGACCAGGGATGGGTGGAGTGAGGGACGCCAGGCACCCAGCCCTGAGGCTAACCAGGCCCATCACAGGCGTGGGGCTTTCTTGTGTCCCATCTTTCCTAAAGCTGATTTCCTAGGAGAGTGACTAAAGGTCTTGCAAAACAAGCCGCAGTGAGGGTTTCTGAAGATGGTGAAGTGACCCCTCTCGCGGCCCAGCGCTGACCCTGGATGACCCAGCGTGGTCTGAGCTTCCCCGCTCCTGCCGTCTGCGTGCTCTGCTGAGTTAACGACTGGGTCTCACTGTGTCTGCCTGGCTGTCAGCAGTGGGTTGATGACGCAGCAGCCAGGCGGGCAGCCAGGAGCACATACCCCACCCCAGGCCGCGGGATCAGAGCATGGCTTCCAGCCCCCCAGCACGTGTAGCTGTCCTCGGGGAGGGATGCTCTGCCCGCAGAGGTGGACAGGGGTCTGCGTGGGGCCAGAGGCGGGGGCCTGTGTGGACGGCGTCTTTGGCGTCCCTGCTCTTTGTGGCCAGACGCCTCCTGCGCATCTCGCCACCTTCCCACCACTGTCCCCAGGTGCGCCTGCGCGTCAGTTGTTGGGGTCTCCCCTGCCCCGGGGGAGGGGTGGGAAGCTGGAGCGTGCGGTTGCGGAGCAGCGCCTGACCACCTGACGCCGGGACCTCGCCCCAGTGCCTCGGTTTTGCCTGTGCATCTCGGTGGACCTCCTGGGTCTGAGACCGCGTCCCCGGCGTTAGCTGTGCTCACGTGGTCGCGTGCGGACTTGGCACGAGCCCAGTGGGCAGCAGGCTGGCTGGGTGTGGTGCTTCTCGGCTGAGGCTCTAGTTCTTTCTGCTCTGGGAGCCTGAGGCCCGGCTTTGGCCCCCGCCCGGCCTGCATCCCAAGGTCCACGGGCCACAGTTGACAGGGACCTCAGACTCCTAAAATCCCCGCAAGTCCAGGTGCTCCAGCAGAGGCAGAGAAGGCAAGGTTTCCAGCAGGGGCTTGGGGCCAGGAGACCTTTTCCTACACTGAGGAGGGGAGCTCACAGAGGCCAGAGGCGACAGAGCTTTGGGGGCTTCAGAAGGCGGCGTGGAATTCACAGGCGGTGGGATGTGCATCCTGGGGTCTGGGCTTCATCCCACGGCAGCCCTCGAAGGTTGGGGGTCAGTGAGGTGCATCTGGGGCCCCGGGACCAGGGGAATATGGCGGCACAGAGGCTCCCAGGATGGGAGTGAGGACTTGAAACAGGCCCTCTTGGGCCGTCTCCACAGAGAATTCCAGGAGCATCTGCCCCTGGCTGGCGCCCGGCTGGGGACGGTGGAGGAGAGGGGGATACACCGGAGGGGGGGAAGGGGGGAGGGGAGAGGCCAGAGGGGGTGTCTCTCCTTATCTCCTGAGGCCTCACTTCCTCTCCCCTCCCCTCCCCTCTCCGCGCTGAACTAGTCAGTTCTTCCTCTCTTTTCTTAAAATGAGTCTTGTTGCTGGTAAATGGTGAAAATGGCAGGGGTGGGGCAGGGCCAGTTTCCCTGGTGTGAGTAATTCCACTGTCTGACCACCAGCTGCCAAGCTGAGTGGGAAGACAGGCTTGTTGGTTCCAGAGCCTAGGATGCGGCCGCAGCAGCGAGTGAGCCTTGCCGTGAAATGCAGTAACTAGTGGAGGAGTGTGTGCTGGGATAGTTACCAAACCTGCTGATGTACATATAATTGACATCAGCGTCAGCATTATGGCTGCACAGTTGCATCGCTCCTCAAGGGGCCTCTGAGTTCAGGGCCAGCACAGTGTCTTCCCGTTCAGAGCACGCTGACCTCCTCTCCCCCACAACCAGAGAACTCTGCTTTGCTTTTTTTTAATTGAAGCATAGTTGATTTACGACGATACTGTGTTTGTTTCAGGTGTACAGCACAGTGACTCGGTTATACATATATATTCTTTCAGATTATTTTCCATTATAGTCTATTACAAGATATTGGATACAATTACCTGTGTTATACAGTAAATCCTTGTGGTTTATCTGTTTTATATGTAGTGACGTGTTCCCATATTCCTAATTTATCCCTTCCCTGCCTTCCTTTCCCCTTCTCTAACCATACATTTGTTTCCTGTGTCCGTGAGTCTATTTCTGGTTTTGTATTATTTTTTAGTATCCACATATATGTGATATTGTCTAATATTTGTCTTTCTCTGTCTGACTTCACTTAGTATGATAATCTCTAGAGCCATCCCCATTGCTGCAAATGGCAGCATTTCATTCTTTTTTATGTCTGAGTAATATTCCTGTGTGTGTGTGTGTGTATAAATAAGCTCTAAGAGAACAAAAAACTTAACTTTGTTCAACTCTATTTCACAAGAACTAGAAAAGTGCCCAGAACTGGGTAGGCTCCTAATAAATCTGAGTTAAGTAGAAGAATGAAAGAGTGAATGAATATATATACACACATCACATCTTCTTAAACCAGTCGTCTCCTGATGGACACTTAGGTTGCTTCTGTTGATGAAAAATTAATCCGTCAATCTAAGAAAGAAATGGAAAATTTTATTCAAGCCAAATTTGAGGATTATAACCCAGGAAGAGCATCTCGGAAAGCTCTGAGGACTGTTAGGCCTGTTAGAAGTCAAGGTACAGTTACATAAATTTTTGGAGACAGCTGGGCATCAAATGTCGTATTATTGACAGTTCACGTAACCCATGTGACCCCTTACAAGATCAAGAAGGAATGTTATCTTTAAGGAATTGTCTGGTAGATGCTGGGAGAATGTTGCTCTTTATGGTTGAGCAGGTATTTCTGCCGACGGGGAGGTTTGTAGATGCAGGTATATGATGCAAAGTGGGGGGAGAGAGGAAGCCAAAGGGCAGAGAACATTTTTTTTATGTTTAAATTTTTCTTGTCTTGCCATAAAATATGAATTTTATTTCATACTTCCGTATCTTGGGTATTGTAAATAGTGCCGCTGTAAACATGGGGGTGCATGTATCTTTTCGGATTAGAGTTTTCGTCTTTTCTGGCTTTATACCCAGGACTGGAATTGCTGGATCATATGGCAACTCTATTTTTAGTTCTTTAAGGACCCTTCATACTGTTCTCCATAGATACTGCACCAATATACATTCCCACCAACAGTGTAGGAGGGTTCCCTTTTCTCCACACCCTCTCCAGCATTTGTTATTTGTAGACTTTTTTTTTTTTTTTTTTTTTTTTTGCAGTACGCGGGCCTCTCACTGTTGTGGCCTCTCCCATTGCGGAGCACAGGCTCCGGACGCGCAGGCTCAGCGGCCATGGCTCATGGGCCCAGCCGCTCCGCGGCATGTGGGATCTTCCTGGACGGAGGCACGAACCCGCGTCCCCTGCATCGGCAGGCGGACTGTCAACCACTGCGCCACCAGGGAAGCCCATTTGTAGACTTTTTAATGATGGCCATTCTGACCCATATGAGGTGGTACCTCGTTGTACTTTTGATTTTCATTTCTCTCATAATTTGCGATGTTGAGCATGTTTTCATGTGCTTGTTGGCCGTTTGTATGTTTTCTTTGGAGAAATGGCTATTTAGGTCTCCTGCTCATTTTTTGTTTGGCTTGTTTGGTTTTTTGTTTTGTTTTTTTTTTTGCTATTGAGCTGTGTGAGCTGTTTGTGTATTTTGGAAGTTAAGCCCTTGTTGGTCCCATCGTTTGCAAATGTTTTTTCCCATTGCTGTAGGTTGTCTTTTTGGTTTGTGGATGGTTTCCGTTGCTGTGCAAAAGCATTTAAGTTTGATTACAGCCCATTTGTTTATTTTTGCTTCTGTTTCTTTGTCTTGGGAGGAGAGAACTGTGCTCCTAAAGGGTGCGTGTAAGTAGACTGGACTCTCCTGGAGCTTCCACCCACACTCGATGGGGTTGTGCAAGGGTGAGCCCGGGGTGAGCCGGGGGAAACAGAACTGGGAGTCTTGACAGCTGATGGATTTCCTTTGCTGTTGTCGCTTCTCTTGCTTAATAACGGCTTGTTCCTGCATTCTTTTGTTCCCTTAAGATTGTTCATTGCTGAGAACTGTTCAGGGGCAAGCACTGTGACCAGGCTTAGGTCACAACATAGCTTAGACCTGAAGTGGCTTCTCTTGTGTCAAGAAAGCCATGCCTGGTCCTCTTCCTCCTGGGACCCCCCCACCCTGTCTGTCTACGGTTGGGACTTAAAGCTGAGGGGTGGGGGATGTGTAGGGCTGTGTAGGGCGGGTGCTGGGAGCAATGGAAAGACCACAGCTGCTTCTGGGGGCCCCCCTTCTGCAGGTGAAGGGCGGTGCTGGGGTAGAGTGACCAGCAGAGGCGGGACCCTCCCCGTCTCCCCGTCTCTTCCCCTCAGTGCTCAGTCGGGAGCCCCTGGCTGAGCAGGGATGTGATGTCCGGGGTCGTAGTCCCAGATCCCAGAGCTGAGCGCAAAAGGTGGGGAGCTGAAGACTAGGTTTTAACAACAGGCACCTCCTTTTTCTGGGGTCCAGGGGCTCCCATGTTGGAGCCTGGCCCTGTGCCCTGTCTTCCTGCTGCGTCCCCCGGCCCTGCCCTCACACTAGCCTGTGATGCCAATTCATAAGCTGCTGGTAGGTGAAATGGAGATGCCAGCCCAGGGGCTTAGCGCTATCATTTAGAAGCAGAGAACAGTGGCTTCGAATGTGCCTGCTCTAAAGGATTAATTATCTATGCATCCAGAAGCAGTGGAGCAGGATATTTTGACAGGATTTTCAGGATGTGTCATTGTCGCTTCAAATCTTGTTTCTTTGAAGTCGATTAGAATTTAGGGGCCTGGAATACTGCGAGCTCTGTCTAGGAGGCCATGAAATCTGGCAAGTAAAGTTGCAAAGTGCCAATTTTAAGTTTCTAGTTTAAGAAGACTGTGGATTTTTGCTTTATTACTTTAAGTCCTCATAATACTGGCTTGAAGTTTTTAGAAAGACGTTGAAATACACGTCATAAGCATGTAGCTCCACGTGTTCACAAAGGGAGCGTGCCTCGGTCACCACCGCCCCCGTGGAGAGCTGGGGTGTGGTCCTCGTCTGCACCCAGGGCCCCCCGAGTCACTACCCTCGCCGCCCGGAGAGACGCTCTCCTGGTGGCCAGGGAGCTTTGCCTGTTTGCGATATTGAGGTGAGACCTGAAGGCTGGTTGGTGTTGTTCAGGTGAAGAGGTGGGGAGGGTTTGGGAAGTTACTGGTGCACAGGAAGGCATGCACAGCCAGGGCAGAGTGGCCGACAATGGGGCCCCTGGGGCAGCCGCGGCCCGGGGTTTCCACGCTCTCTCCCCGACCTCCGTCTGTCCAGGAGGTTCTGCGGGTGGGGGCCCCACTCTCTCCTGCGGCCCCTCCGCAGGTGCTGAGATTCTCGGTTACCTGGGCTGTGCAGTGTCTGTTTCCAGAGTTGGTGGAACTGCTCACCTGCTGCGTCTCCTCCCTTTCTCTGCCCTTGAGGATCAGTTATAAAAGGGTCCCTTGTTCTCATTTTTGTGGTTTCCAGGAGGGAGAGGGCCCGAAGGTCAGGGGCCACGGATCGCTGGGAGTCCCCCGTGGGCGGCATCTCCTCCTGCAGCAGTGAGCCCAGTGGTTGAGCTCAGGGACCGGCCCCACTTCCCACCCCACAGGGCACTGTCTCCTGCTTCCCCCGGTGGCTGCCGGCTTCCCGGGCTTGTGTGGCTCCTTTGGTGGGGTCTCTGGTGGCCCGTGTGGAAGTGAACTTCCCAGCTGGGACCCGGCTGGGCGTGGGGAGAGGACGGAGGGGACTGGGCACCAGGGCCGGGGTGTCGAGCGGGGCGCGCGTGAGACCGACGTGTGTGTCAAATGAGCGAATACTCATCAGGCCCTGCGCTGTGCCCCGCGTCCCAAAGAACAGGGTCACAGCCTCCCTGGGGTGGGAGGGCAGGAGCGCCGTAGGGGTGGGAGGGGCGAGTCCAGGAGAGGAGGAGGGACCCTTCCGGGCAGGTGCCAGGGTGGCTCAGCGCCAGCCCCTGGGGCACCGTGTGCGAGGCGGGGAGGGGGCCGGCGGGGGTGGGAAGTGGTGGGTCGCCTGGAAGGTTCCGAGAGGCCGCGCTGGTGGCCTGGGGTCGGGGGCAGGGCCGGGAGCAGACGCACCAGGAGGCAGAGGTGCCGGGGCCGCCGCCTGGTGGATGAGGTGGTCTTCAGCTCAGCCCCGTCCCCAGAACCCGTGGGTGGGAGGGAAGACCCTCCCCCAGCGGTGGCGCCCACGGGAGGCGAATCCGGTGTCGGTCGGGGGTGGCGGCTCCAGAGACAGGCTGGCCCTGAGCTTGTTTGGACTGAGTGTGGGAAGGCGGCCGTGGTCAGAGTCCACGCGTGAGCCCCTTGCCTCCCAGGGGTGGGGGGACACGAACGAAGGCCTGAGTTGGTCACCTGGGCTCTGCCCCTCGGGGGTGGCTGCCTGGTACCGCAGGACGCGGCCGGGCCCTGGGTGCCCCTCACGCTGGGTGGACTCCTGTGTGTCTGGCCTTGCCCGGGTGGGTGGTGCCTCCCGGCTGTACCCTGAGCACAGGGCCCTGCACAGGGGTCTTGGTGCCGTGCTGGCCGCGTTCCTTGGGCAGCTGGGGTGGCCGGCCGTGTGGAGCGATGCAGTGGATGCTCTGAGAGACATGGAGGGGACCACACCGCGGGGCCCTTGTCCCGGGTCTGCCCACGGCGATGGCGGTGAGGCCAGCCTGGAAGAGGCCGATGGGGCCTGGCGGGGTCCTGGGCCCTGATGCCCACCACCTCTGAGGGCCGAGGGACGAGGGGGCCCCACAGGGAATGTGACTGCTTCCCCCCGAGGGATCTGCGGTGTCCTGTACCTCAGTTCACCCGAAGGAACCGAGACCGATTCAATGCAGAAAAATAGGAAAGTAGACATACGCACGAGGAAAAACCACTATGGCACTTCCCGTGTCACGAGCGCACGCTGTCAGACTTGTGGAGACGTCCGGCCGTTTTAGACACAGCCTCTTGTCCCCTTCTCTAAGAAGGGGGGCTTCTCCTTCATAAACCTGACTTCAGCTCCGTGCTGGCTTTCCCTTTTCTCCAGTCACCTGCTCTGACTGCTGGAAGTGAACTTTCTAGACCTCGTGGTCGGGCTCTCCCGGCACCAGAGAGCCACCCCTCCCCTCCCTTAACCGCTCCGCCCCCGGCGCCTCTGGAGCGGCTGGTGGCCCAGGTGAGGGGCCGAGCCCCAGCGGCCAGGTGACCTGAGCCGGGACCGCATGAGGCTGGCCCTGTGGGGTGGGGCCCCTCCCTTGTCCGGGAGCGGGTCTGTGGCTGCGATCGTTTAGGACCTTTGGCTCCGGGCTGGGTGCCTTCTTTCTCCCCAGCTGGCACGTGACGATGCAGGGGCTACAAACCAGGCTCCCAGGGAGGGACTGGGAGCCCTTGGCCTTGCCCCCCCCTCATTGGGCTGGGGTCCGGAACACAGACCGCCTCACTGCCCTCTTTGTGTCCCAACAGATGGATGCCTTGCTGGTCTCTGTGAGCACTTCCATTTGGTGGCATTTCCAGAAGGGATGTGCTGAGTTCCAGCGGGCAGGCAGTGGCCTCTGAGCCCCGGCCCTTCAGAGGTGGCTGCTCCCCGATATGTTTCCCGTCACCTCCACGCACATCACCGGAAGTGTGGGTGCTGAGACTGACCTGGGGAGACCCCCCAACCCCGTCCTCCACGTCGGGGATGCTCCAGCCAGCCCCAGGCTGTGGCAGGCACCTGCCGTGGGTGCGTGGAAGCCCACCAGCTCTCTTACACCCGCTCCATCTCTGTCCATCTTGCAGGTTTTGGGGTTTGAGGTCGACGCAGTGAACTCTGTCCAGTTTTCAAACCACACAGGTAAGGCGTCAGCCTCAGCGGTCCTCGCAGAGCTGAGTGTGGGCTCAGGACGTGGTCCCTCACCTTACAGATGGGAAATGGAGCCGGGGGTGTGGTCCTGGCCGAGGCTGCGCAGCACGTGCCCACGGGGGTCGGGGGGCCTGGGTTTGCCGGCTGCGTGTTTAAATCAGCGTGGCTGCTTTGGAGCTGGATGACCTGGCGGGTGACGTGACCTCTCGGCCTCCCGCTTTCCTCTGTGAACCAAGGATGGTGATCCTCGTGCCTGCTCTGCCCCCCCCCCCGGGTAACACTGTGGACTGGGAGGGGAGCAGACCCCAACTGTCTCGGGGAGACAGTTCTGGGGAGCCTCGGGGAGCTCGTGTGTGTGTCTCTTCGTGCACGGGGACCCCAAGGATTTCTGTGCACAGAAAGCTGTGTGATTTCTGCCTCGGGTTCGTGAGGGTCACAGCCCTTGGAAAGCCCCCACGGTGTCAGGCGAGGGCCCTGGGCTCCCCACCCCCATGGCCTCAGAGACGCCCTGACCTGGGATCCCTGAGCTAGTGCAGGCAGGGGGACAAAGCCTGTCAGTCCTTGGAAGCATTCCCACATCCCTTCTCTGAAATTACTCCGAACCCTGACGGAATCTCAGAGCACAGAAGGTCCCAGAAACTGCTGGCAGAGTGCCGATCAGATACGCAGAAGGGTGCTTCCCCTTCTCCCGATTCTTCCGGGTGGGGTTCTTGGAAGGGAGGGGGTGTTACAGGTCATCAGTTGAGGAGGAACAGCACTGGATTCAGATGAAAAGGCTACAGTTCCCGCTAAAAGTCCTTTCCTGCTTTTGCGTTCAGAGTGCTGGGCACAGTGACATTTGGACATGTCCCCAGAAGTTGTCAGCCCAGTGAACCCCCTCAGAGCTTACAGGTTTTACTGGCTGTTTTAACTACCCTCTTTTTTTTTTTTTTAAGTAAAAGAGCCAAGTTGGCTTAGACATTAGATGATGATGCCCCCCCCCCGCCCCCCGCTCCAGGGCAGCGCTGGGCCCTGAAGCAGCAGCCGGTGTTCTGTGGTTGTTCCTTTAGCAAGAGTTTCCTGTTACCCAAGATCCGAGCCCTTGGACGAGCGGCTGGAAGAAACTGGACGGGGCTGGAGGTTGGCGGGTGGGGCAGGGCAGCCTTCCAGGCACGTAGGGTTTGGGGTGTGACCTGCTGCCAGACCTGGTGGTGACCCCCTGGGGGAGCAGGACCAGGTAGACGTGCAGGGAGGATCTGGGTCCCTCAGGGTCACCGGCTCGGCCTCTGCAGAGTTTGTTTTTTCATCTGTCAACTGTAAATTGGGCGGGTTGGACAGAGGACCAGAGTGCCCCTGTGTTTCAGAAGGGTCTCCTGAGTTTGGAGAGGAGAGGCTGGGTTGGTGGGGGTCGGTAAAAAGAGTGGACCAGACCCTTCTCATCATGTTAGGAAGCTGGCCCGCCGGGCGGGGCGTGACCCATGCTTGAGACCTGGCGGGGGCTGACTGCACATCACGGGCTGCACTGTGTCCCCTCAATTCACGTGTCAGAGTCCTAACTCCCAGGACCTCAGATGTGATAAGGTCTTTAAAGAGGCAGTTAAAAGGTACACGGGGGGCTTCCCTGGTGGCGCAGTGGTTGAGAGTACACCTGCTGATGCAGGGGACACGGGTTCATGCCCCGGTCTGGGAGGATCCCACATGCCGCGGAGCGGCTGGGCCCGTGAGCCATGGCCGCTGAGCCTGCGCGTCCAGAGCCTGTGCTCCGCAACGGGAGAGGCCACAACAGTGAGAGGCCCGCGTACCGCAAAAAAAAAAAAAAAGGTACATGGGGGTCATTGGGGTGCCCCTGCTCCAGTCTGATCGGTGCCCATGGAGGAGATTAGGACACAGACACATGCCCAGAGGGGCAACCACATGAGGACGCAGGAGAAGCCAGCCGTGGGGCTCTCAGAGCAACCAGCCCTGCGACACCATGATCCCGGACTCTGGCCTCCAGAACTGTGGGAGCCCCTGTGGTTCTTGGTCACAGCAGCCCTAGGACAAGAGAAGTACATGTGCAACGGAGTCAAACCGCACGGTGTTGGGAATTCCCTGGCCGTCCAGTGGTTAGGACTTGGCTCTTTCACCGCTGAGGGCCCCGTTTCAATCCCTGGTCAGGGAATTGAGATCCTGCAAGCCACGCAGCGCAGCCAAAACAAAAGAAAAGAAGAAACCAGCATGTCTGGAATGATGTCAGAAAAGCAAGGGGCAGGAAGGCCCGTTGTTCCTCCCACCCGGGCCGGTGGGGTTTTGTGGTAGCAGCCCCTGCGGGGACACAGCCAGAGGCTGCCGGCTCCCAGCAG